>NW_027136918.1:374864-749728 GCF_040869045.1 Eurosta solidaginis | reverse complement strand
AATAACGTGTACGAATTTGTTTAACGCATTTGTTTTGGTTACTCGACGTCTCCGTTCTCGTGTAGCCTACATATTGCGTTTTTTTTTGAATTTGCTTACCGGGCTAAAGGTTAGCATGTTTAAAATACGTAAGTCGTTTTGTTCATCAAATTTAAGTAGATAACTCATCAGTTGTTTGCATCAGAGCGATAATTTTTGAGATAGTTATTAAAACTGTTTAAAGGTTGTCAAACGTTGTTTCTCGTTGTATATCCTTTAATTCTAGAGTTAAATTGATAAATAACGTGTACGAATTTGTTTAACGCATTTGTTTTGGTTACTCGACGTCTCCGTTCTCGTGTAGCCCACATATTGCGTTTTTTTTTTAATTTGCTTACCGGGCTAAAGGTTAGCATGTTTAAAATACGTAAGTCGTTTTGTTCATCATATTTAAGTAGATAACTCATCAGTTGTTTGCATCAGAGCGATAATTTTTGAGATAGTTATTAAAACTGTTTAAAGGTTGTCAAACGTTGTTTCTCGTTGTATATCCTTTAATTCTAGAGTTAAATTGATAAATAACGTGTACGAATTTGTTTAACGCATTTGTTTTGGTTACTCGACGTCTCCGTTCTCGTGTAGCCCACATATTGCGTTTTTTTTTTTAATTTGCTTACCGGGCTAAAGGTTAGCATGTTTAAAATACGTAAGTCGTTTTGTTCATCATATTTAAGTAGATAACTCATCAGTTGTTTGCATCAGAGCGATAATTTTTGAGATAGTTATTAAAACTGTTTAAAGGTTGTCAAACGTTGTTTCTCGTTGTATATCCTTTAATTCTAGAGTTAAATTGATAAATAACGTGTACGAATTTGTTTAACGCATTTGTTTTGGTTACTCGACGTCTCCGTTCTCGTGTAGCCTACATATTGCGTTTTTTTTTTTAATTTGCTTACCGGGCTAAAGGTTAGCATGTTTAAAATACGTAAGTCATTTTGTTCAACAAATTTAAGTAGATAACTCATCAGTTGTTTGCATCAGAGCGACAATTTTTGAGATAGTTATTAAAACTGTTTAAAGGTTGTCAAACGTTGTTTCTCGTTGTATATCCTTTAATTCTAGAGTTAAATTGATAAATAACGTGTACGAATTTGTTTAACGCATTTGTTTTGGTTACTTGACGTCTCCGTTCTCGTGTAGCCTACATATTGCGTTTTTATTTTAATTTGCTTACCGGGCTAAAGGTTAGCATGTTTAAAATACGTAAGTCGTTTTGTTCAACAAATTTAAGTAGATAACTCATCAGTTGTTTGCATCAGAGCGACAATTTTTGAGATAGTTATTAAAACTGTTTAAAGGTTGTCAAACGTTGTTTCTCGTTGTATATCCTTTAATTCTAGAGTTAAATTGATAAATAACGTGTACGAATTTGTTTAACGCATTTGTTTTGGTTACTCGACGTCTCCGTTCTCCTGTAGCCTACATATTGCGTTTTTTTTTTAATTTGCTTACCGGGCTAAAGGTTAGCATGTTTAAAATACGTAAGTCGTTTTGTTCAACAAATTTAAGTAGATAACTCATCAGTTGTTTGCATCAGAGCGACAATTTTTGAGATAGTTATTAAAATTGTTTAAAGGATGTCAAACGTTGTTTTTCGTTGTATATCCTTTAATTCTAGAGTTAAATTGATAAATAACGTGTACGAATTTGTTTAACGCATTTGTTTTGGTTACTCGACGTCTCCGTTCTCGTGTGGCCTACATATTGCGTTTTTTTTTTAATTTGCTTACCGGGCTAAAGGTTAGCATGTTTAAAATACGTAAGTCGTTTTGTTCATCATATTTAAGTAGATAATTCATCAGTTGTTTGCATCAGAGCGATAATTTTTGAGATAGTTATTAAAACTGTTTAAAGGTTGTCAAACGTTGTTTCTCGTTGTATATCCTTTAATTCTAGAGTTAAATTGATAAATAACGTGTACGAATTTGTTTAACGCATTTGTTTTGGTTACTCGACGTCTCCGTTCTCGTGTAGCCTACATATTGCGTTTTTTTTTTTAATTTGCTTACCGGGCTAAAGGTTAGCATGTTTAAAATACGTAAGTCGTTTTGTTCATCAAATTTAAGTAGATAACTCATCAGTTGTTTGCATCAGAGCGATAATTTTTGAGATAGTTATTAAAACTGTTTAAAGGTTGTCAAACGTTGTTTCTCGTTGTATATCCTTTAATTCTAGAGTTAAATTGATAAATAACGTGTACGAATTTGTTTAACGCATTTGTTTTGGTTACTCGACGTCTCCGTTCTCGTGTAGCCCACATATTGCGTTTTTTTTTTAATTTGCTTACCGGGCTAAAGGTTAGCATGTTTAAAATACGTAAGTCGTTTTGTTCATCATATTTAAGTAGATAACTTATCAGTTGTTTGCATCAGAGCGATAATTTTTGAGATAGTTATTAAAACTGTTTAAAGGTTGTCAAACGTTGTTTCTCGTTGTATATCCTTTAATTCTAGAGTTAAATTGATAAATAACGTGTACGAATTTGTTTAACGCATTTGTTTTGGTTACTCGACGTCTCCGTTCTCGTGTAGCCTACATATTGCGTTTTTTTTTTAATTTGCTTACCGGGCTAAAGGTTAGCATGTTTAAAATACGTAAGTCGTTTTGTTCATCAAATTTAAGTAGATAACTCATCAGTTGTTTGCATCAGAGCGATAATTTTTGAGATAGTTATTAAAACTGTTTAAAGGTTGTCAAACGTTGTTTCTCGTGGTATATCCTTTAATTCTAGAGTTAAAATGATAAATAACGTGTACGAATTTGTTTAACGCATTTGTTTTGGTTACTCGACGTCTCCGTTCTCGTGTAGCCTACATATTGCGTTTTTTTTTTAATTTGCTTACCGGGCTAAAGGTTAGCATGTTTAAAATACGTAAGTCGTTTTGTTCATCAAATTTAAGTAGATAACTCATCAGTTGTTTGCATCAGAGCGATAATTTTTGAGATAGTTATTAAAACTGTTTAAAGGTTGTCAAACGTTGTTTCTCGTTGTATATCCTTTAATTCTAGAGTTAAATTGATAAATAACGTGTACGAATTTGTTTAACGCATTTGTTTTGGTTACTCGACGTCTCCGTTCTCGTGTAGCCTACATATTGCGTTTTTTTTTTTTAATTTGCTTACCGGGCTAAAGGTTAGCATGTTTAAAATACGTAAGTCGTTTTGTTCATCATATTTAAGTAGATAACTCATCAGTTGTTTGCATCAGAGCGATAATTTTTGAGATAGTTATTAAAACTGTTTAAAGGTTGTCAAACGTTGTTTCTCGTTGTATATCCTTTAATCCTAGAGTTAAATTGATAAATAACGTGTACGAATTTGTTTAACGCATTTGTTTTGGTTACTCGACGTCTCCGTTCTCGTGTAGCCTACATATTGCGTTTTTTTTTTTAATTTGCTTACCGGGCTAAAGGTTAGCATGTTTAAAATACGTAAGTCGTTTTGTTCATCAAATTTAAGTAGATAACTCATCAGTTGTTTGCATCAGAGCGATAATTTTTGAGATAGTTATTAAAACTGTTTAAAGGTTGTCAAACGTTGTTTCTCGTTGTATATCCTTTAATTCTAGAGTTAAATTGATAAATAACGTGTACGAATTTGTTTAACGCATTTGTTTTGGTTACTCGACGTCTCCGTTCTCGTGTAGCCTACATATTGCGTTTTTTTTTTTTAATTTGCTTACCGGGCTAAAGGTTAGCATGTTTAAAATACGTAAGTCGTTTTGTTCATCAAATTTAAGTAGATAACTCATCAGTTGTTTGCATCAGAGCGACAATTTTTGAGATAGTTATTAAAACTGTTTAAAGGTTGTCAAACGTTGTTTCTCGTTGTATATCCTTTAATTCTAGAGTTAAATTGATAAATAACGTGTACGAATTTGTTTAACGCATTTGTTTTGGTTACTCGACGTCTCCGTTCTCGTGTAGCCTACATATTGCGTTTTTTTTTTTAATTTGCTTACCGGGCTAAAGGTTAGCATGTTTAAAATACGTAAGTCGTTTTGTTCATCATATTTAAGTAGATAATTCATCAGTTGTTTGCATCAGAGCGATAATTTTTGAGATAGTTATTAAAACTGTTTAAAGGTTGTCAAACGTTGTTTCTCGTTGTATATCCTTTAATTCTAGAGTTAAATTGATAAATAACGTGTACGAATTTGTTTAACGCATTTGTTTTGGTTACTCGACGTCTCCGTTCTCGTGTAGCCTACATATTGCGTTTTTTTTTTTAATTTGCTTACCGGGCTAAAGGTTAGCATGTTTAAAATACGTAAGTCGTTTTGTTCAACAAATTTAAGTAGATAACTCATCAGTTGTTTGCATCAGAGCGACAATTTTTGAGATAGTTATTAAAATTGTTTAAAGGTTGTCAAACGTTGTTTTTCGTTGTATATCCTTTAATTCTAGAGTTAAATTGATAAATAACGTGTACGAATTTGTTTAACGTATTTGTTTTGGTTACTCGACGTCTCCGTTCTCGTGTAGCCTACATAATGCGTTTTTTTTTTTAATTTGCTTACCGGGCTAAAGGTTAGCATGTTTAAAATACGTAAGTCGTTTTGTTCATCATATTTAAGTAGATAATTCATCAGTTGTTTGCATCAGAGCGATAATTTTTGAGATAGTTATTAAAACTGTTTAAAGGTTGTCAAACGTTGTTTCTCGTTGTATATCCTTTAATTCTAGAGTTAAATTGATAAATAACGTGTACGAATTTGTTTAACGCATTTGTTTTGGTTACTCGACGTCTCCGTTCTCGTGTAGCCTACATATTGCGTTTTTTTTTTTAATTTGCTTACCGGGCTAAAGGTTAGCATGTTTAAAATACGTAAGTCGTTTTGTTCATCAAATTTAAGTAGATAACTCATCAGTTGTTTGCATCAGAGCGATAATTTTTGAGATAGTTATTAAAACTGTTTAAAGGTTGTCAAACGTTGTTTCTCGTTGTATATCCTTTAATTCTAGAGTTAAATTGATAAATAACGTGTACGAATTTGTTTAACGCATTTGTTTTGGTTATTCGACGTTTCCGTTCTCGTGTAGCCCACATATTGCGTTTTTTTTTTAATTTGCTTACCGGGCTAAAGGTTAGCATGTTTAAAAAAACGTAAGTCGTTTTGTTCATCATATTTAAGTAGATAACTCATCAGTTGTTTGCATCAGAGCGATAATTTTTGAGATAGTTATTAAAACTGTTTAAAGGTTGTCAAACGTTGTTTCTCGTTGTATATCCTTTAATTCTAGAGTTAAATTGATAAATAACGTGTACGAATTTGTTTAACGCATTTGTTTTGGTTACTCGACGTCTCCGTTCTCGTGTAGCCTACATATTGCGTTTTTTTTTTTTAATTTGCTTACCGGGCTAAAGGTTTGCATGTTTAAAATACGTAAGTCGTTTTGTTCATCAAATTTAAGTAGATAACTCATCAGTTGTTTGCATCAGAGCGATAATTTTTGAGATAGTTATTAAAACTGTTTAAAGGTTGTCAAACGTTGTTTCTCGTTGTATATCCTTTAATTCTAGAGTTAAAATGATAAATAACGTGTACGAATTTGTTTAACGCATTTGTTTTGGTTACTCGACGTCTCCGTTCTCGTGTAGCCTACATATTGCGTTTTTTTTTTAATTTGCTTACCGGGCTAAAGGTTAGCATGTTTAAAATACGTAAGTCGTTTTGTTCATCAAATTTAAGTAGATAGCTCATCAGTTGTTTACATCAGAGCGATAATTTTTGAGATAGTTATTAAAACTGTTTAAAGGTTGTTAAACGTTGTTTCTCGTTGTATATCCTTTAATTCTAGAGTTAAATTGATAAATAACGTGTACGAATTTGTTTAACGCATTTGTTTTGGTTACTCGACGTCTCCGTTCTCGTGTAGCCTACATATTGCGTTTTTTTTTAATTTGCTTACCGGGCTAAAGGTTAGCATGTTTAAAATACGTAAGTCGTTTTGTTCATCATATTTAAGTAGATAACTCATCAGTTGTTTGCATCAGAGCGATAATTTTTGAGATAGTTATTAAAACTGTTTAAAGGTTGTCAAACGTTGTTTCTCGTTGTATATTATTTAATCCTAGAGTTAAATTGATAAATAACGTGTACGAATTTGTTTAACGCATTTGTTTTGGTTACTCGAAGTCTCCGTTTTCGTGTAGCCTACATATTGCGTTTTTTTTTTAATTTGCTTACCGGGCTAAAGGTTAGCATGTTTAAAATACGTAAGTCGTTTTGTTCATCAAATTTAAGTAGATGACTCATCAGTTGTTTGCATCAGAGCGATAATTTTTGAGATAGTTATTAAAACTGTTTAAAGGTTGTCAAACGTTGTTTCTCGTTGTATATCCTTTAATTCTAGAGTTAAATTGATAAATTACGTGTACGAATTTGTTTAACGCATTTGTTTTGGTTACTCGACGTCTCCGTTCTCGTGTAGCCTACATATTGCGTTTTTTTTTTTTAATTTGCTTACCGGGCTAAAGGTTAGCATGTTTAAAATACGTAAGTCGTTTTGTTCATCAAATTTAAGTAGATAACTCATCAGTTGTTTGCATCAGAGCGACAATTTTTGAGATAGTTATTAAAACTGTTTAAAGGTTGTCAAACGTTGTTTCTCGTTGTATATCCTTTAATTCTAGAGTTAAATTGATAAATAACGTGTACGAATTTGTTTAACGCATTTGTTTTGGTTACTCGACGTCTCCGTTCTCGTGTAGCCTACATATTGCGTTTTTTTTTTTAAATTTGCTTACCGGGCTAAAGGTTAGCATGTTTAAAATACGTAAGTCGTTTTGTTCATCATATTTAAGTAGATAACTCATCAGTTGTTTGCATCAGAGCGATAATTTTTGAGATAGTTATTAAAACTGTTTAAAGGTTGTCAAACGTTGTTTCTCGTTGTATATCCTTTAATTCTAGAGTTAAATTGATAAATAACGTGTACGAATTTGTTTAACGCATTTGTTTTGGTTACTCGACGTCTCCGTTCTCGTGTAGCCTACATATTGCGTTTTTTTTTTTAATTTGCTTACCGGGCTAAAGGTTAGCATGCTTAAAATACGTAAGTCGTTTTGTTCAACAAATTTAAGTAGATAACTCATCAGTTGTTTGCATCAGAGCGACAATTTTTGAGATAGTTATTAAAACTATTTAAAGGATGTCAAACGTTGTTTCTCGTTGTATATCCTTTAATTCTAGAGTTAAATTGATAAATAACGTGTACGAATTTGTTTAACGCATTTGTTTTGGTTACTCGACGTCTCTGTTCTCGTGTAGCCTATATATTGCGTTTTTTTTTTAATTTGCTTACCGGGCTAAAGGTTAGCATGTTTAAAATACGTAAGTCGTTTTGTTCATCAAATTTAAGTAGATAACTCATTAGTTGTTTGCATCAGAGCGATAATTTTTGAGATAGTTATTAAAACTGTTTAAAGGTTGTCAAACGTTGTTTCTCGTTGTATATCCTTTAATTCTAGACTTAAATTGATAAATAACGTGTACGATTTTGTTTAACGCATTTGTTTTGGTTACTCGACGTCTCCGTTCTCGTGTAGCCTACATATTGCGTTTTTTTTTTAATTTGCTTACCGGGCTAAAGGTTAGCATGCTTAAAATACGTAAGTCGTTTTGTTCAACAAATTTGAGTAGATAACTCATCAGTTGTTTGCATCAGAGCGACAATTTTTGAGATAGTTATTAAAACTGTTTAAAGGTTGTCAAACGTTGTTTCTCGTTGTATATCCTTTAATTCTAGAGTTAA
The DNA here is from genome assembly GCF_040869045.1 of Eurosta solidaginis. Classification (NCBI taxonomy): domain Eukaryota; kingdom Metazoa; phylum Arthropoda; class Insecta; order Diptera; family Tephritidae; genus Eurosta; species Eurosta solidaginis. Next base: position 741,932 of record NW_027136918.1, on the reverse strand, counting down.
ATTGATAAATAACGTGTACGAATTTGTTTAACGCATTTGTTTTGGTTACTCGACGTCTCCGTTCTCGTGTAGCCTACATATTGCGTTTTTTTTTATTTAGCTTACCGGGCTAAAGGTTAGCATGTTTAAAATACGTAAGTCGTTTTGTTCATCATATTTAAGTAGATAACTCATCAGTTGTTTGCATCAGAGCGATAATTTTTGAGATAGTTATTAAAATTGTTTAAAGGTTGTCAAACGTTGTTTCTCGTTGTATATCCTTTAATTCTAGAGTTAAATTGATAAATAACGTGTACGAATTTGTTTAACGCATTTGTTTTGGTTACTCGACGTCTCCGTTCTCGTGTAGCCTACATATTGCGTTTTTTTTTAATTTGCTTACCGGGCTAAAGGTTAGCATGTTTAAAATACGTAAGTCGTTTTGTTCATCATATTTAAGTAGATAACTCATCAGTTGTTTACATCAGAGCGATAATTTTTGAGATAGTTATTAAAACTGTTTAAAGGTTGTCAAACGTTGTTTCTCGTTGTATATCCTTTAATTCTAGAGTTAAATTGGTAAATAACGTGTACGAATTTGTTTAACGCATTTGTTTTGGTTACTCGACGTCTCCGTTCTCGTGTAGCCTACATATTGCGTTTTTTTTTTAATTTGCTTACCGGGCTAAAGGTTAGCATGTTTAAAATACGTAAGTCGTTTTGTTCATCAAATTTAAGTAGATAACTCATCAGTTGTTTGCATCAGAGCGATAATTTTTGAGATAGTTATTAAAACTGTTTAAAGGTTGTCAAACGTTGTTTCTCGTTGTATATCCTTTAATTCTAGAGTTAAATTGATAAATAACGTGTACGAATTTGTTTAACGCATTTGTTTTGGTTACTCGACGTCTCCGTTCTCGTGTAGCCTACATATTGCGTTTTTTTTTTAATTTGCTTACCGGGCTAAAGGTTAGCATGTTTAAAATACGTAAGTCGTTTTGTTCAACAAATTTAAGTAGATAACTCATCAGTTGTTTGCATCAGAGCGATAATTTTTGAGATAGTTATTAAAACTGTATAAAGGTTGTCAAACGTTGTTTCTCGTTATATATCCTTTAATTCTAGAGTTAAATTGATAAATAACGTGTACGAATTTGTTTAACGCATTTGTTTTGGTTACTCGACGTCTCCGTTCTCGTGTAGCCTACATATTGCGTTTTTTTTTTTTTAATTTGCTTACCGGGCTAAAGGTTAGCATGTTTAAAATACGTAGGTCGTTTTGTTCATCAAATTTAAGTAGATAACTCATCAGTTGTTTGCATCAGAGCGATAATTTTTGAGATAGTTATTAAAACTGTTTAAAGGTTGTCAAACGTTGTTTCTCGTTGTATATCCTTTAATTCTAGAGTTAAATTGATAAATAACGTGTACGAATTTGTTTAACGCATTTGTTTTGGTTACTCGACGTCTCCGTTCTCGTGTAGCCTACATATTGCGTTTTTTTTTTAATTTGCTTACCGGGCTAAAGGTTAGCATGTTTAAAATACGTAAGTCGTTTTGTTCATCAAATCTAAGTAGATAACTCATCAGTTGTTTGCATCAGAACGATAATTTTTGAGATAGTTATTAAAACTGTTTAAAGGTTGTCAAACGTTGTTTCTCGTTGTATATCCTTTAATTCTAGAGTTAAATTGATAAATAACGTGTACGAATTTGTTTAACGCATTTGTTTTGGTTACTCGACGTCTCCGTTCTCGTGTAGCCTACATATTGCGTTTTTTTTTAAATTTGTTTACCGGGCTAAAGGTTAGCATGTTTAAAATACGTAAGTCGTTTTGTTCATCAAATTTAAGTAGATAACTCATCAGTTGTTTGCATCAGAGCGATAATTTTTGAGATAGTTATTAAAACTGTTTAAAGGTTGTCAAACGTTGTTTCTCGTTGTATATCCTTTAATTCTAGAGTTAAATTGATAAATAACGTGTACGAATTTGTTTAACGCATTTGTTTTGGTTACTCAACGTCTCCGTTCTCGTGTAGCCTACATATTGCGTTTTTTTTTTAATTTGCTTACCGGGCTAAAGGTTAGCATGTTTAAAATACGTAAGTCGTTTTGTTCAACAAATTTAAGTAGATAACTCATCAGTTGTTTGCATCAGAGCGACAATTTTTGAGATAGTTATTAAAACTGTTTAAAGGTTATCAAACGTTGTTTCTCGTTGTATATCCTTTAATTCTAGAGTTAAATTGATAAATAACGTGTACGAATTTGTTTAACGCATTTGTTTTGGTTACTCGACGTCTCCGTTCTCGTGTAGCCTACATATTGCGTTTTTTTTTTAATTTGCTTACCGGGCTAAAGGTTAGCATGTTTAAAATACGTAAGTCGTTTTGTTCATCAAATTTAAGTAGATAACTCATCAGTTGTTTGCATCAGAGCGATAATTTTTGAGATAGTTATTAAAACTGTTTAAAGGTTGTCAAACGTTGTTTCTCGTTGTATATCCTTTAATTCTAGAGTTAAATTGATAAATAACGTGTACGAATTTGTTTAACGCATTTGTTTTGGTTACTCGACGTCTCCGTTCTCGTGTAGCCTACATATTGCGTTTTTTTTTTTAATTTGCTTACCGGGCTAAAGGTTAGCATGTTTAAAATACGTAAGTCGTTTTTTTCATCAAATTTAAGTAGATAACTCATCAGTTGTTTGCATCAGAGCGACAATTTTTGAGATAGTTATTAAAACTGTTTAAAGGTTGTCAAACGTTGTTTTTCGTTGTATATCCTTTAATTCTAGAGCTAAATTGATAAATAACGTGTACGAATTTGTTTAACGCATTTGTTTTGGTTACTCGACGTCTCCGTTCTCGTGTAGCCTACATATTGCGTTTTTTTTTAATTTGCTTACCGGGCTAAAGGTTAGCATGTTTAAAATACGTAAGTCGTTTTGTTCAACAAATTTAAGTAGATAACTCATCAGTTGTTTGCATCAGAGCGACAATTTTTGAGATAGTTATTAAAACTGTTTAAAGGTTGTCAAACGTTGTTTCTCGTTGTATATCCTTTAATTCTAGAGTTAAATTGATAAATAACGTGTACGAATTTGTTTAACGCATTTGTTTTGGTTACTCGACGTCTCCGTTCTCGTGTAGCCTACATATTGCGTTTTTTTTTTTAGTTTGCTTACCGGGCTAAAGGTTAGCATGTTTAAAATACGTAAGTCGTTTTGTTCAACAAATTTAAGTAGATAACTCATCAGTTGTTTGCATCAGAGCGACAATTTTTGAGATAGTTATTAAAACTGTTTAAAGGTTGTCAAACGTTGTTTCTCGTTGTATATCCTTTAATTCTAGAGTTAAATTGATAAATAACGGTTACGAATTTGTTTAACGCATTTGTTTTGGTTACTCGACGTCTCCGTTCTCGTGTAGCCCACATATTGCGTTTTTTTTTAATTTGCTTACCGGGCTAAAGGTTAGCATGTTTAAAATACGTAAGTCGTTTTGTTCATCATATTTAAGTAGATAATTCATCAGTTGTTTGCATCAGAGCGATAATTTTTGAGATAGTTATTAAAACTGTTTAAAGGTGTTCAAACGTTGTTTCTCTTTGTATATCCTTTAATTCTAGAGTTAAATTGATAAATAACGTGTACGAATTTGTTTAACGCATTTGTTTTGGTTACTCGACGTCTCCGTTCTCGTGTAGCCTGCATATTGCGTTTTTTTTTTTTAATTTGCTTACCGGGCTAAAGGTTAGCATGTTTAAAATACGTAAGTCGTTTTGTTCATCAAATTTAAGTAGATAACTCATCAGTTGTTTGCATCAGAGCGATAATTTTTGAGATAGTTATTAAAACTGTTTAAAGGTTGTCAAACGTTGTTTCTCGTTGTATATCCTTTAATTCTAGAGTTAAATTGATAAATAACGTGTACGAATTTGTTTAACGCATTTGTTTTGGTTACTCGACGTCTCCGTTCTCGTGTAGCCCACATATTGCGTCTGTTTTTTAATTTGCTTACCGGGCTAAAGGTTAGCATGTTTAAAATACGTAAGTCGTTTTGTTCATCATATTTAAGTAGATAACTCATCAGTTGTTTGCATCAGAGCGATAATTTTTGAGATAGTTATTAAAACTGTTTAAAGGTTGTCAAACGTTGTTTCTCGTTGTATATCCTTTAATTCTAGAGTTAAATTGATAAATAACGTGTACGAATTTGTTTAACGAATTTGTTTTGGTTACTCGACGTCTCCGTTCTCGTGTAGCCTACATATTGCGTTTTTTTTTTTAATTTGCTTACCGGGCTAAAGGTTAGCATGTTTAAAATACGTAAGTCGTTTTGTTCATCATATTTAAGTAGATAACTCATCAGTTGTTTGCATCAGAGCGATAATTTTTGAGATAGTTTTTAAAACTGTTTAAAGGTTGTCAAACGTTGTTTCTCGTTGTATATCCTTTAATTCTAGAGTTAAATTGATAAATAACGTGTACGAATTTGTTTAACGCATTTGTTTTGGTTACTCGACGTCTCCGTTCTCGTGTAGCCTACATATTGCGTTTTTTTTTTAATTTGCTTACCGGGCTAAAGGTTAGCATGTTTAAAATACGTAAGTCGTTTTGTTCATCAAATTTAAGTAGATAACTCATCAGTTGTTTGCATCAGAGCGATAATTTTTGAGATAGTTATTAAAACTGTTTAAAGGTTGTCAAACGTTGTTTCTCGTTGTATATCCTTTAATTCTAGAGTTAAATTGATAAATAACGTGTACGAATTTGTTTAACGCATTTGTTTTGGTTACTCGACGTCTCCGTTCTCGTGTAGCCTACATATTGCGTTTTTTTTTTAATTTGCTTACCGGGCTAAAGGTTAGCATGTTTAAGATACGTAAGTCGTTTTGTTCAACAAATTTGAGTTGATAACTCATCAGTTGTTTGCATCAGAGCGACAATTTTTGAGATAGTTATTAAAACTGTTTAAAGGTTGTCAAACATTGTTTCTCGTGTATTACCTTTAATTCTAGAGTTAAATTGATAAATAACGTGTACGAATTTGTTTAACGCATTTGTTTTGGTTACTCGACGTCTCCGTTCTCGTGTAGCCTTCATATTGCGTTTTTTTTTAATTTGCTTACCGGGCTAAAGGTTAGCATGCTTAAAATACGTAAGTCGTTTTGTTCAACAAATTTAAGTAGATAACTCATCAGTTGTTTGCATCAGAGCGATAATTTTTGAGATAGTTATTAAAACTGTTTAAAGGTTGTCAAACGTTGTTTCTCGTTGTATATCCTTTAATTCTAGAGTTAAATTGATAAATAACGTGTACGAATTTGTTTAACGCATTTGTTTTGGTTACTCGACGTCTTCGTTCTCGTGTAGCCCACATATTGCGTTTTTTTTTAATTTGCTTACCGGGCTAAAGGTTAGCATGCTTAAAATACGTAAGTCGTTTTGTTCAACAAATTTAAGTAGATAACTCATCAGTTGTTTGCATCAGAGCGACAATTTTTGAGATAGTTATTAAAACTGTTTAAAGGTTGTCAAACGTTGTTTCTCGTTGTATATCCTTTAATTCTAGAGTTAAATTGATAAATAACGTGTACGAATTTGTTTAACGCATTTGTTTTGGTTACTCGACGTCTCCGTTCTCGTGTAGCCTACATATTGCGTTTTTTTTTTAATTTGCTTACCGGGCTAAAGGTTAGCATGTTTAAAATACGTAAGTCGTTTTGTTCATCAAATTTAAGTAGATAACTCATCAGTTGTTTGCATCAGAGCGATAATTTTTGAGATAGTTATTAAAATTGTTTAAAGGTTGTCAAACGTTGTTTCTCGTTGTATATCCTTTAATTCTAGAGTTAAATTGATAAATAACGTGAACGAATTTGTTTAACGCATTTGTTTTGGTTACTCGACGTCTCCGTTCTCGTGTAGCCCACATATTGCGTTTTTTTTTTAATTTGTTTACCGGGCTAAAGGTTAGCATGTTTAAAATACGTAAGTCGCTTTGTTCATCATATTTAAGTAGATAACTCATCAGTTGTTTGCATCAGAGCGATAATTTTTGAGATAGTTATTAAAACTGTTTAAAGGTTGTCAAACGTTGTTTCTCGTTGTATATCCTTTAATTCTAGAGTTAAATTGATAAATAATGTGTACGAATTTGTTTAACGCATTTATTTTGTTTACTCGACGTCTCCGTTCTCGTGTAGCCTACATATTGCGTTTTTTTTTTAATTTGCTTACCGGGCTAAAGGTTAGCATGTTTAAAATACGTAAGTCGTTTTGTTCATCAAATTTAAGTAGATAACTCATCAGTTGTTTGCATCAGAGCGATAATTTTTGAGATAGTTATTAAAACTGTTTAAAGGTTGTCAAACGTTGTTTCTCGTTGTATATCCTTTAATTCTAGAGTTAAATTGATAAATAACGTGTACGAATTTGTTTAACGCATTTGTTTTGGTTACTCGACGTCTCCGTTCTCGTGTAGCCCACATATTGCGTTTTTTTAATTTGCTTACCGGGCTAAAGGTTAGCATGCTTAAAATACGTAAGTCGTTTTGTTCAACAAATTTAAGTAGATAACTCATCAGTTGTTTGCATCAGAGCGACAATTTTTGAGATAGTTATTAAAACTGTTTAAAGGTTGTCAAACGTTGTTTCTCGTTGTATATCCTTTAATTCTAGAGTTAAATTGATAAATAACGTGTACGAATTTGTTTAACGCATTTGTTTTGGTTACTCGACGTCTCCGTTCTCGTGTAGCCTACATATTGCGTTTTTCTTTTAATTTGCTTACCGGGCTAAAGGTTAGCATGTTTAAAATACGTAAGTCGTTTTGTTCATCAAATTTAAGTAGATAACTCATCAGTTGTTTGCATCAGAGCGATAATTTTTGAGATAGTTATTAAAACTGTTTAAAGGTTGTCAAACGTTGTTTCTCGTTGTATATCCTTTAATTCTAGAGTTAAATTGATAAATAACGTGTACGAATTTGTTTAACGCATTTGTTTTGGTTACTCGACGTCTCCGTTCTCGTGTAGCCTACATATTCCGTTTTTTTTTTAATTTGCTTACCGGGCTAAAGGTTAGCATGTTTAAAATACGTAAGTCGTTTTGTTCATCATATTTAAGTAGATAACTCATCAGTTGTTTGCATCAGAGCGATAATTTTTGAGATAGTTATTAAAACTGTTTAAAGGTTGTCAAACGTTGTTTCTCGTTGTATATCCTTTAATTCTAGAGTTAAATTGATAAATAATGTGTACGAATTTGTTTAACGCATTTATTTTGTTTACTCGACGTCTCCGTTCTCGTGTAGCCTACATATTGCGTTTTTTTTTTTTTAATTTGCTTACCGGGCTAAAGGTTAGCATGTTTAAAATACGTAAGTCGTTTTGTTCATCAAATTTAAGTAGATAACTCATCAGTTGTTTGCATCAGAGCGATAATTTTTGAGATAGTTATTAAAACTGTTTAAAGGTTGTCAAACGTTGTTTCTCGTTGTATATCCTTTAATTCTAGAGTTAAATTGATAAATAACGTGTACGAATTTGTTTAACGCATTTGTTTTGGTTACTCGACGTCTCCGTTCTCGTGTAGCCCACTTATTGCGTTTTTTTTTAATTTGCTTACCGGGCTAAAGGTTAGCATGTTTAAAATACGTAAGTCGTTTTGTTCATCAAATTTAAGTAGATAACTCATCAGTTGTTTGCATCAGAGCGATAATTTTTGAGATAGTTATTAAAACTGTTTAAAGTTTGTCAAACGTTGTTTCTCGTTGTATATCCTTTAATTCTAGAGTTAAATTGATAAATAACGTGTTCGAATTTGTTTAACGCATTTGTTTTGGTTACTCGACGTCTCCGTTCTCGTGTAGCCTACATATTGCGTTTTTTTTTTAATTTGCTTACCGGGCTAAAGGTTAGCATGTTTAAAATACGTAAGTCGTTTTGTTCATCATATTTAAGTAGATAACTCATCAGTTGTTTGCATCAGAGCGATAATTTTTGAGATAGTTATTAAAACTGTTTAAAGGTTGTCAAACGTTGTTTCTCGTTGTATATCCTTTAATTCTAGAGTTAAATTGATAAATAACGTGTACGAATTTGTTTAACGCATTTGTTTTGGTTACTCGACGTCTCCGTTCTCGTGTAGCCTACATATTGCGTTTTTTTTTAATTTGCTTACCGGGCTAAAGGTTAGCATGTTTAAAATACGTAAGTCGTTTTGTTCATCATATTTAAGTAAATAACTCATCAGTTGTTTGCATCAGAGCGATAATTTTTGAGATAGTTATTAAAACTCTTTAAAGGTTGTCAAACGTTGTTTCTCGTTGTATATCCTTTAATTCTAGAGTTAAATTGATAAATAACGTGTACGAATTTGTTTAACGCATTTGTTTTGGTTACTCGACGTCTCCGTTCTCGTGTAGCCTACATATTGCGTTTTTTTTTTAATTTGCTTACCGGGCTAAAGGTTAGCATGTTTAAAATACGTAAGTCGTTTTGTTCAACAAATTTAAGTAGATAACTCATCAGTTGTTTGCATCAGAGCGATAATTTTTGAGATAGTTATTAAAACTGTTTAAAGGTTGTCAAACGTTGTTTCTCGTTGTATATCCTTTAAGTCTAGAGTTAAATTGATAAATAACGTGTACGAATTTGTTTAACGCATTTGTTTTGGTTACTCGACGTCTCCGTTCTCGTGTAGCCTACATATTGCGTTTTTTTTTTAATTTGCTTACCGGGCTAAAGGTTAGCATGTTTAAAATACGTAAGTCGTTTTGTTCATCAAATTTAAGTAGATAACTCATCAGTTGTTTGCATCAGAGCGACAATTTTCGAGATAGTTATTAAAACTGTTTAAAGGTTGTCAAACGTTTTTTCTCGTTGTATATCCTTTAATTCTAGAGTTAAATTGATAAATAACGTGTACGAATTTGTTTAACGCATTTGTTTTGGTTACTCGACGTCTCCGTTCTCGTGTAGCCTACATATTGCGTTTTTTTTAAATTTGCTTACCGGGCTAAAGGTTAGCATGTTTAAAATACGTAAGTCGTTTTGTTCAACAAATTTAAGTATCATCAGTTGTTTGCATCAGAGCGATCATTTTTGAGATAGTTATTAAAACTGTTTAAAGGTTGGCAAACGTTGTTTCTCGTTGTATATCCTTTAATTCTAGAGTTAAATTGATAAATAACGTGTACGAATTTGTTTAACGCATTTGTTTTGGTTACTCGACGTCCCCGTTCTCGTGTAGCCTACATATTGCGTTTTTTTTTTAATTTGCTTACCGGGCTAACGGTTAGCATGTTTAAAATACGTAAGTCGTTTTGTTCAACAAATTTAAGTAGATAACTCATCAGTTGTTTGCATCAGAGCGATAATTTTTGAGATAGTTATTAAAACTGTTTAAAGGTTGTCAAACATTGTTTCTCGTTGTATATCCTTTAATTCTAGAGTTAAATTGATAAATAACGTGTACGAATTTGTTTAACGCATTTGTTTTGGTTACTCGACGTCTCCGTTCTCGTGTAGCCTACATATTGCGTTTTTTTTTTAATTTGCTTACCGGGCTAAAGCTTAGCATGTTTAAAATACGTAAGTCGTTTTGTTCATCATATTTAAGTAGATAACTCATCAGGTGTTTGCATCAGAGCGATCATTTTTGAGATAGTTATTAAAACTGTTTAAAGGTTGTCAAACGTTGTTTCTCGTTGTATATCCTTTAATCCTAGAGTTAAATTGATAAATAACGTGTACGAATTTGTTTAACGCATTTGTTTTGGTTACTCGAAGTCTCCGTTCTCGTGTAGCCTACATATTGCGTTTTTTTTTTAATTTGCTTACCGGGCTAAAGGTTAGCATGTTTAAAATACGTAAGTCGTTTTGTTCATCATATTTAAGTAGATAACTAATCAGTTGTTTGCATCAGAGCGATAATTTTTGAGATAGTTATTAAAACTGTTTAAAGGTTGTCAAACGTTGTTTCTCGTTGTATATCCTTTAATTCTAGAGTTAAATTGATAAATAACGTGTACGAATTTGTTTAACGCATTTGTTTTGGTTACTCGACGTCTCCGTTCTCGTGTAGCCTACATATTGCGTTTTTTTTTTAATTTGCTTACCGGGCTAAAGGTTAGCATGTTTAAAATACGTAAGTCGTTTTGTTCATCAAATTTAAGTAGATAACTCATCAGTTGTTTGCATCAGAGCGACAATTTTTGAGATAGTTATTAAAACTGTTTAAAGGTTGTCAAACGTTGTTTCTCGTTGTATATCCTTTAATTCTAGAGTTAAATTGATAATTAACGTGTACGAATTTGTTTAACGCATTTGTTTTGGTTACTCGACGTCTCCGTTCTCGTGTAGCCTACATATTGCGTTTTTTTTTTAATTTGCTTACCGGGCTAAAGGTTAGCATGTTTAAAATACGTAAGTCGTTTTGTTCATCATATTTAAGTAGATAAATCATCAGTTGTTTGCATCAGAGCGACAATTTTTGAGATAGTTATTAAAACTGTTTAAAGGTTGTCAAACGTTGTTTCTCGTTGTATATCCTTTAATTCTAGAGTTAAATTGATAAATAACGTGTACGAATTTGTTTAACCCATTTGTTTTGGTTACTCGACGTCTCCGTTCTCGTGTAGCCTACATATTGCGTTTTTTTTTTTTAATTTGCTTACCGGGCTAAAGGTTAGCATGTTTAAAATACGTAAGTCGTTTTGTTCATCATATTTAAGTAGATAAATCATCAGTTGTTTGCATCAGAGCGACAATTTTTGAGATAGTTATTAAAACTGTTTAAAGGTTGTCAAACGTTGTTTCTCGTTGTATATCCTTTAATTCTAGAGTTAAATTGATAAATAACGTGTACGAATTTGTTTAACCCATTTGTTTTGGTTACTCGACGTCTCCGTTCTCGTGTAGCCTACATATTGCGTTTTTTTTTAATTTGCTTACCGGGCTAAAGGTTAGCATGTTTAAAATACGTAAGTCGTTTTGTTCATCAAATTTAAGTAGATAACTCATCAGTTGTTTGCATCAGAGCGACAATTTTTGAGATAGTTATTAAAACTGTTTAAAGGTTGTCAAACGTTGTTTCTCGTTGTATATCCTTTAATTCTAGAGTTAAATTGATAAATAACGTGTACGAATTTGTTTAACGCATTTGTTTTGGTTACTCGACGTCTCCGTTCTCGTGTAGCCTACATATTGCGTTTTTTTTTTAATTTGCTTACCGGGCTAAAGGTTAGCATCTTTAAAATACGTAAGTCGTTTTGTTCATCAAATTTAAGTAGATAACTCATCAGTTGTTTGCATCAGAGCGATAATTTTTGAGATAGTTATTAAAACTGTTTAAAGGTTGTCAAACGTTGTTTCTCGTTGTATATCCTTTAATTCTAGAGTTAAATTGATAAATAACGTGTACGAATTTGTTTAACGCATTTGTTTTGGTTACTCGACGTCTCCGTTCTCGTGTAGCCTACATATTGCGTTTTTTTTTTAATTTGCTTACCGGGCTAAAGGTTAGCATGTTTAAAATACGTAAGTCGTTTTGTTCATCATATTTAAGTAGATAACTCATCAGTTGTTTGCATCAGAGCGATAATTTTTGAGATAGTTATTAAAACTGTTTAAAGGTTGTCAAACGTTGTTTCTCGTTGTATATCCTTTAATTCTAGAGTTATATTGATAAATAACGTGTACGAATTTGTTTAACGCATTTGTTTTGGTTACTCGACGTCTCCGTTCTCGTGTAGCCTACATATTGCGTTTTTTTTTTTAATTTGCTTACCGGGCTAAAGGTTAGCATGTTTAAAATACGTAAGTCGTTTTGTTCATCAAATTTAAGTAGATAACTCATCAGTTGTTTGCATCAGAGCGACAATTTTTGAGATAGTTATTAAAACTGTTTAAAGGTTGTCAAACGTTGTTTCTCGTTGTATATCCTTTAATTCTAGAGTTAAATTGATAAATAACGTGTACGAATTTGTTTAACGCATTTGTTTTGGTTACTCGACGTCTCCGTTCTCGTGTAGCCTACATATTGCGTTTTTTTTTTAAATTTGCTTACCGGGCTAAAGGTTAGCATGTTTAAAAGACGTAAGTCGTTTTGTTCATCAAATTTAAGTAGATAACTCATCAGTTGTTTGCATCAGAGCGACAATTTTTGAGATAGTTATTAAAACTGTTTAAAGGTTGTCAAACGTTGTTTCTCGTTGTATATCCTTTAATTATAGAGTTAAATTGATAAATAACGTGTACGAATTTGTTTAACGCATTTGTTTTGGTTACTCGACGTCTCCGTTCTCGTGTAGCCTACATATTGCGTTTTTTTTTTTAATTTGCTTACCGGGCTAAAGGTTAGCATGTTTAAAATACGTAAGTCGTTTTGTTCAACAAATTTAAGTAGATAACTCATCAGTTGTTTGCATCAGAGCGACAATTTTTGAGATAGTTATTAAAACTGTTTAAAGGTTGTCAAACGTTGTTTCTCGTTGTATATCGTTTAATTCTAGAGTTAAATTGATAAATAACGTGTACGAATTTGTTTAACGCATTTGTTTTGGTTACTCGACGTCTCCGTTCTCGTGTAGCCTACATATTGCGTTTTTTTTTTAATTTGCTTACCGGGCTAAAGGTTAGCATGTTTAAAATACGTAAGTCGTTTTGTTCATCAAATTTAAGTAGATAACTCATCAGTTGTTTGCATCAGAGCGACAATTTTTGAGATAGTTATTAAAACTGTTTAAAGGTTGTCAAACGTTGTTTCTCGTTGTATATCCTTTAATTCTAGAGTTAAATTGATAAATAACGTGTACGAATTTGTTTAACGCATTTGTTTTGGTTACTCGACGTCTCCGTTCTCGTGTAGCCTACATATTGCGTTTTTTTTTTAATTTGCTTACCGGGCTAAAGGTTAGCATGTTTAAAATACGTAAGTCGTTTTGTTCAACAAATTTAAGTAGATAAGTCATCAGTTGTTTGCATCAGAGCGATAATTTTTGAGATAGTTATTAAAACTGTTTAAAGGTTGTCAAACGTTGTTTCTCGTTGTATATCCTTTAATTCTAGAGTTAAATTGATAAATAGCGTGTACGAATTTGTTTAACGCATTTGTTTTGGTTACTCGACGTCTCCGTTCTCGTGTAGCCTACATATTGCGTTTTTTTTTAAATTTGCTTACCGGGCTAAAGGTTAGCATGTTTAAAATACGTAAGTCGTTTTGTTCATCAAATTTAAGTAGATAACTCATCAGTTGTTTGCATCAGAGCGATAATTTTTGAGATAGTTATTAAAACTGTTTAAAGGTTGTCAAACGTTGTTTCTCGTTGTATATCCTTTAATTCTAGAGTTAAATTGATAAATAACGTGTACGAATTTGTTTAACGCATTTGTTTTGGTTACTCGACGTCTCCGTACTCGTGTAGCCTACATATTGCGTTTTTTTTTTTTAATTTGCTTACCGGGCTAAAGGTTAGCATGTTTAAAATACGTAAGTCGTTTTGTTCATCATATTTAAGTAGATAACTCATCAGTTGTTTGCATCAGAGCGATAATTTTTGAGATAGTTATTAAAACTGTTTAAAGGTTGTCAAACGTTGTTTCTCGTTGTATATCCTTTAATTCTAGAGTTAAATTGATAAATAACGTGTACGAATTTGTTTAACGCATTTGTTTTGGTTACTCAACGTCTCCGTTCTCGTGTAGCCTACATATTGCGTTTTTTTTTTTAATTTGCTTACCGGGCTAAAAGTTAGCATGTTTAAAATACGTAAGTCGTTTTGTTCATCATATTTAAGTAGATAACTCATCAGTTGTTTGCATCAGAGCGATAATTTTTGAGATAGTTATTAAAACTGTTTAAAGGTTGTCAAACGTTGTTTCTCGTTGTATATCCTTTAATTCTAGAGTTAAATTGATAAATAACGTGTACGAATTTGTTTAACGCATTTGTTTTGGTTACTCGACGTCTCCGTTCTCGTGTAGCCTACATATTGCGTTTTTTTTTTAATTTGCTTACCGGGCTAAAGGTTAGCATGTTTAAAATACGTAAGTCGTTTTGTTCAACAAATTTGAGTAGATAACTCATCAGTTGTTTGCATCAGAGCGATAATTTTTGAGATAGTTATTAAAACTGTTTAAAGGTTGTCAAACGTTGTTTCTCGTTGTATATCCTTTAATTCTAGAGTTAAATTGATAAATAACGTGTACGAATTTGTTTAACGCATTTGTTTTGGTTACTCGACGTCTCCGTACTCGTGTAGCCTACATATTGCGTTTTTTTTTTTAATTTGCTTACCGGGCTAAAGGTTAGCATGTTTAAAATACGTAAGTCGTTTTGTTCATCATATTTAAGTAGATAACTCATCAGTTGTTTGCATCAGAGCGATAATTTTTGAGATAGTTATTAAAACTGTTTAAAGGTTGTCAAACGTTGTTTCTCGTTGTATATCCTTTAATTCTAGAGTTAAATTGATAAATAACGTGAACGAATTTGTTTAACGTATTTGTTTTGGTTACTCAACGTCTCCGTTCTCGTGTAGCCTACATATTGCGTTTTTTTTTTAATTTGCTTACCGGGCTAAAGGTTAGCATGTTTAAAATACGTAAGTCGTTTTGTTCAACAAATTTGAGTAGATAACTCATCAGTTGTTTGCATCAGAGCGATAATTTTTGAGATAGTTATTAAAACTGTTTAAAGGTTGTCAAACGTTGTTTCTCGTTGTATATCCTTTAATTCTAGAGTTAAATTGATAAATAACGTGTACGAATTTGTTTAACGCATTTCTTTTGGTTACTCGACGTCTCCGTTCTCGTGTAGCCTACATATTGCGTTTTGTTTTTAATTTTCTTACCGGGCTAAAGGTTAGCATGTTTAAAATACGTAAGTCGTTTTGTTCATCATATTTAAGTAGATAACTCATCAGTTGTTTGCATCAGAGCGATAATTTTTGAGATAGTTATTAAAACTGTTTAAAGGTTGTCAAACGTTGTTTCTCGTTGTATATCCTTTAATTCTAGAGTTATATTGATAAATAACGTGTACGAATTTGTTTAACGCATTTGTTTTGGTTACTCAACGTCTCCGTTCTCGTGTAGCCTACATATTGCGTTTTTTTTTTAATTTGCTTACCGGGCTAAAAGTTAGCATGTTTAAAATACGTAAGTCGTTTTGTTCATCATATTTAAGTAGATAACTCATCAGTTGTTTGCATCAGAGCGATAATTTTTGAGATAGTTATTAAAACTGTTTAAAGGTTGTCAAACGTTGTTTCTCGTTGTATATCCTTTAATTCTAGAGTTAAATTGATAAATAACGTGTACGAATTTGTTTAACGCATTTGTTTTGGTTACTCGACGTCTCCGTTCTCGTGTAGCCTACATATTGCGTTTTTTTTTTTAATTTGCTTACCGGGCTAAAGGTTAGCATGTTTAAAATACGTAAGTCGTTTTGTTCATCAAATTTAAGTAGATAACTCATCAGTTGTTTGCATCAGAGCGATAATTTTTGAGATAGTTATTAAAACTTTTTAAAGGTTGTCAAACGTTGTTTCTCGTTGTATATCCTTTAATTCTAGAGTTAAATTGATAAATAACGTGTTCGAATTTGTTTAACGCATTTGTTTTGGTTACTCGACGTCTCCGTTCTCGTGTAGCCTACATATTGCGTTTTTTTTTAATTTGCTTACCGGGCTAAAGGTTAGCATGCTTAGAATACGTAAGTCGTTTTGTTCAACAAATTTAAGTAGATAACTCATCAGTTGTTTGCATCAGAGCGATAATTTTTGAGATAGTTATTAAAACTGTTTAAAGGTTGTCAAACGTTGTTTCTCGTTGTATATCCTTTAATTCTAGAGTTAAATTGATAAATAACGTGTACGAATTTGTTTAACGCATTTGTTTTGGTTACTCGACGTCTCCGTTCTCGTGTAGCTTACATATTGCGTTTTTTTTTGCTTACCGGGCTAAAGGTTAGCATGTTTAAAATACGTAAGTCGTTTTGTTCAACAAATTTAAGTAGATAACTCATCAGTTGTGTGCATCAGAGCGATAATTTTTGAGATAGTTATTAAAACTGTTTAAAGGTTGTCAAACGTTGTTTCTCGTTGTATGTCCTTTAATTCTAGAGTTAAATTGATAAATAACGTGTACGAATTTGTTTAACGCATTTGTTTTGGTTACTCGACGTCTCCGTTCTCGTGTAGCCTACATATTGCGTTTTTTTTTTAATTTGCTTACCGGGCTAAAGGATAGCATGTTTAAAATACCTAAGTCGTTTTGTTCAACAAATTTAAGTAGATAACTCATCAGTTGTTTGCATCAGAGCGATAATTTTTGAGATATGTAGGATGAACAAAACGACTTACGTATTTTAAACATGCTAACCTTTAGCCCGGTAAGCAAATTAAAAAAAAAACGCAATATGTAGGCTACACGAGAACGGAGACGTCGAGTAACCAAAACAAATGCGTTAAACAAGTTCGTACACGTTATTTATCAATTTAACTCTAGAATTAAAGGATATACAACGAGAAACAACGTTTGACAACCTTTAAACAGTTTTAATAACTATCTCAAAAATTATCGCTCTGATGCAAACAACTGATGAGTTATCTACTTAAATCTGATGAACAAAACGACTTACGTATTTTAAACATGCTAACCTTTAGCCCGGTAAGCAAATTAAAAGAAAAACGCAATATGTAGGCTACACGAGAACGGAGACGTCGAGTAACCAAAACAATTGCGTTAAACAAATTCGTACACGTTATTTATCAATTTAACTCTAGAATTAAAGGATATAAAACGAGAAACAACGTTTGACAACCTTTAAACAGTTTTAATAACTATCTCAAAAATTATCGCTCTGATGCAAACAACTGATGAGTTATCTACTTAAATTTGATGAACAAAACGACTTATGTATTTTAAACATGCCCGGTAAGCAAATTAAAAAAAAACGCAATATGTAGGCTACACGAGAACGGAGACGTCGAGTAACCAAAACAAATGCGTTAAACAAATTCGGACACGTTATTTATCAATTTAACTCTAGAATTAAAGGATATACAACGAGAAACAACGTTTGACAACCTTTAAACAGTTTTAATAACTATCTCAAAAATTATCGCTCTGATGCAAACAACTGATGAGTTATCTACTTAAATATGATGAACAAAACGACTTACGTATTTTAAACATGCTAACCTTTAGCCCGGTAAGCAAATTAAAAAAAAAACGCAATATGTAGGCTACACGAGAACGGAGACGTCGAGTAACCAAAACAAATGCGTTAAACAAATTCGTACACGTTATTTATCAATTTAACTCTAGAATTAAAGGATATACAACGAGAAACAACGTTTGAGAACCTTTAAACAGTTTTAATAACTATCTCAAAAATTATCGCTCTGATGCAAACAACTGATGAGTTATCTACTTAAATATGATGAACAAAATGACTTACGTATTTTAAACATGCTAACCTTTAGCCCGGTAAGCAAATAAAAAAAAAAACGCAATATGTAGGCTACACGAGAACGGAGACGTCGAGCAACCAAAACAAATGCGTTAAACAAATTCGTACACGTTATTTATCAATTTAACTCTAGAATTAAAGGATATACAACGAGAAACAACGTTTGACAACCTTTAAACAGTTTTAATAACTATCTCAAAAATTGTTGCTCTGATGCAAACAACTGATGAGTTATCTACTTAAATTTGATGAACAAAACGACTTACGTATTTTAAACATGCTAACCTTTAGCCCGGTAAGCAAATTTAAAAAAAAACGCAATATGTAGGCTACACGAGAACGGAGACGTCGAGTAACCAAAACAAATGCGTTAAACAAATTGGTACACGTTATTTATCAATTTAACTCTAGAATTAAAGGATATACAACGAGAAACAACGTTTGACAACCTTTAAACAGTTTTAATAACTATCTCAAAAATTATCGCTCTGATGCAAACAACTGATGAGTTATCTACTTAAATTTGATGAACAAAACGACTTACGTATTTTAAACATGCTAACCTTTAGCCCGGTAAGCAAATTAAAAAAAAAACGCAATATGTAGGCTACACGAGAACGGAGACGTCGAGTAACCAAAACAAATGCGTTAAACAAATTCGTACACGTTATTTATCAATTTAACTCTAGAATTAAAGGATATACAACGAGAGACAACGTTTGAAAACCTTTAAACAGTTTTAATAACTATCTCAAAAATTATCGCTCTGATGCAAACAACTGATGAGTTATCTACTTAAATAGGATGAACAAAACGACTTACGTATTTTAAACATGCTAACCTTTAGCCCGGTAAGCAAATTAAAAAAAAAACGCAATATGTAGGCTACACGAGAACGGAGACGTCGAGTAACCAAAACAAATGCGTTAAACAAATTCGTACACGTTATTTATCAATTTAACTCTAGAATTAAAGGATATACAACGATAAACAACGTTTGACAACCTTTAAACAGTTTTAATAACTATCTCAAAAATTATCGCTCTGATGCAAACAACTGATGAGTTATCTACTTAAATTTGATGAACAAAACGACTTACGTATTTTAAACATGCTAACCTTTAGCCCGGTAAGCAAATTAAAAAAAAAACGCAATATGTAGGCTACACGAGAACGGAGACGTCGAGTAACCAAAACAAATGCGTTAAACAAATTCGTACACGTTATTTATCAATTTAACTCTAGAATTAAAGGATATACAACGAGAAACAACGTTTGACAACCTTTAAACAGTTTTAATAACTATCTCAAAAATTGTCGCTCTGATGCAAACAACTGATGAGTTATCTACTTAAATTTGTTGAACAAAACGACCTACGTATTTTAAACATGCTAACCTTTAGCCCGGTAAGCAAATTAAAAAAAAAACGCAATATGTAGGCTACACGAGAACGGAGACGTCGAGTAACCAAAACAAATGCGTTAAACAAATTCGTACACGTTATTTATCAATTTAACTCTAGAATTAAAGGATATACAACGAGAAACAACGTTTGACAACCTTTAAACAGTTTTAATAACTATCTCAAAAATTATCGCTCTGATGCAAACAACTGATGAGTTATCTACTTAAATATGATGAACAAAACGACTTACGTATTTTAAACATGCTAACCTTTAGCCCGGTAAGCAAATTAAAAAAAAAACGCAATATGTAGGCTACACGAGAACGGAGACGTCGAGTAACCAAAACAAATGCGTTAAACAAATTCGTACACGTTATTTATCAATTTAGCTCTAGAATTAAAGGATATACAACGAGAAACAACGTTTGACAAACTTTAAACAGTTTTAATAACTATCTCAAAAATTATCGCTCTGATGCAAACAACTGATGAGTTATCTACTTAAATTTGATGAACAAAACGACTTACGTATTTTAAACATGCTAACCTTTAGCCCGGTAAGCAAATTAAAAAAAAACGCAATATGTAGGCTACACGAGAACGGAGACGTCGAGTAACCAAAACAAATGCGTTAAACAAATTCGTACACGTTATTTATCAATTTAACTCTAGAATTAAAGGATATACAACGAGAAACAACGTTTGACAACCTTTAAACAGTTTTAATAACTATCTCAAAAATTGTCGCTCTGATGCAAACAACTGATGAGTTATCTACTTAAATTTGATGAACAAAACGACTTACGTATTTTAAACATGCTAACCTTTAGCCCGGTAAGCAAATTTAAAAAAAAAACGCAATATGTAGGCTACACGAGAACGGAGACGTCGAGTAACCAAAACAAATGCGTTAAACAAATTCGTACACGTTATTTATCAATATAACTCTAGAATTAAAGGTTATACAACGAGAAACAACGTTTGACAACCTTTAAACAATTTTAATAACTATCTCAAAAATTGTCGCTCTGATGCAAACAACTGATGAGTTATCTACTTAAATATGATGAACAAAACGACTTACGTATTTTAAACATGCTAACCTTTAGCCCGGTAAGCAAATTAAAAAAAAAACGCAATATGTAGGCTACACGAGAACGGAGACGTCGAGTAACCAAAACAAATGCGTTAAACAAATTCGTACACGTTATTTATCAATTTAACTCTAGAATTAAAGGATATATAACGAGAAACAACGTTTGACAACCTTTAAACAGTTTTAATAACTATCTCAAAAATTATCGCTCTGATGCAAACAACTGATGAGTTATCTACTTAAATTTGATGAACAAAACGACTTACGTATTTTAAACATGCTAACCTTTAGCCCGGTAAGCAAATTAAAAAAAAAAACGCAATATGTAGGCTACACGAGAACGGAGACGTCGAGTAACCAAAACAAATGCGTTAAACAAATTCGTACACGTTATTTATCAACTTAACTCTAGAATTATAGGATATACAACGAGAAACAACGTTTGACAACCTTTAAACAGTTTTAATAACTATCTCAAAAATTATCGCTCTGATGCAAACAACTGATGAGTTATCTACTTAAATATGATGAACAAAACGACTTACGTATTTTAAACATGCTAACCTTTAGCCCGGTAAGCAAATTAAAAAAAAAACGCAATATGTAGGCTACACGAGAACGGAGACGTCGAGTAACCAAAACAAATGCGTTAAACAAATTCGTACACGTTATTTATCAATTTAACTCTAGAATTAAAGGATATATAACGAGAAACAACGTTTGACAACCTTTAAACAGTTTTAATAACTATCTCAAAAATTGTCGCTCTGATGCAAACAACTGATGAGTTATCTACTTAAATTTGATGAACAAAACGACTTACGTATTTTAAACATGCTAACCTTTAGCCCGGTAAGCAAATTTAAAAAAAAACGCAATATGTAGGCTACACGAGAACGGAGACGTCGAGTAACCAAAACAAATGCGTTAAACAAATTCGTACACGTTATTTATCAATTTAACTCTAGAATTAAAGGATATACTACGAGAAACAAAGTTTGACAACCTTTAAACAGTTTTAATAACTATCTCAAAAATTATCGCTCTGATGCAAACAACTGATGAGTTATCTACTTAAATATGATGAACAAAACGACTTACGTATTTTAAACATGCTAACCTTTAGCCCGGTAAGCAAATTTAAAAAAAAAACGCAATATGTAGGCTACACGAGAACGGAGACGTCGAGTAACCAAAACAAATGCGTTAAACAAATTCGTACACGTTATTTATCAATTTAACTCTATAATTAAAGGATATACAACGAGAAACAACGTTTGACAACCTTTAAACAGTTTTAATAACTATCTCATGAGTTATCTACTTAAATATGATGAACAAAACGACTTACGTATTTTAAACATGCTAACCTTTAGCCCGGTAAGCAAATTAAAAAAAAAACGCAATATGTAGGCTACACGAGAACGGAGACGTCGAGTAACCAAAACAAATGCGTTAAACAAATTCGTACACGTTATTTATCAATTTAACTCTAGAATTAAAGGATATACAACGAGAAACAACGTTTGACAACCTTTAAACAGTTTTAATAACTATCTCAAAAATTATCGCTCTGATGCAAACAACTGATGAGCTATCTACTTAAATTTGATGAACAAAACGACTTACGTATTTTAAACATGCTAACCTTTAGCCCGGTAAGCAAATTAAAAAAAAAACGCAATATGTAGGCTACACGAGAACGGAGATGTCGAGTAACCAAAACAAATGCGTTAAACAAATTCGTACACGTTATTTATCAATTTAACTCTAGAATTAAAGGATATACAACGAGAAACAACACGAGAACGGAGACGTCGAGTAACCAAAACAAATGCGTTAAACAAATTCGTACACGTTATTTATCAATTTAACTCTAGAATTAAAGGATATACAACGAGAAACAACGTTTGACAACCTTTAAACAGTTTTAATAACTATCTCAAAAATTATCGCTCTGATGCAAACAACTGATGAGTTATCTACTTAAATTTGATGAACAAAACGACTTACGTATTTTAAACATGCTAACCTTTAGCATGGTAAGCAAATTAAAAAAAAAACGCAATATGTAGGCTACACGAGAACGGAGACGTCGAGTAACCAAAACAAATGCGTTAAACAAATTCGTACACGTTATTTATTAATTTAACTCTAGAATTAAAGGATATACAACGAGAAACAACGTTTGACAACCTTTAAACAGTTTTAATAACTATCTCAAAAATTATCGCTCTGATGCAAACAACTGATGAGTTATCTACTTAAATTTGATGAACAAAACGACTTACGTATTTTAAACATGCTAACCTTTAGCCCGGTAAGCAAATTAAAAAAAAACGCGATATGTAGGCTACACGAGAACGGAGACGTCGAGTAACCGAAACAAATGCGTTAAACAAATTCGTACACGTTATTTATCAATTTAACTCTAGAATTAAAGGATATACAACGAGAAACAACGTTTGACAACCTTTAAACAGTTTTAATAACTATCTCAAAAATTATCGCTCTGATGCAAACAACTGATGAGTTATCTACTTAAATTTGATGAACAAAACGACTTACGTATTTTAAACATGCTAACCTTTAGCCCGGTAAGCAAATTAAAAAAAAAAACGCAATATGTGGGCTACACGAGAACGGAGACGTCGAGTAACCAAAACAAATGCGTTAAACAAATTCGTACACGTTATTTATCAATTTAACTCTAGAATTAAAGGATATACAACGAGAAACAACGTTTGACAACCTTTAAACAGTTCTAATAACTATCTCAAAAATTATCGCTCTGATGCAAACAACTGATGAGTTATCTACTTAAATTTGATGAACAAAACGACTTACGTATTTTAAACATGCTAACCTTTAGCCCGGTAAGCAAATTAAAAAAAAAAAACGCAATATGTAGGCTACACGAGAACGGAGACGTCGAGTAACCAAAACAAATGCGTTAAACAAATTCGTACACGTTATTTATCAACTTAACTCTAGAATTAAAGGATATACAACGAGAAACAACGTTTGACAACCTTTAAACAGTTTTAATAACTATCTCAAAAATTATCGCTCTGATGCAAACAACTGATGAGTTATCTACTTAAATATGATGAACAAAACGACTTACGTATTTTAAATATGCTAACCTTTAGCCCGGTAAGCAAATTAAAAAAAAAACGCAATATGTAGGCTACACGAGAACGGAGACGTCGAGTAACCAAAACAAATGCGTTAAACAAATTCGTACACGTTATTTATCAATTTAACTCTAGAATTAAAGGATATACAACGAGAAACAACGTTTGACAACCTTTAAACAGTTTTAATAACTATCTCAAAAATTATCGCTCTGATGCAAACAACTGATGAGTTATCTACTTAAATTTGATGAACAAAACGACTTACGTATTTTAAACATGCTAACCTTTAGCCCGGTAAGCAAATTAAAAAAAAAAACGCAATATGTAGGCTACACGAGAACGGAGACGTCGAGTAACCAAAACAAATGCGTTAAACAAATTCGTACACGTTATTTATCAATTTAACTCTAGAATTAAAGGATATACAACGAGAAACAACGTTTGACAACCTTTAAACAGTTTTAATAACTATCTTAAAAATTGTCGCTCTGATGCAAACAACTGATGAGTTATCTACTTAAATTTGATGAACAAAACGACTTACGTATTTTAAACATGCTAACCTTTAGCCCGGTAAGCAAATTAAAAAAAAAACGCAATATGTGGGCTACACGAGAACGGAGACGTCGAGTAACCAAAATAAATGCGTTAAACAAATTCGTACACGTTATTTATCAATTTAACTCTAGGATTAAAGGATATACAACGAGAAACAACGTTTGACAACCTTTAAACAGTTTTAATAACTATCTCAAAAATTGTCGCTCTGATGCAAACAACTGATGAGTTATCTACTTAAATTTGATGAACAAAACGACTTACGTATTTTAAACATGCTAACCTTTAGCCCGGTAAGCAAATTAAAAAAAACGCAATATGTAGGCTACACGAGAACGGAGACGTCGAGTAACCAAAACAAATGCGTTAAACAAATTCGTACACGTTATTTATCAATTTAACTCTAGAATTAAAGGATATACAACGAGAAACAACGTTTGACAACCTTTAAACAGTTTTAACAACTATCTCAAAAATTGTCGCTCTGATGCAAACAACTGATGAGTTATCTACTTAAATTTGATGAACAAAACGACTTACGTATTTTAAACATGCTAACCTTTAGCCCGGTAAGCAAATTAAAAAAAAAACGCAATATGTAGGCTACACGAGAACGGAGACGTCGAGTAACCAAAACAAATGCGTTAAACAAATTCGTACACGTTATTTATCAATTTAACTCTAGAATTAAAGGATATACAACGAGAAACAACGTTTGACAACCTTTAAACAGTTTTAATAACTATCTCAAAAATTATCGCTCTGATGCAAACAACTGATGAGTTATCTACTTAAATTTGATGAACAAAACGACTTACGTATTTTAAACATGCTAACCTTTAGCCCGGTAAGCAAATTAAAAAAAAAAACGCAATATGTAGGCTACACGAGAACGGAGACGTCGAGTAACCAAAACAAATGCGTTAAACAAATTCGTACACGTTATTTATCAATTTAACTCTAGAATTAAAGGATATACAACGAGAAACAACGTTTGACAACCTTTAAACAGTTTTAATAACTATCTCAAAAATTATCGCTCTGATGCAAACAACTGATGAGTTATCTACTTAAATATGATGAACAAAACGACTTACGTATTTTAAACATGCTAACCTTTAGCCCGGTAAGCAAATTAAAAAAAAAACGCAATATGTAGGCTACACGAGAACGGAGACGTCGAGTAACCAAAACAAATGCGTTAAACAAATTCGTACACGTTATTTATCAATTTAACTCTAGAATTAAAGGATATACAACGAGAAACAACGTTTGACAACCTTTAAACAGTTTTAATAACTATCTCAAAAATTATCGCTCTGATGCAAACAACTGATGAGTTATCTACTTAAATATGATGAACAAAACGACTTACGTATTTTAAACATGCCCGGTAAGCAAATTAAAAAAAAAACGCAATATGTAGGCTACACGAGAACGGAGACGTCGAGTAACCAAAACAAATGCGTTAAACAAATTCGTACACGATATTTATCAATTTAACTCTAGAATTAAAGGATATACAACGAGAAACAACGTTTGACAACCTTTAAACAGTTTTAATAACTATCTCAAAAATTATCGCTCTGATGCAAACAACTGATGAGTTATCTACTTAAATATGATGAACAAAACGACTTACGTATTTTAAACATGCTAACCTTTAGCCCGGTAAGCAAATTAAAAAAAAAAACGCAATATGTAGGCTACACGAGAACGGAGACGTCGAGTAACCAAAACAAATGCGTTAAACAAATTCGTACACGTTATTTATCAATTTAACTCCAGAATTAAAGGATATACAACGAGAAACAACGTTTGACAACCTTTAAACAGTTTTAATAACTATCTCAAAAATTATCGCTCTGATGCAAACAACTGATGAGTTATCTACTTAAATATGATGAACAAAACGACTTACGTATTTTAAACATGCTAACCTTTAGCCCGGTAAGCAAATTAAAAAAAAAACGCAATATATAGGCTACACGAGAACGGAGACGTCGAGTAACCAAAACAAATGCGTTAAACAAATTCGTACACGTTATTTATCAATTTAACTCTAGAATAAAAGGATATACAACGAGAAACAACGTTTGACAACCTTTAAACAGTTTTAATAACTATCTCAAAAATTATCGCTCTGATGCAAACAACTGATGAGTTATCTACTTAAATATGATGAACAAAACGACTTACGTATTTTAAACATGCTAACCTTTAGCCCGGTAAGCAAATTAAAAAAAAACGCAATATGTAGGCTACACGAGAACGGAGACGTCGAGTAACCAAAACAAATGCGTTAAACAAATTCGTACACGTTATTTATCAATTTAACTCTAGAATTAAAGGATATACAACGAGAAACAACGTTTGACAACCTTTAAACAGTTTTAATAACTATCACAAAAATTATCGCTCTGATGCAAACAACTGACGAGTTATCTGCTTAAATTTGATGAACAAAACGACTTATGTATTTTAAACATGCCCGGTAAGCAAATTAAAAAAAAAACGCAATATGTAGGCTACACGAGAACGGAGACGTCGAGTAACCAAAACAAATGCGTTAAACAAATTCGTACACGTTATTTATCAATTTAACTCTAGAATAAAAGGATATACAACGAGAAACAACGTTTGACAACCTTTAAACAGTTTTAATAACTATCTCAAAAATTATCGCTCTGATGCAAACAACTGATGAGTTATCTACTTAAATATGATGAACAAAACGACTTACGTATTTTAAACATGCTAACCTTTAGCCCGGTAAGCAAATTAAAAAAAAAAACGCAATATGTAGGCTACACGAGAACGGAGACGTCGAGTAACCAAAACAAATGCGTTAAACAAATTCGTACACGTTATTTATCAATTTAATTCTAGAATTAAAGGATATACAACGAGAAACAACCTTTGACAACCTTTAAACAGTTTTAATAACTATCTCAAAAATTATCGCTCTGATGCAAACAACTGATGAGTTATCTACTTAAATATGATGAACAAAACGACTTACGTATTTTAAACATGCTAACCTTTAGCCCGGTAAGCAAATTAAAAAAAAAACGCAATATGTAGGCTACACGAGAACGGAGACGTCGAGTAACCAAAACAAATGCGTTAAACAAATTCGTACACGTTATTTATCAATTTAACTCTAGAATTAAAGGATATACAACGAGAAACAACGTTTGACAACCTTTAAACAGTTTTAATAACTATCTCAAAAATTGTCGCTCTGATGCAAACAACTGATGAGTTATCTACTAAAATTTGATGAACAAAACGACTTACGTATTTTAACATGCTAACTTTTAGCCCGGTAAGCAAATTAAAAAAAAAAAACGCAATATGTAGGCTACACGAGAACGGAGACGTCGAGTAACCAAAACAAATGCGTTAAACAAATCCGTACACGTTATTTATCAATTTAACTCTAGAATTAAAGGATATACAACGAGAAACAACGTTTGACAACCTTTAAACAGTTTTAATAACTATCTCAAAAATTATCGCTCTGATGCAAACAACTGATGAGTTATCTACTTAAATTTGATGAACAAAACGACTTACGTATTTTAAACATGCTAACCTTTAGCCCGGTAAGCAAATTAAAAAAAAAACGCAATATGTAGGCTACACGAGAACGGAGACGTCGAGTAACCAAAACAAATGCGTTAAACAAATTCGTACACGTTATTTATCAATTTAACTCTAGAATTAAAGGATATACAACGAGAAACAACGTTTGACAACCTTTAAACAGTTTTAATAACTATCTCAAAAATTATCGCTCTGATGCAAACAACTGATGAGTTATCTACTTAAATAGGATGAACAAAACGACTTACGTATTTTAAACATGCTAACCTTTAGCCCGGTAAGCAAATTAAAAAAAAAAACGCAATATGTAGGCTACACGCGAACGGAGACGTCGAGTAACCAAAACAAATGCGTTAAACAAATTCGTACACTTTATTTATCAATTTAACTCTAGAATTAAAGGATATACAACGAGAAACAACGTTTGACAACCTTTAAACAGTTTTAATAACTATCTCAAAAATTATCGCTCTGATGCAAACAACTGATGAGTTATCTACTTAAATTTGATGAACAAAACGACTTACGTATTTTAAACATGCTAACCTTTAGCCCGGTAAGCAAATTAAAAAAAAAACGCAATATGTAGGCTACACGAGAACGGAGACGTCGAGTAACCAAAACAAATGCGTTAAACAAATTCGTACACGTTATTTATCAATTTAACTCTAGAATTAAAGGATATACAACGAGAAACAACGTTTGACAACCTTTAAACAGTTTTAATAACTATCTCAAAAATTGTCGCTCTGATGCAAACAACTGATGAGTTATCTACTTAAATTTGATGAACAAAACGACTTACGTATTTTAAACATGCTAACCTTTAGCCCGGTAAGCAAATTAAAAAAAAAAACGCAATATGTAGGCTACACGAGAACGGAGACGTCGAGTAACCAAAACAAATGCGTTAAACAAATTCGTACACGTTATTTATAAATTTAACTGTAGAATTAAAGGATATACAACGAGAAACAACGTTTGACAACCTTTAAACAGTTTTAATAACTATCTCAAAAATTATCGCTCTGATGCAAACAACTGATGAGTTATCTACTTAAATGTGATGAACAAAACGACTTACGTATTTTAAACATGCTAACCTTTAGCCCGGTAAGCAAATTTAAAAAAAAAACGCAATATGTAGGCTACACGAGAACGGAGACGTCGAGTAACCAAAACAAATGCGTTAAACAAATTCGTACACGTTATTTATCAATTTAACTCTATAATTAAAGGATATACAACGAGAAACAACGTTTGACAACCTTTAAACAGTTTTAATAACTATCTCAAAAATTATCGCTCTGATGCAAACAACTGATGAGTTATCTACTCAAATTTGTTGAACAAAACGACTTACGTATTTTAAACATGCTAACCTTTAGCCCGGTAAGCAAATTAAAAAAAAAAACGCAATATGTAGGCTACACGAGAACGGAGACGTCGAGTAATCAAAACAAATGCGTTAAACAAATTCGTACATGTTATTTATCAATTTAACTCTAGAATTAAAGGATATACAACGAGAAACAACGTTTGACAACCTTTAAACAGTTTTAATAACTATCTCATGAGTTATCTACTTAAATATGATGAACAAAACGACTTACGTATTTTAAACATGCTAACCTTTAGCCCGGTAAGCAAATTAAAAAAAAACGCAATATGTAGGCTACACGAGAACGGAGACGTCGAGTAACCAAAACAAATGCGTTAAACAAATTCGCACACGTTATTTATCAATTTAACTCTAGAATTAAAGGATATACAACGAGAAACAACGTTTGACAACCTTTAAACAGTTTTAATAACTATCTCAAAAATTATCGCTCTGATGCAAACAACTGATGAGTTATCTACTTAAATTTGATGAACAAAACGACTTACGTATTTTAAACATGCTAACTTTTAGCCCGGTAAGCAAATTAAAAAAAAAGCGCAATATGTAGGCTACACGAGAACGGAGACGTCGAGTAACCAAAACAAATGCGTTAAACAAATTCGTACACGTTATTTATCAATTTAACTCTAGAATTAAAGGATATACAACGAGAAACAACGTTTGACAACCTTTAAACAGTTTTAATAACTATCTCAAAAATTATCGCTCTGATGCAAACCACTGATGAGTTATCTACTTAAATTTGATGAACAAAACGACTTACGTATTTTAAACATGCTAACCTTTAGCCCGGTAAGCAAATTAAAAAAAACGCAATATGTAGGCTACACGAGAACGGAGACGTCGAGTAACCAAAACAAATGCGTTAAACAAATTCGTACACGTTATTTATCAATTTAACTCTAGAATTAAAGGATATACAACGAGAAACAACGTTTGACAACCTTTAAACAGTTTTAACAACTATCTCAAAAATTGTCGCTCTGATGCAAACAACTGATGAGTTATCTACTTAAATTTGATGAACAAAACGACTTACGTATTTTAAACATGCTAACCTTTAGCCCGGTAAGCAAATTAAAAAAAAAACGCAATATGTAGGCTACACGAGAACGGAGACGTCGAGTAACCAAAACAAATGCGTTAAACAAATTCGTACACGTTATTTATCAATTTAACTCTAGAATTAAAGGATATACAACGAGAAACAACGTTTGACAACCTTTAAACAGTTTTAATAACTATCTCAAAAATTGTCGCTCTGATGCAAACAACTGATGAGTTATCTACTTAAATTTGTTGAACAAAACGACTTACGTATTTTAAACATGCTAACCTTTAGCCCGGTAAGCAAATTAAAAAAAAACGCAATATGTAGGCTACACGAGAACGGAGACGTCGAGTAACCAAAACAAATGCGTTAAACAAATTCGTACACGTTATTTATCAATTTAACTCTAGAATTAAAGGATATACAACGAGAAACAACGTATGACAACCTTTAAACAGTTTTAATAACTATCTCAAAAATTATCGCTCTGATGCAAACAACTGATGAGTTATCTACTTAAATTTGATGAACAAAACGACTTATGTATTTTAAACATGCCCGGTAAGCAAATTAAAAAAAAAAACGCAATATGTAGGCTACACGAGAACGGAGACGTCGAGTAACCAAAACAAATGCGTTAAACAAATTCGTACACGTTATTTATCAATTTAACTCTAGAATTAAAGGATATACAACGAGAAACAACGTTTGACAACCTTTAAACAGTTTTAATAACTATCTCAAAAATTATCGCTCTGATGCAAACAACTGATGAGTTATCTACTTAAATATGATGAACAAAACGACTTACGTATTTTAAACATGCTAACCTTTAGCCCGGTAAGCAAATTAAAAAAAAAAAACGCAATATGTAGGCTACACGAGAACGGAGACGTCGAGTAACCAAAACAAATGCGTTAAACAAATTCGTACACGTTATTTATCAATTTAACTCTAGAATTAAAGGATATACAACGAGAAACAACGTTTGACAACCTTTAAACAGTTTTAATAACTATCTCAAAAATTATCGCTCTGATGCAAACAACTGATGAGTTATCTACTTAAATATGATGAACAAAACGACTTACGTATTTTAAACATGCTAACCTTTAGCCCGGTAAGCAAATTAAAAAAAAAACGCAATATGTAGGCTACACGAGAACGGAGACGTCGAGTAACCAAAACATTTAAGTAGATAACTCATCAGTTGTTTGCATCAGAGCGATAATTTTTGAGATAGTTATTAAAACTGTTTAAAGGTTGTCAAACGTTGTTTCTCGTTGTATATCCTTTAATTCTAGAGTTAAATTGATAAATAACGTGTACGAATTTGTTTAACGCATTTGTTTTGGTTACTCGACGTCTCCGTGATCGTGTAGCCTACATATTGCGTTTTTTTTTAATTTGCTTACCGGGCTAAAGGTTAGCATGTTTAAAATACGTAAGTCGTTTTGTTCATCATATTTAAGTAGATAACTCATCAGTTGTTTGCATCAGAGCGATAATTTTTGAGATAGTTATTAAAACTGTTTAAAGGTTGTCAAACGTTGTTTCTCGTTGTATATCCTATAATTCTAGAGTTAAATTGATAAATAACGTGTACGAATTTGTTTAACGCATTTGTTTTGGTTACTCGACGTCTCCGTTCTCGTGTAGCATACATATTGCGTTTTTTAATTTGCTTACCGGGCTAAAGGTTAGCATATTTAAAATACGTAAGTCGTTTTGTTCAACAAATTTGAGTAGATAACTCATCAGTTGTTTGCATCAGAGCGATAATTTTTGAGATAGTTATTAAAACTGTTTAAAGGTTGTCAAACGTTGTTTCTCGTTGTATATCCTTTAATTCTAGAGTTAAATTGATAAATAACTTTTACGAATTTGTTTAACGCATTTGTTTTGGTTACTCGACTTCTCCGTTCTCGTGTAGTTATTAAAACTGTTTAAAGGTTGTCAAACGTTGTTTCTCGTTGTATATCCTTTAATTCTAGAGTTAAATTGATAAATAACGTGTACGAATTTGTTTAACGCATTTGTTTTGGTTACTCGACGTCTCCGTTCTCGTGTAGCCTACATATTGCGTTTTTTTTTTTAATTTGCTTACCGGGCTAAAGGTTAGCATGTTTAAAATACGTAAGTCGTTTTGTTCAACAAATTTAAGTAGATAACTCATCAGTTGTTTGCATCAGAGCGACAATTTTTGAGATAGTTATTAAAACTGTTTAAAGGTTGTCAAACGTTGTTTCTCGTTGTATATCCTTTAATTCTAGAGTTAAATTGATAAATAACGTGTACGAATTTGTTTAACGCATTTGTTTTGGTTACTCGACGTCTCCGTTCTCGTGTAGCCTACATATTGCTTTTTTTTTAATTTGCTTACCGGGCTAAAGGTTAGCATGTTTAAAATACGTAAGTCGTTTTGTTCATCAAATTTAAGTAGATAACTCATCAGTTGTTTGCATCAGAGCGATAATTTTTGAGATAGTTATTAAAACTGTTTAAAGGTTGTCAAACGTTGTTTCTCGTTGTATATCCTTTAATTCTAGAGTTAAATTGATAAATAACGTGTACGAATTTGTTTAACGCATTTGTTTTGGTTACTCGACGTCTCCGTTCTCGTGTAGCCTACATATTGCGTTTTTTTTTTAATTTGCTTACCGGGCTAAAGGTTAGCATGTTTAAAATACTTAAGTCGTTTTGTTCATCATATTTAAGTAGATAACTCATCAGTTGTTTGCATCAGAGCGACAATTTTTGAGATAGTTATTAAAACTGTTTAAAGGTTGTCAAACGTTGTTTCTCGTTGTATATCCTTTAATTCTAGAGTTAAATTGATAAATAACGTGTACGAATTTGTTTAACGCATTTGTTTTGGTTACTCGACGTTTCCGTTCTCGTGTAGCCTACATATTGCGTTTTTTTTTTAATTTGCTTACCGGGCTAAAGGTTAGCATGTTTAAAATACGTAAGTCGTTTTGTTCATCAAATTTAAGTAGATAACTCATCAGTTGTTTGCATCAGAGCGATAATTTTTGAGATAGTTATTAAAACTGTTTAAAGGTTGTCAAACGTTGTTTCTCGTTGTATATCCTTTAATTCTAGAGTTAAAGTGATAAAAAGCGTGTAAGAATTTGTTTAACGCATTTGTTTTGGTTACTCGACGTCTCCGTTCTCGTGTAGCCTACATATTGCGTTTTTTTTTTAATTTGCTTACCGGCAATGGCGCCCAACGAATAGCCCAGTAATCCTTTCAATACTTCCCACTTCTACGTTTCACTTATATCTTCTATCATATATCTCCTAACTCTTTTTCAATTGCCATAACTTTTTATTTTCTT
Source organism: Eurosta solidaginis (assembly GCF_040869045.1). Taxonomy (NCBI): domain Eukaryota; kingdom Metazoa; phylum Arthropoda; class Insecta; order Diptera; family Tephritidae; genus Eurosta; species Eurosta solidaginis. The sequence continues at coordinate 708,862 of NW_027136918.1, read as the reverse complement.
AATTATCTTATTTCCATTTCTTTATTTCCTTCTCTTGACATTGGACAGGGACCGTCATGATGACAGCGTCACTGGGGTTCACGTTGGTGACTAGTGTTATCATGGCAAACGTGTGAGAATTAGCTAAGTGACCACGTCAGGGTTCCTTTTCTTTTTGCTTCGACAGTTTGGTTAAGTGGTACTTGACATGGCACTGCGTAGGAGGAATAGTTTGGTAGGTGATCGTGGCGAGCTGTTCAAGCTTCCTTACTGGTAATCCAGCATTACCGGTAAGTGAGGTTTACAGTAAGTCGCCACGACAGCAGTAGGGAAGCGTGGCATCCACCCTCGGAAATATGTTGACGGGCGTGAAGTGCCACACTTCGGCGGACAGTACGGAGACTGACGCAGGGCAGGACTTTAGACAGATACGAACACCTTCGGATCCCTTCATCAAACCATCGCCAAGGCAACACCATACACACCCAAAGCAAATAATAAGAATTTTGGATTTTTTTTTTAAGGCTTTTAACCTACAAGTTGTAATAGGTTGATCTCTTCGCTTTAATACCAGTTATTTCATTCTAGTAGAAAATCTATTTAATTTCGTGTTTGGCTCCCCCGTTGGAATCTAGAACCATTTTGGAATATAGCTAGTACACTTATCTTTTACTTTACTGAGCTAGTAGTACTCTAGTGTTTAAAAAAAAAAAAAAAAAAAAAAAAAAATTTTTTTTATAGATTTCACAGATCAAATATACATTCACACATACGATTCGAAGTTGGAGGTTTATAGTTGTATGCATTTTTTTTTTTTTTTTTAAGCAAACTCGTTGATACCCAAATTATCATAGAAAGAGCCAATATAGCAAATACTTTCTAAATACCTACGCCGTCAGTCATCCGAATTTGCACTTTCGGTGATTTTGAAGTTTTGCTCGAATTTGTGCTGATTCACTTGTGTAACTAGAGCTATTTTTTTTGTTGCAGCTAAGTTGGAATATACCTACATACATGTGGATATATGTATATGTACATTGGATGCAGTTGTACACATACAAGCTCGTTTATATTAGTAAATACTTATATATACCTACATATTAATTCTGAATACATATTTTTCTTGAATTTTGTTATACTTTAGAAACAAAGCCTTTTTTTTGGGAAATATTTTTAGTTATACCGCGACGGTTGATTTGCCAGTGGGGTTGGTTTCATATGGTCCAGTGACCTTTTCTCCATCGTTTTTACAACATTAACTTGGGGAGTTTCCTCGTTCATAGGTGGGAGGAGAATAGCAGTTCTTCACCTAGGGAGAGTTTATGGAACAAGAGGAGGTAGAAGAGATAGCGCCATGCGGTCTGGGAATTTTAGATATAAATCGTAGGGTTACGAGGAGTGCGGCCAGGGCTCTGCAAAATCAGATCGCTGGGTCCATATTTACACAAATCGATACAGGGATACCACATCCCGTCGACTTCGTGCCAATCGATCTCCTCAATAGGTGCACTGCCAGGATTTTTGGGTCGCAAGGACAGCAGGTTCCAAGGATCAGGATCACAAACGAGTTTGTATGCAACACCACTAACGACAGTATCAGCTTTTCGCAGAAGATCGAGGAGATAGCAACCATGGCAGACTCAGATGAGAGGGAAAAGGACGGTGCTCCATCCAACCGTTCGTTGACGTTGGGTACGGGGGCCGTAGGTGGAAAGCCGAGTTCGTCGGATACCCGTGTGGAACCGCTGAGCAAAATAATGGCGATGATGGCGCAGCAGCAGGATTTGCTAACGAAGTACGTGGACGAGGTTAACCACTTACGAGCCAGCGTGGCCGACCTCAACAAGCGCGCGTCTGGAGTAGGGGCATCAGCCCAGGTACCACAGGACCGACCCAGAAACACGTCTACACCCGAAATAAACAACGCGAGATATAATGGCACGGGGCAGTTCGTCGGTGCAGAGGGGACGCATGGCGAAAACCTGTCGCACGCTAGCGATTTTAGGCGCTGGAAGAAAGTCGACCTTGAGAAGTGGCATATCAAGTTCGACGGGTCCAGCAAAGGCATGAGTGTGGAGAGCTTCATTTTTCGCGTTGAGAAAATGCGTGAACATAACGCTATCACGTATAAGCAGCTGTTCACGGATTTTCACTGTCTGGTAACCGGCGGTGCCTTGAAATGGTATTGGCAGGTACTCGAAGATAATGCACAAAGTCCCGACTTTGGATATCATGAACTGAAAGGCGAACTGCTATGCCACTTTAAGACCGCTGAGACAGACTATGAGATCATACGCGAAATAATGGAGCGGAAACAACAGCCGAATGAGAACTTTGATGAATTCTACGGAGAAATCCACAATTTAACCTTTCGTCTGAGGAAACGTATCCCGGAAAAAGAACTGATTGGCATTGTCAGGGGAAACCTTAAGCCCTACCTGGCCAATCTGACGTTTGCGGCCAAAATAGAAACCTTGGCTGAATTGAAAGCTGAATGCAAAAGGGCAGAAAAGCTTATCAAAGAAAATAGGAGTAGATCCAAACCAGTTAGCGAAATTAATTTTGGCGAGAGTGAGTTGCTAGGAAATAGTGTTGAGGCAATTGGTAAAACCCCATATGGGAAAGTACAAACTCCAGCTCAAAATCAGGCTAGGAACGATGTATTCCCGTCCTTTTGTGGTAACTCGTCTAAGTCCGCTGTGAAATCCTTTTGTCCTTCACCTTTCCATTTCATGTTGTGTTTCGCTTGTGGCATGCCAGTGGATCACTTCATGAAAAATCCGGCAGAAGCCAACAAGGACACTAGATGTAAGTCCTCGTTTCACAACATGGTGAGTTTTTCCTGTGGAAGTGACTCGTCGTTTTGTGTTTACAAATCAGATAAGGGAAACCACAGGCTGGCAGAGATTTCCGGGAACTCGTGTCAGGAGCAGGGAAACCCGGAAACAGCTTAAGCATTTTGAAAAATGAAAACTCAGATAGAAGTAAAATCAAAGAAATAGAAAAGAAAAAATTAGGTAAGAGTTTACATCAGCGTAAGATAGAATATGAAGAAGCACGTAGGAGAATTTTTAATGAAGAAATAATAGCTAAAAAGAAAAATAGAAATTACTTTAAGATTAAGAAAATGAGAGAAAAGAAAAGAAGTTTTAAAAGAATTAGGAATAAGATTGTTTCAACAATAGTAACACTGAAAGGGGATAGTCGCTTCTTTGCAAAAACGAAGATAGCAGATCTTGAGGTGCTAGCGTTGCTTGATTCAGGGGCAGGTGCCAGTTGTATTGGTAGAAATTCAGATGCGTTATTGCGGGGTAAGGAGAACCTGATAATGCCAATCAGGGGACAAAATGTTAAGACGGCGAATGGTGGAGAAACCGCGGTCACGGGGGTCATAACGTTGCCGGTTTTGTGGGATGATACAGTCAGGGACTTAGAATTTTTAATCGTACCCGATCTTCAGCAAGAGGTGTATCTTGGTGTTGATTCTTGGCAGGCGTTTGGGATGGATGTGGTCAGTAGAGGTATTAATGTGAAGAGGACTGAGTCTGGCGTTGCAGAACTCGAGCCCGCCGAGGGTGGTATGTCGTTTGACGCGGTGCAACACGAACTTTCCAACGAAGAAACCGTAGCCTTGGAGCGAGTAAAAGCCCAATTCCCTTCATTTTCAGTCTTAGGGCTTGGAAAAACCGATGTAGAGGAGCATGTAATCGAAGTTACTGACGAGAACTTACCCGTGAAGCAACGATTCTACCCAATCTCGCCGGCCATATAGAAATTGACATACGCGGAACTCGATCGAATGCTGGAGATGGGAGTAATCGAAGAGAGCAACAGTAGTTGGAGTTCGCCGGTCTCCGTAGTAGTGAAAGGAACGAAAAATAGATTATGTTTAGATGCAAGGAAAGTGAATGCGCGTACAATTAAGGATGCTTACCCGTTGCCGCATATAGATGGAATCTTGAGTAGGCTGCAAACAACGCGATATATTTCGGCCATAGACTTAAAGGACGCTTTTTGGCAGATACCGCTTGAGCGGAAATCCCGAGAAAAGACTGCGTTTACGGTACCTGGTAGGCCTCTATATCATTTTAAAGTTATGCCTTGTGGATTGTGTAACGCGGCACAAAGAATGTGCCGACTAATGGATAAAGTTATTCCTGCCTCTTTGCGTGAATCAGTGTTTGTATACTTAGATGATTTGCTCGTGTGTTCTGTTGATTTTCCGTCTCATTTGTGTCTGCTAGAAAAGGTCGCTAAGTGTTTACGAGATTCAAAACTTACGATTAATGTTGAAAAGAGTAAATTTTGTTTCAAAGAGGTTAGGTATTTAGGATACGTAGTGGGCAACGGTTGCATTCGTACAGATGCCAGTAAGGTGACTGCCATGAGGGACTTCCCGGAGCCAAAAACGCCGAAACAGCTTAGGCGGTTCCTAGGGATGACAGGTTGGTACCGCAGGTTTATTCAGGACTACGCGACGATTGCCGCGCCGCTGCACGACTGTCTCACTAAAGAACGAATTAAAAAATTTACTATGACAGACGATGCTAGGAGGGCTTTTGAGCGTTTGAAAGAGAGCTTGATATCCGCTCCGGTACTCACGCACCCGGATTTCAACAGAAGATTCTATATACAATGTGACGCATCAACCGACGGAGTAGGGGGTGTGCTGTTCCAACTGGACGACGATGGGAACGAGCGACCAATCGCGTATATGTCAGCTAAGCTCAACAAGGCCCAGCGCAACTACAGCATCACCGAGCTCGAGTGCTATGCGGCAGTGCTGAGTGTAAAGCGTTTCCGGCCATATGTGGAAGGACTACCCTTCACAGTTATAACTGACCATGCGAGCCTGAAGTGGTTGATGAACCAGAAGGATTTAGCTGGACGGCTCGCACGGTGGAGTCTTAAGCTGCAGGGGTATGACTTCGACATACAACACCGAAAAGGAACACAAAACATTGTACCAGATGCGCTATCTCGTATGGATATGGAGGAAGTCGCCACGAACAGCCGACTGTTGGACGTCGACATGGGTTCACCCTGCTTCAAAACTGACGAATATGAAGAGTTGAAGAAGACAGTAAAGAACAACAACGACCGACTACCAGAACTATGTATCTCGGACGGATATGTGTATAGACGGACACAATTTTTAAGGGGGGACGATCTTCAGGAGGACCAGGCCTGGAAACTGTGGGTTCCAACTGAGCTTAGACAGGGCTTGGTGGAAGCTTCCCATGGCTCACCATCAGCAGGGTATTGTGGGATACATAAAACCTTGGCAAGGATACAACAAAAATATTATTGGCCTGGTATGGTGACAGATGTGCAGGTACATGGGAAAGGGTGTGAAACCTGTAAAGTGAGCAAAACACAAAATTATTTCTATAAACCGCCTATGGGACAACAGCATTTAACTGAGCGACCTTTTCAGCGTTTGTTTATTGATTTTATGGGTCCTTATCCACGTACGTCAGAGGGTAATACGTTTGTTTTTGTGTGTCTAGACCACTTCTCTAAATTTGTGTTTTTGAAACCTATGCGAAAAGCCACTTCAGCCGACGCCATTAAATTTTTAGAAAAAGATGTATTCCATGTATTCGGGGTGCCTGAATACATACATTCAGATAATGGGAAACAGTTTGTTTCCGAATTGTTTTCTTCCTTCCTAAGAAAATATGGGACAAAACACATTAGGACTGCATTTTATTCCCCGCAAGGAAATGCTGCTGAGAGAGTCAATCGGTCAGTATTGCAAATTGTGAGGTCGTATGTAAAGGAAAACCAAAGGAATTGGCACAAGCATATCAGCGATGCAGCCTTCGCACTTCGTAGTGCAGTACACACCAGCATCGGAAGTTCCCCATATTTCGCCGCATTTGGTATCCCTATGATACAGCATGCTGCATCGTACGGGTTATACCGCAGGCTTGGCGCGCTTAAAGATGCTGACTGTGAAATCTTGGCGACCGATGAAAAGATGCAAATGATTAGGGACAAGATCATGAAGGAGCTGAAGGTGGCCCATGAGAAGAACGCTAAGGTTTATGACACTAGATCTAGAGAAGTACATTTCAAAATAGGACAAGTGGTATATCGCCGAAACTTCAAGCAAAGCTCGCAGATAGAAAATTATAATGCTAAACTAGCCCCCAAGCATGTTAAATGCATAGTGTTGAAGACCATCGGAAATTCAATGTACGAGCTAGGCGATATGAATGGCAAAAGGATCGGCGTATATCACGCGAAAGATATATTCGTAGTATAATAGTCGTGTTGTCGTTATTGTTATAGATGGATCGAGGTGTAGAGGCCGTTCCGTGGTAAAATTTTTTGTAGGCTTAGTAATTATTATTTCCATCTATACCGAACTAATTTATTGATACATTTTTTTTATCTGTGATATTTTCTCATGTAACTCGCAATTTTCGATCTGTGATATATTTTTTCCCTTTCGATTAATTATTTATTTACGAATTTTTGTTATTATTTATTTATCAACTTATTTTTTTTTATGTAATTATTAATAATCAATTATTTATTTATTTTTTTATAAATTTTCTAGACGACAGGCATATCATAGCTTGAATAGTAGATTTAGATACATCTGTGATATAGTTATAAGTATCTTTCTTTACCAGTGCTGGCACCATTCAGTTACAGTAGATTAGTTTAGAATACATGTTAGTAATGAAACCGCTGACGGCTATATGCGGTAGAATGACGTTATACCCTCAAGAAGGAAATACCAACCCAGAAGGCAAAGTCTTGCTGCCCGGCTGTATTCGTGGGTCGAGGCCACAAGTGGGCTGACAAGGGGGTACCGAAAGGCTGAGTTGGAACTTTCTTTACGCACACGCTCCATAGTGCGGGCACCATCGGCGGTCGCGAGCCTGTACCGCAGGCCTTTCCTTCACACTGGCTGGAAGTGGCGCGCATCATGTACACACAACCGCATACTACCCACAACAGTGTTGCAGAAGTGCTGGCAATATTGTTTAAGTAGTGTGGGCATCATGTAGCGAAAGGTTATGCGCGGATGAGTATGTGAGTGGGTGCTACTGTATACGTGCGAGTGTGTGTTACCTTTTGCGTGTGGGTGAGCATGTACGTGTGAATACGGGAAAGCCGAAAGTAAGTTGCATAAGTGTTGGTGAAAATTTTTCATTTCTAACTTGACTGTCTATAGGCCGGAATTGGCTATAAAAGGGGGTGAAACAAGACAACGGGCCAAAGTTGAAAGTAAACTGTGCAGTGAAGTGCTAAAGTGGCTAGTGGAAATATTTGATTGTTCTTTGAAAAAAAAAAAAAGGAACAAACTAGAAGTTGTGCGCGAATATATTGCGAGTGCAATCCTTAAAGTAAATTGAAATTTAGACCAACGCTTTGCATCTCACGGGATTGCTGGATACATCTGCTCCAGATTTGTGTAACCTCGGCGACTTGCCTGAGTACAAGGTAAGTTCAAACAATTGTGCTTCTGTAGACAATAGATATTTCCCTTGGCTTACGAACGGGGGTCTGGGATTCTCCATGCCACGCCGTTAAAGCAAGGCAAACAAAAGGTTCATTTGCCCCAATCCTTGCCGCCAGATAGGCTCACAGCTGTGCGGTTATGGATATTTGGGCAAACAAACAATAGACAAGAAAATGTGATTTGTGGCATGCGCAAAATAATTCACTATGAGCTATTTCAAATGATTTTCCACTTTGGTTTTGTTATATTTTTTTTAGACCGCATCACCGAAGGGAACACTACACACACTGCACACCACCACTTGCTTAGCACGGCAGCACATACCCAAACAGCATCACCAACTAGGTCTCACCAAAGCCACAAGCCTAATGTTAATTTGATGCCACCAAACCTGAAGTAAATACGCCCAGCTCCAGTAAAACAAGATAAAACCAAAGGGTACCACACAAAACTTCTACCCCGCTATCACCACCACCAAGAAACCTAAGTTGGAAGAAAGCCCAACAACCTTGAGGCAAAAGAAGCGACAGACGCCCGACAGACAGCGGCAACTGCAACTACAGTAATAACCCCCGCCACCATTACCACAACAACAACACCAAGGGACACCAAACATTGGAAATTGATCCGGAACCCAAATAAGGCAGCTCGAAAGATTTTTGTTGATGTTTGTATAATTTATTGTATTGTATGTACACTTTAATTATCACTTAGGATAGGACAGAGGGGTACGAAACCTCACTTTCTTTTATTTTTTTTATGTCTAATTTAGAACTTTCTTCCTTTGGTATTTGAGCAAAAGTCAAGTGGCTTTTTGCGTTAGATTACTTTTGTAGGTAAACCCTACGATATTTTTTTTTTTTACACTTTTCTTCATTTAATTTTTGCTTCTGCATTTCTTTTTATTAGTTTTGTTTGGGTTTCTTCTATACCATTTTCTTTTTAAGTTTTCGCATTCCGTGGAGAACTGCTATAAAAATTCTTGTAGTATCTCTCCTTACTATCCACTAAGCAACAATTCCTACTTTTTAGCGGATGATTACTGGGATTTGCCTCCCTCGCACTTTCGTGCATAAGCACATGGCTTAGGCCCAAGTAATCAACCGGGGCTTGGATAAATTGTGGCCTGTATGCAAGGTCAAAATCTCATCCTGAGATCGGCTTGTTTATGCCCTTGCAATTTTTGTTATACCACTATCGCATCATAAATTTCACTAACGTTTTGTTACCTTTTTTTGGATTGGCTTGGTACCCGTAGCGCTTTTGCTCCCGGGCTCCGCCCAGCCATCGATAAAAGCAGAACCATCGGTTCCTGAGCCCCGTTGGGCATTACCAGCCACAAAACGCATATATTCTTTTTTTTAGTTTCACCTTTTTATTTTACTTGCAAATTTCGTTAAGCACTTTCCGATCGCATGCATTTAGGTCCACCGTGTAGAATATCACGAGTTAAATGATAGCTAATGGAGCGCAGCGATCACGCTCAAAAGAGGAATGTATGTAAAGCATATATGTTTTTGAGTTCTTTTTGTTTCAGCAACAGGTACTCAAGAGCGACGGTACCGGAGCAACGGAGTGACCAGGTGAGTGCTAATATATCATACCAAGAGACATATATGCACACATGTATGTACATATATTAATAATTGCGCTCCTAATCCGCCGCTAACTTGTTGAATTATTTAGTAGCGAGAAAAATAGGAGGAAAATATATGTACATGCATAATTGCTCATACATTGACTTGAGTCAGAGTGGGTGAATCTTTTTAGTTCTCCTTTATGCCCTTTTCCACCTTCTCAAAACCAGTTTTTTTCTCTGTAATAAATTCCGCTATTTAATTGTGATAGGTCAGGGATTGCTCGTGAAGACAAGCTTAAGGAATTTAAGCAAACGTGCTACAGCTTGGCGAGTATCTCGTAAGCGTATTAATACGTGCAAACAGAACATTAAGGTGGGTCGCCGCGCACCGTCAACGGTAGCATTCGTTTGGGTTTTTTTTTTTGGAGTTTGCATTATTCATTAATAAATCTTACCAAGTCAATTTTTGTTGGCTCGAGTCCAGATACTATAGACATATAAAAATTTTTCTTTGTAGACAAGATACTTTCTTGTTTTAGAGTATAGTTTTAAAAGTTGTACAATTGTTCAATCTTACGTTACTTTTACTGAATTTTATTAATTTGAAATATTTTGTTATTTTCATGTAGAATAAGAGCATATATAGGCAGAGCTGAATTTATGAAGTTTAATATTAGGTTTTTCGGTCACATAATTAGTATTTTTCTTATTTTTTTTGGGTTTTTATCTATTGTTTTAGTAATTTTTTTATTTAACTTCTAGCCATTGGCATAGTAGAAATAGTAGGGCCTAGACATATATATAAGAAAAGGAAAAATATTGTTTGTAAATAAATACAAAAAAAAAAAAAAAAAAAATGAATGATTGAAAATAGGTTGAGTAATTAACCATTAAACATGCAGGGCTAGGTTGCAAAACTTTGGGTGTGGGTGTTGCCTCTGTGCGCGCCGAGGTAGATGGAGGTGAGTACAAACGTGACTGAATGACGGACGGACTTGTGTCAGGTTTGGGGGCACTGTAAGTAGATAGGAGTCAGCACAGTGCCCATGGTGCGGTGCAGGTTGCACTGCAGAGGGAGGAAAGACTCCACCTGACAGGACAGGCCTTCATCTTTTTCCCTCCATTTAACGTAGCCCCTCATGTTTATTTATATCTTTTTCAGCTTTTCCTCCCTTTTTTTTCATCATGCAGGTATGAACCCTTGTTTTGTTCATGCGGCTGTGGGTGGGGGTGGTGGAAAGACTCCGCCCAGGACGACGAGCTAGCTGGGGCCCGCGAGCATACCTGCTTGCCGCCACTCCCCACCAAACAAACATGCAGCTACATGACAATGTAGCCTACATATTGCGTTTTTTTTTAATTTGCTTACCGGGCTAAAGGTTAGCATGTTTAAAATACGTAAGTCGTTTTGTTCATCATATTTAAGTAGATAACTCATCAGTTGTTTGCATCAGAGCGATAATTTTTGAGATAGTTATTAAAACTGTTTAAAGGTTGTCAAACGTTGTTTCTCGTTGTATATCCTTTAATTCTAGAGTTAAATTGATAAATAACGTGTACGAATTTGTTTAACGCATTTGTTTTGGTTACTCGACGTCTCCGTTCTCGTGTAGCATACATATTGCGTTTTTTTTTTAATTTGCTTACCGGGCTAAAGGTTAGCATGTTTAAAATACGTAAGTCGTTTTGTTCAACAAATTTGAGTAGATAACTCTTCAGTTGTTTGCATCAGAGCGATAATTTTTGAGATAGTTATTAAAACTGTTTAAAGGTTGTCAAACGTTGTTTCTCGTTGTATATCCTTTAATTCTAGAGAAAAATTGATAAATAACGTTTACGAATTTGTTTAACGCATTTGTTTTGGTTACTCGAATTCTCCGTTCTCGTGTAGCCTACATATTGCGTTTTTTTTTTTAATTTGCTTACCGGGCTAAAGGTTAGCATGTTTAAAATACGTAAGTCGTTTTGTTCATCATATTTAAGTAGATAACTCATCAGTTGTTTGCATCAGAGCGACAATTTTTGAGATAGTTATTAAAACTGTTTAAAGGTTGTCAAACGTTGTTTCTCGTTGTATATCCTTTAATTCTAGAGTTAAATTGATAAATAACGTGTACGAATTTGTTTAACGCATTTGTTTTGGTTACTTGACGTATCCGTTCTCGTGCAGCCTACATATTGCGTTTTTTTTTAATTTGCTTACCGGGCTAAAGGTTAGCATGTTTAAAATACGTAAGTCGTTTTGTTCAACAAATTTAAGTAGATAACTCATCAGTTGTTTGCATCAGAGCGATAATTTTTGAGATAGTTATTAAAACTGTTTAAAGGTTGTCAAACGTTGTTTCTCGTTGTATATCCTTTAATTCTAGAGTTAAATTGATAAATAACGTGTACGAATTTGTTTAACGCATTTGTTTTGGTTACTCGACGTCTCCGTTTTCGTGTAGCTTACATATTGCGTTTTTTTTTTAATTTGCTTACCGGGCTAAAGGTTAGCATGTTTAAAATACGTAAGTCGTTTTGTTCATCATATTTAAGTACATAACTCATCAGTTGTTTGCATCAGAGCGATAATTTTTGAGATAGTTATTAAAACTGTTTAAAGGTTGTCAAACGTTGTTTCTCGTTGTATATCCTTTAATTCTGGAGTTAAATTGATAAATAACGTGTACGAATTTGTTTAACGCATTTGTTTTGGTTACTCGACGTCTCCGTTTTCGTGTAGCTTACATATTGCGTTTTTTTTTTAATTTGCTTACCGGGCTAAAGGTTAGCATGTTTAAAATACGTAAGTCGTTTTGTTCAACAAATTTGAGTAGATAACTCATCAGTTGTTTGCATCAGAGCGATAATTTTTGAGATAGTTATTAAAACTGTTTAAAGGTTGTCAAACGTTGTTTCTCGTTGTATATCCTTTAATTCTGGAGTTAAATTGATAAATAACGTGTACGAATTTGTTTAACGCATTTGTTTTGGTTACTCGACGTCTCCGTTCTCGTGTAGCCTACATATTGCGTTTTTTTTTTTTAATTTGCTTACCGGGGTAAAGGTTAGCATGTTTAAAATACGTAAGTCGTTTTGTTCAACAAATTTAAGTAGATAACTCATCAGTTGTTTGCATCAGAGCGACAATTTTTGAGATAGTTATTAAAACTGTTTAAAGGTTGTCAAACGTTGTTTCTCGTTGTATATCCTTTAATTCTAGAGTTAAATTGATAAATAACGTGTACGAATTTGTTTAACGCATTTGTTTTGGTTACTCGACGTCTCCGTTCTCGTGTAGCCTACATATTGCGTTTTTTTTTAATTTGCTTACCGGGCTAAAGGTTAGCATGTTTAAAATACGTAAGTCGTTTTGTTCATCAAATTTAAGTAGATAACTCATCAGTTGTTTGCATCAGAGCGATAATTTTTGAGATAGTTATTAAAACTGTTTAAAGGTTGTCAAACGTTGTTTCTCGTTGTATATCCTTTAATTCTAGAGTTAAATTGATAAATAACGTGTACGAATTTGTTTAACGCATTTGTTTTGGTTACTCGACGTCTCCGTTCTCGTGTAGCCTACATATTGCGTTTTTTTTTTTAATTTGCTTACCGGGCTAAAGGTTAGCATGTTTAAAATACGTAAGTCGTTTTGTTCATCATATTTAAGTAGATAAATCATCAGTTGTTTGCATCAGAGCGACAATTTTTGAGATAGTTATTAAAACTGTTTAAAGGTTGTCAAACGTTGTTTCTCGTTGTATATCCTTTAATTCTAGAGTTAAATTGATAAATAACGTGTACGAATTTGTTTAACGCATTTGTTTTGGTTACTCGACGTCTCCGTTCTCGTGTAGCCTACATATTGCGTTTTTTTTTAATTTGCTTACCGGGCTAAAGGTTAGCATGTTTAAAATACGTAAGTCGTTTTGTTCATCAAATTTAAGTAGATAACTTATCAGTTGTTTGCATCAGAGCGATAATTTTTGAGATAGTTATTAAAACTGTTTAAAGGTTGTCAAACGTTGTTTCTCGTTGTATATCCTTTAATTCTAGAGTTAAATTGATAAATAACGTGTACGAATTTGTTTAACGCATTTGTTTTGGTTACTCAACGTCTCCGTTCTCGTGTAGCCTACATATTGCGTTTTTTTTTAATTTGCTTACCGGGCTAAAGGTTAGCATGTTTAAAATACGTAAGTCGTTTTATTCAACAAATTTAAGTAGATAACTCATCAGTTGTTTGCATCAGAGCGACAATTTTTGAGATAGTTACTAAAACTGTTTAAAGGTTGTCAAACGTTGTTTCTCGTTGTATATCCTTTAATTCTAGAGTTAAATTGATAAATAACGTGTACGAATTTGTTTAACGCATTTGTTTTGGTTACTCGAGGTCTCCGTTCTCGTGTAGCCTACATATTGCGTTTTTTTTTAATTTGCTTACCGGGCTAAAGGTTAGCATGTTTAAAATACGTAAGTCGTTTTGTTCATCAAATTTAAGTAGATAATTCATCAGTTGTTTGCATCAGAGCGATAATTTTTGAGATAGTTATTAAAACTCTTTAAAGGTTGTCAAACGTTGTTTCTCGTTGTATATCCTTTAATTCTAGAGTTAAATTGATAAATAACGTGTACGAATTTGTTTAACGCATTTGTTTTGGTTACTCGACGTCTCCGTTCTCGTGTAGCCTACATATTGCGTTTTTTTTTTTACTTTGCTTACCGGGCTAAAGGTTAGCATGTTTAAAATACGTAAGTCGTTTTGTTCATCAAATTTAAGTAGATAACTCATCAGTTGTTTGCATCAGAGCGATAATTTTTGAGATAGTTATTAAAACTGTTTAAAGGTTGTCAAACGTTGTTTCTCGTTGTATATCCTTTAATTCTAGAGTTAAATTGATAAATAACGTGTACGAATTTGTTTAACGCATTTGTTTTGGTTACTCGACGTCTCCGTTCTCGTGTAGCCTACATATTGCGTTTTTTTTTTTAATTTGCTTACCGGGCTAAAGGTTAGCATGTTTAAAATACGTAAGTCGTTTTGTTCATCAAATTTAAGTAGATAACTCATCAGTTGTTTGCATCAGAGCGATAACTTTTGAGATAGTTATTAAAACTGTTTAAAGGTTGTCAAACGTTGTTTCTCGTTGTATAACCTTTAATTCTAGAGTTAAATTGATAAATAACGTGTACGAATTTGTTTAACGCATTTGTTTTGGTTACTCGACGTCTCCGTTCTCGTGTAGCCTACATATTGCGTTTTTTTTTTAATTTGCTTACCGGGCTAAAGGTTAGCATGTTTAAAATACGTAAGTCGTTTTGTTCATCAAATTTAAGTAGATAACTCATCAGTTGTTTGCATCAGAGCGATAATTTTTGAGATAGTTATTAAAACTGTTTAAAGGTTGTCAAACGTTGTTTCTCGTTGTATATCCTTTAATTCTAGAGTTAATTGATAAATAACGTGTACGAATTGGTTTAACGCATTTGTTTTGATTACTCGACGTCTCCGTTCTCGTGTAGCCTACATATTGCGTTTTTTTTTTTTAATTTGCTTACCGGGCTAAAGGTTAGCATGTTTAAAATACGTAAGTCGTTTTGTTCATCAAATTTAAGTAGATAACTCATCAGTTGTTTGCATCAGAGCGATAATTTTTGAGATAGTTATTAAAACTGTTTAAAGGTTTTCAAACGTTGTTTCTCGTTGTATATCCTTTAATCCTAGAGTTAAATTGATAAATAACGTGTACGAATTTGTTTAACGCATTTGTTTTGGTTACTCGACGTCTCCGTTCTCGTGTAGCCTACATATTGCGTTTTTTTTTTAATTTGCTTACCGGGCTAAAGGTTAGCATGTTTAAAATACGTAAGTCGTTTTGTTCATCAAATTTAAGTAGATAACTCATCAGTTGTTTGCATCAGAGCGACAATTTTTGAGATAGTTATTAAAACTGTTTAAAGGTTGTCAAACGTTGTTTCTCGTTGTATATCCTTTAATTCTAGAGTTAAATTGATAAATAACGTGTACGAATTTGTTTAACGCATTTGTTTTGGTTACTCGACGTCTCCGTTCTCGTGTAGCCTACATATTGCGTTTTTTTTTTATTTTGCTTACCGGGCTAAAGGTTAGCATGTTTAAAATACGTAAGTCGTTTTGTTCATCAAATTTAAGTAGATAACTCATCAGTTGTTTGCATCAGAGCGATAATTTTTGAGATAGTTATTAAAACTGTTTAAAGGTTGTCAAACGTTGTTTCTCGTTGTATATCCTTTAATTCTAGAGTTAAATTGATAAATAACGTGTACGAATTTGTTTAACGCATTTGTTTTGGTTACTCGACGTCTCCGTTCTCGTGTAGCCTACATATTGCGATTTTTTTTTAATTTGCTTACCGGGATAAAGGTTAGCATGTTTAAAATACGTAAGTCGTTTTGTTCAACAAATTTGAGTAGATAACTCAGCAGTTGTTTGCATCAGAGCGACAATTTTTGAGATAGTTATTAAAACTGTTTAAAGGTTGTCAAACGTTGTTTCTCGTTGTATATCCTTTAATTCTAGAGTTAAATTGATAAATAACATGTACGAATTTGTTTAACGCATTTGTTTTGGTTACTCGACGTCTCCGTTCTCGTGTAGCCTACATATTGCGTTTTTTTTTTTAATTTGCTTACCGGGCTAAAGGTTAGCATGTTTAAAATACGTAAGTCGTTTTGTTCATCATATTTAAGTAGATAACTCATCAGTTGTTTGCATCAGAGCCCTAAATTTTTGAGATAGTTATTAAAACTGTTTAAAGGTTGTCAAACGTTGTTTCTCGTTGTTTATCCTTTAATTCTAGAGTTAAATTGATAAATAACGTGTACGAATTTGTTTAACGCATTTGTTTTGGTTACTCGACGTCTCCGTTCTCGTGTAGCCTACATATTGCGTTTTTTTTTTAATTTGCTTACCGGGCTAAAGGTCAGCATGTTTAAAATACGTAAGTCGTTTTGTTCTTCAAATTTAAGTAGATAACTCATCAGTTGTTTGCATCAGAGCCCTAAATTTTTGAGATAGTTATTAAAACTGTTTAAAGGTTGTCAAACGTTGTTTCTCGTTGTATATCCTTTAATTCTAGAGTTAAATTGATAAATAACGTGTACGAATTTGTTTAACGCATTTGTTTTGGTTACTCGACGTCTCAGTTCTCGTGTAGCCTACATATTGCGTTTTTTTTTTAATTTGCTTACCGGGCTAAAGGTTAGCATGTTTAAAATACGTAAGTCGTTTTGTTCATCAAATTTAATTAGATAACTCATCAGTTGTTTGCATCAGAGCGATAATTTTTGAGATAGTTATTAAAACTGTTTAAAGGTTGTCAAACGTTGTTTCTCGTTGTATATCCTTTAATTCTAGAGTTAAATTGATAAATAACGTGTACGAATTTGTTTAACGCATTTGTTTTGGTTACTCGACGTCTCCGTTCTCGTGTAGCCTACATATTGCGTTTTTTTTTTAATTTGCTTACCGGGCTAAAGGTTAGCATGTTTAAAATACGTAAGTCGTTTTGTTCATCATATTTAAGTAGATAACTCATCAGTTGTTTCCATCAGAGCGACAATTTTTGAGATAGTTATTAAAACTGTTTAAAGGTTGTCAAACGTTGTTTCTCGTTGTATATCCTTTAATTCTAGAGTTAAATTGATAAATAACGTGTACGAATTTGTTTAACGCATTTGTTTTGGTTACTCGACGTCTCCGTTCTCGTGTAGCCTACATATTGCGTTTTTTTTTTAATTTGCTTACCGGGCTAAAGGTTAGCATGTTTAAAATACGTAAGTCGTTTTGTTCAACAAATTTAAGTAGATAACTCATCAGTTGTTTGCATCAGAGCGACAATTTTTGAGATAGTTATTAAAACTGTTTAAAGGTTGTCAAACGTTGTTTCTCGTTGTTTATCCTTTAATTCTAGAGTTAAATTGATAAATAACGTGTACGAATTTGTTTAACGCATTTGTTTTGGTTACTCGACGTCTCCGTTCTCGTGTAGCCTACATATTGCGTTTTTTTTTTAATTTGCTTACCGGGCTAAAGGTCAGCATGTTTAAAATACGTAAGTCGTTTTGTTCTTCAAATTTAAGTAGATAACTCATCAGTTGTTTGCATCAGAGCGATAATTTTTGAGATAGTTATTAAAACTGTTTAAAGGTTGTCAAACGTTGTTTCTCGTTGTATATCCTTTAATTCTAGAGTTAAATTGATAAATAACGTGTACGAATTTGTTTAACGCATTTGTTTTGGTTACTCGACGTCTCAGTTCTCGTGTAGCCTACATATTGCGTTTTTTTTTTAATTTGCTTACCGGGCTAAAGGTTAGCATGTTTAAAATACGTAAGTCGTTTTGTTCAACAAATTTAAGTAGATAACTCATCAGTTGTTTGCATCAGAGCGACAATTTTTGAGATAGTTATTAAAACTGTTTAAAGGTTGTCAAACGTTGTTTCTCGTTGTTTATACTTTAATTCTAGAGTTAAATTGATAAATAACGTGTACGAATTTGTTCAACGCATTTGTTTTGGTTACTCGACGTCTCCGTTCTCGTGTAGCCTACATATTGCGTTTTTTTTTTAATTTGCTTACCGGGCTAAAGGTTAGCATGTTTAAAATACGTAATTCGTTTTGTTCAACAAATTTAAGTAGATAACTCATCAGTTGTTTGCATCAGAGCGACAATTTTTGAGATAGTTATTAAAACTGTTTAAAGGTTGTCAAACGTTGTTTCTCGTTGTATATCCTTTAATTCTAGAGTTAAATTGATAAATAACGTGTACGAATTTGTTTAACGCATTTGTTTTGGTTACTCGACGTCTCCGTTCTCGTGTAGCCTACATATTGCGTTTTTTTTTTTAATTTGCTTACCGGGGTAAAGGTTAGCATGTTTAAAATACGTAAGTCGTTTTGTTCAACAAATTTAAGTAGATAACTCATCAGTTGTTTGCATCAGAGCGACAATTTTTGAGATAGTTATTAAAACTGTTTAAAGGTTGTCAAACGTTGTTTCTCGTTGTATATCCTTTAATTCTAGAGTTAAATTGATAAATAACGTGTACGAATTTGTTTAACGCATTTGTTTTGGTTACTCGACGTCTCCGTTCTCGTGTAGCCTACATATTGCGTTTTTTTTTTAATTTGCTTACCGGGCTAAAGGTTAGCATGTTTAAAATACGTAAGTCGTTTTGTTCATCAAATTTAAGTAGATAACTCATCAGTTGTTTGCATCAGAGCGACAATTTTTGAGATAGTTATTAAAACTGTTTAAAGGTTCTCAAACGTTGTTTCTCGTTGTATATCCTTTAATTCTAGAGTTAAATTGATAAATAACGTGTACGAATTTGTTTAACGCATTTGTTTTGGTTACTCGACGTCTCCGTTCTCGTGTAGCCTACATATTGCGTTTTTTTTTTAATTTGCTTACCGGGCTAAAGGTTAGCATGTTTAAAATACGTAAGTCGTTTTGTTCAACAAACTTAAGTAGATAACTCATCAGTTGTTTGCATCAGAGCGATAATTTTTGAGATAGTTATTAAAACTGTTTAAAGGTTGTCAAACATTGTTTCTCGTTGTATATCCTTTAATTCTAGAGTTAAATTGATAAATAACGTGTACGAATTTGTTTAACGCATTTGTTTTGGTTACTCGACGTCTCCGTTCTCGTGTAGCCTACATATTGCGTTTTTTTTTTAATTTGCTTACCGGGCTAAAGGTTAGCATGTTTAAAATACGTAAGTCGTTTTGTTCATCATATTTAAGTAGATAACTCATCAGTTGTTTGCATCAGAGCGATAATTTTTGAGATAGTTATTAAAACTGTTTAAAGGTTGTCAAACGTTGTTTCTCGTTGTATATCCTTCAATTCTAGAGTTAAATTGATAAATAACGTGTACGAATTTGTTTAACGCATTTGTTTTGGTTACTCGACGTCTCCGTTCTCGTGTAGCCTACATATTGCGTTTTTTTTTTAATTTACTTACCGGGCTAAAGGTTAGCATGTTTAAAATACGTAAGTCGTTTTGTTCATCAAATTTAAGTAGATAACTCATCAGTTGTTTGCATCAGAGCGATAATTTTTGAGATAGTTATTAAAACTGTTTAAAGGTTGTCAAACGTTGTTTCTCGTTGTATATCCTTTAATTCTAGAGTTAAATTGATAAATAACGTGTACGAATTTGTTTAACGCATTTGTTTTGGTTACTCGACGTCTCCGTTCTCGTGTAGCCTACATATTGCGTTTTTTTTTTAATTTGCTTACCGGGCTAAAGGTTAGCATGTTTAAAATACGTAAGTCGTTTTGTTCATCAAATTTAAGTAGATAACTCATCAGTTGTTTGCATCAGAGCGACAATTTTTGAGATAGTTATTAAAACTGTTTAAAGGTTGTCAAACGTTGTTTCTCGTTGTATATCCTTTAATCCTAGAGTTAAATTGATAAATAGCGTGTACGAATTTGTTTAACGCATTTGTTTTGGTTACTCGATGTCTCCGTTCTCGTGTAGCCTACATATTGCGTTTTTTTTTTAATTTGCTTACCGGGCTAAAGGTTAGCATGTTTAAAATACGTAAGTCGTTTTGTTCATCAAATTTAAGTAGATAACTCATCAGTTGTTTGCATCAGAACGACAATTTTTGAGATAGTTATTAAAACTGTTTAAAGGTTGTCAAACGTTGTTTCTCGTTGTATATCCTTTAATTCTAGAGTTAAATTGATAAATAAAGTGTACGAATTTGTTTAACGCATTTGTTTTGGTTACTCGACGTCTCCGTTCTCGTGTAGCCTACATATTGCGTTTTTTTTTTAATTTGCTTACCGGGCTAAAGGTTAGCATGTTTAAAATACGTAAGTCGTTTTGTTCATCAAATTTAAGTATATAACTCATCAGTTGTTTGCATCAGAGCGATAATTTTTGAAATAGTTATTAAAACTGTTTAAAGGTTGTCAAACGTTGTTTCTCGTTGTATATCCTTTAATTCTAGAGTTAAATTGATAAATAACGTGTACGAATTTGTTTAACGCATTTGTTTTGGTTACTCGACGTCTCCGTTCTCGTGTAGCCTACATATTGCGTTTTTTTTTTAATTTGCTTACCGGGCTAAAGGTTAGCATGTTTAAAATACGTAAGTCGTTTTGTTCAACAAATTTGAGTAGATAACTCAGCAGTTGTTTGCATCAGAGCGACAATTTTTGAGATAGTTATTAAAACTGTTTAAATGTTGTCAAACGTTGTTTCTCGTTGTATATCCTTTAATTCTAGAGTTAAATTGATAAATAACGTGTACGAATTTGTTTAACGCATTTGTTTTGGTTACTCGACGTCTCCGTTCTCGTGTAGCCTACATATTGCGTTTTTTTTTTTAATTTGCTTACTGGGCTAAAGGTTAGTCGTTTTGTTCATCAAATTTAAGTAGATAACTCATCAGTTGTTTGCATCAGAGCGACAATTTTTGAGATAGTTATTAAAACTGTTTAAAGGTTGTCAAACGTTGTTTCTCGTTGTATATCCTTTAATTCTAGAGTTAAATTGATAAATAACGTGTACGAATTTGTTTAACGCATTTGTTTTGGTTACTCCACGTCTCCGTTTTCGTGTAGCCTACATATTGCGTCTTTTTTTTAATTTGCTTACCGGGCTAAAGGTTAGCATGTTTAAAATACGTAAGTCGTTTTGTTCAACAAACTTAAGTAGATAACTCATCAGTTGTTTGCATCAGAGCGATAATTTTTGAGATAGTTATTAAAACTGTTTAAAGGTTGTCAAACGTTGTTTCTCGTTGTATATCCTTTAATTCTAGAGTTAAATTGATAAATAACGTGTACGAATTTGTTTAACGCATTTGTTTTGGTTACTCGACGTCTCCGTTCTCGTGTAGCCTACATATTGCGTTTTTTTTTTTTAATTTGCTTACCGGGCTAAAGGTTAACATGTTTAAAATACGTAAGTCGTTTTGTTCATCATATTTAAGTAGATAACTCATCAGTTGTTTGCATCAGAGCGATAATTTTTGAGATAGTTATTAAAACTGTTTAAAGGTTGTCAAACATTGTTTCTCGTTGTATATCCTTTAATTCTAGAGTTAAATTGATAAATAACGTGTACGAATTTGTTTAACGCATTTGTTTTGGTTACTCGACGTCTCCGTTCTCGTGTAGCCTACATATTGCGTTTTTTTTTTTTAATTTGCTTACCGGGCTAAAGGTTAGCATGTTTAAAATACGTAAGTCGTTTTGTTCATCAAATTTAAGTAGATAACTCATCAGTTGTTTGCATCAGAGCGACAATTTTTGAGATAGTTATTAAAACTGTTTAAAGATTGTCAAACGTTGTTTCTCGTTGTATATCCTTTAATTCTAGAGTTAAATTGATAAATAACGTGTACGAATTTGTTTAACGCATTTGTTTTGGTTACTCGACGTCTCCGTTCTCGTGTAGCCTACATATTGCGTTTTTTTTTAATTTGCTTACCGGGCTAAAGGTTAGCATGTTTAAAATACGTAAGTCGTTTTGTTCATCAAATTTAAGTAGATAACTCATCAGTTGTTTGCATCAGAGCGACAATTTTTGAGATAGTTATTAAAACTGTTTAAAGGTTGTCAAACGTTGTTTCTCGTTGTATATCCTTTAATCCTAGAGTTAAATTGATAAATAACGTGTACGAATTTGTTTAACGCATTTGTTTTGGTTACTCGACGTCTCCGTTCTCGTGTAGCCTACATATTGCGTTTTTTTTTTAATTTGCTTCCCGGGCTAAAGGTTAGCATGTTTAAAATACGTAAGTCGTTTTGTTCATCAAATTTAAGTAGATAACTCATCAGCTGTTTGCATCAGAGCGATAATTTTTGAGATAGTTATTAAAACTGTTTAAAGGTTGTCAAACGTTGTTTCTCGTTGTATATCCTTTAATTCTAGAGTTAAATTGATAAATAACGTGTACGAATTTGTTTAACGCATTTGTTTTGGTTACTCGACGTCTCCGTTCTCGTGTAGCCTACATATTGCGTTTTTTTTTTTAATTTGCTTACCGGGCTAAAGGTTAGCATGTTTAAAATACGTAAGTCGTTTTGTTCATCAAATTTAAGTAGATAACTCATCAGTTGTTTGCATCAGAGCGATAATTTTTGAGATAGGTATTAAAACTGTTTAAAGGTTGTCAAACGTTGTTTCTCGTTGTATATCCTTTAATTCTAGAGTTAAATTGATAAATAACGTGTACGAATTTGTTTAACGCATTTGTTTTGGTTACTCGACGTCTCCGTTCTCGTGTAGCCTACATATTGCGTTTTTTTTTTAATTTGCTTACCGGGCTAAAGGTTAGCATGTTTAAAATACGTAAGTCGTTTTGTTCATCATATTTAAGTAGATAACTCATCAGTTGTTTGCATCAGAGCGATAATTTTTGAGATAGTTATTAAAACTGTTTAAAGGTTGTCAAACGTTGTTTCTCGTTGTATATCCTTTAATTCTAGAGTTAAATTGATAAATAACGTGTACGAATTTGTTTAACGCATTTGTTTTGGTTACTCGACGTCTCCGTTCTCGTGTAGCCTACATACTGCGTTTTTTTTTAATTTGCTTACCGGGCTAAAGGTTAGCATGCTTAAAATACGTAAGTTGTTTTGTTCAACAAATTTAAGTAGATAACTCATCAGTTGTTTGCATCAGAGCGAGAATTTTTGAGATAGTTATTAAAACTGTTTAAAGGTTGTCAAACGTTGTTTCTCGTTGTATATCCTTTAATTCTAGAGTTAAATTGATAAATAACGTGTACGAATTTGTTTAACGCATTTGTTTTGGTTACTCGACGTCTCCGTTCTCGTGTAGCCTACATATTGCGTTTTTTTTTTTAATTTGCTTACCGGGCTAAAGGTTAGCATGTTTAAAATACGTAAGTCGTTTTGTTCATCATATTTAAGTAGATAACTCATCAGTTGTTTGCATCAGAGCGATAATTTTTGAGATAGTTATTAAAACTGTTTAAAGGTTGTCAAACGTTGTTTCTCGTTGTATATCCTTTAATTCTAGAGTTAGATTGATAAATAACGTGTACGAATTTGTTTAACGCATTTGTTTTGGTTACTCGACGTCTCCGTTCTCGTGTAGCCTACATATTGCGTTTTTTTTTTTAATTTGCTTACCGGGCTAAAGGTTAGCATGTTTAAAATACGTAAGTCGTTTTGTTCATCAAATTTAAGTAGATAACTCATCAGTTGTTTGCATCAGAGCGATAATTTTTGAGATAGTTATTAAAACTGTTTAAAGGTTGTCAAACGTTGTTTCTCGTTGTATATCCTTTAATTCTAGAGTTAAATTGATAAATAACGTGTACGAATTTGTTTAACGCATTTGTTTTGGTTGCTCGACGTCTCCGTTCTCGTGTAGCCTACATATTGCGTTTTTTTTTTTAATTTGCTTACCGGGCTAAAGGTTAGCATGTTTAAAATACGTAAGTCGTTTTGTTCATCATATTTAAGTAGATAACTCATCAGTTGTTTGCATCAGAGCGATAATTTTTGAGATAGTTATTAAAACTGTTTAAAGGTTGTCAAACGTTGTTTCTCGTTGTATATCCTTTAGTTCTAGAGTTAAATTGATAAATAACGTGTACGAATTTATTTAACGCATTTGTTTTGGTTACTCGACGTCTCCGTTCTCGTGTAGCCTACATATTGCGTTTTTTTTTTAATTTGCTTACCGGGCTAAAGGTTAGCATGTTTAAAATACGTAAGTCGTTTTGTTCAACAAATTTGAGTAGATAACTCATCAGTTGTTTGCATCAGAGCGATAATTTTTGAGATAGTTATTAAAACTGTTTAAAGGTTGTCAAACGTTGTTTCTCGTTGTATATCCTTTAATTCTAGAGTTAAATTGATAAATAACGTGTACGAATTTGTTTAACGCATTTGTTTTGGTTACTCGACGTCTCCGTTCTCGTGTAGCCTACATATTGCGTTTTTTTTTTTTAATTTGCTTACCGGACTAAAGGTTAGCATGTTTAAAATACGTAAGTCGTTTTGTTCAACAAATTTAAGTAGATAACTCATCAGTTGTTTGCATCAGAGCGACAATTTTTGAGATAGTTATTAAAACTGTTTAAAGGTTGTCAAACGTTGTTTCTCGTTGTATATCCTTTAATTCTAGAGTTAAATTGATAAATAACGTGTACGAATTTGTTTAACGCATTTGTTTTGGTTACTCGACGTCTCCGTTCTCGTGTAGCCTACATATTGCGTTTTTTTTTAATTTGCTTACCGGGCTAAAGGTTAGCATGTTTAAAATACGTAAGTCGTTTTGTTCATCAAATTTAAGTAGATAACTCATCAGTTGTTTGCATCAGAGCGATAATTTTTGAGATAGTTATTAAAACTGTTTAAAGTTTGTCAAACGTTGTTTCTCGTTGTATATCCTTTAATTCTAGAGTTAAATTGATAAATAACGTGTACGAATTTGTTTAACGCATTTGTTTTGGTTACTCGACGTCTCCGTTCTCGTGTAGCCTACATATTGCGTTTTTTTTTTAATTTGCTTACCGGGCTAAAGGTTAGCATGTTTAAAATACGTAAGTCGTTTTGTTCATCATATTTAAGTAGATAACTCATCAGTTGTTTGCATCAGAGCGACAATTTTTGAGATAGTTATTAAAACTGTTTAAAGGTTGTCAAACGTTGTTTCTCGTTGTATATCCTTTAAATCTAGAGTTAAATTGATAAATAACGTGTACGAATTTGTTTAACGCATTTGTTTTGGTTACTCGACGTTTCCGTTCTCGTGTAGCCTACATATTGCGTTTTTTTTTTAATTTGCTTACCGGGCTAAAGGTTAGCATGTTTAAAATACGTAAGTCGTTTTGTTCATCAAATTTAAGTAGATAACTCATCAGTTGTTTGCATCAGAGCGATAATTTTTGAGATAGTTATTAAAACTGTTTAAAGGTTGTCAAACGTTGTTTCTCGTTGTATATCCTTTAATTCTAGAGTTAAAGTGATAAAAAGCGTGTACGAATTTGTTTAACGCATTTGTTTTGGTTACTCGACGTCTCCGTTCTCGTGTAGCCTACATATTGCGTTTTTTTTTAATTTGCTTACCGGCAATGGCGCCCAACGAATAGCCCAGTAATCCTTTCAATACTTCCCACTTCTACGTTTCACTTATATCTTCTATCATATATCTCCTAACTCTTTTTCAATTGCCATAACTTTTTATTTTCTTAATTATCTTATTTCCATTTCTTTATTTCCTTCTCTTGACATTGGACAGGGACCGTCATGATGACAGCGTCACTGGGGTTCACGTTGGTGACTAGTGTTATCATGGCAAACGTGTGAGAATTAGCTAAGTGACCACGTCAGGGTTCCTTTTCTTTTTGCTTCGACAGTTTGGTTAAGTGGTACTTGACATGGCACTGCGTAGGAGGAATAGTTTGGTAGGTGATCGTGGCGAGCTGTTCAAGCTTCCTTACTGGTAATCCAGCATTACCGGTAAGTGAGGTTTACAGTAAGTCGCCACGACAGCAGTAGGGAAGCGTGGCATCCACCCTCGGAAATATGTTGACGGGCGTGAAGTGCCACACTTCGGCGGACAGTACGGAGACTGACGCAGGGCAGGACTTTAGACAGATACGAACACCTTCGGATCCCTTCATCAAACCATCGCCAAGGCAACACCATACACACCCAAAGCAAATAATAAGAATTTTGGATTTTTTTTTTAAGGCTTTTAACCTACAAGTTGTAATAGGTTGATCTCTTCGCTTTAATACCAGTTATTTCATTCTAGTAGAAAATCTATTTAATTTCGTGTTTGGCTCCCCCGTTGGAATCTAGAACCATTTTGGAATATAGCTAGTACACTTATCTTTTACTTTACTGAGCTAGTAGTACTCTAGTGTTTAAAAAAAAAAAAAAAAAAAAAAAAATTTTTTTGATAGATTTCACAGATCAAATATACATTCACACATACGATTCGAAGTTGGAGGTTTATAGTTGTATGCATTTTTTTTTTTTTTTTTAAGCAAACTCGTTGATACCCAAATTATCATAGAAAGAGCCAATATAGCAAATACTTTCTAAATACCTACGCCGTCAGTCATCCGAATTTGCACTTTCGGTGATTTTGAAGTTTTGCTCGAATTTGTGCTGATTCACTTGTGTAACTAGAGCTATTTTTTTTGTTGCAGCTAAGTTGGAATATACCTACATACATGTGGATATATGTATATGTACATTGGATGCAGTTGTACACATACAAGCTCGTTTATATTAGTAAATACTTATATATACCTACATATTAATTCTGAATACATATTTTTCTTGAATTTTGTTATACTTTAGAAACAAAGCCTTTTTTTTGGGAAATATTTTTAGTTATACCGCGACGGTTGATTTGCCAGTGGGGTTGGTTTCATATGGTCCAGTGACCTTTTCTCCATCGTTTTTACAACATTAACTTGGGGAGTTTCCTCGTTCATAGGTGGGAGGAGAATAGCAGTTCTTCACCTAGGGAGAGTTTATGGAACAAGAGGAGGTAGAAGAGATAGCGCCATGCGGTCTGGGAATTTTAGATATAAATCGTAGGGTTACGAGGAGTGCGGCCAGGGCTCTGCAAAATCAGATCGCTGGGTCCATATTTACACAAATCGATACAGGGATACCACATCCCGTCGACTTCGTGCCAATCGATCTCCTCAATAGGTGCACTGCCAGGATTTTTGGGTCGCAAGGACAGCAGGTTCCAAGGATCAGGATCACAAACGAGTTTGTATGCAACACCACTAACGACAGTATCAGCTTTTCGCAGAAGATCGAGGAGATAGCAACCATGGCAGACTCAGATGAGAGGGAAAAGGACGGTGCTCCATCCAACCGTTCGTTGACGTTGGGTACGGGGGCCGTAGGTGGAAAGCCGAGTTCGTCGGATACCCGTGTGGAACCGCTGAGCCAAATAATGGCGATGATGGCGCAGCAGCAGGATTTGCTAACGAAGTACGTGGACGAGGTTAACCACTTACGAGCCAGCGTGGCCGACCTCAACAAGCGCGCGTCTGGAGTAGGGGCATCAGCCCAGGTACCACAGGACCGACCCAGAAACACGTCTACACCCGAAATAAACAACGCGAGATATAATGGCACGGGGCAGTTCGTCGGTGCAGAGGGGACGCATGGCGAAAACCTGTCGCACGCTAGCGATTTTAGGCGCTGGAAGAAAGTCGACCTTGAGAAGTGGCATATCAAGTTCGACGGGTCCAGCAAAGGCATGAGTGTGGAGAGCTTCATTTTTCGCGTTGAGAAAATGCGTGAACAGAACGCTATCACGTATAAGCAGCTGTTCACGGATTTTCACTGTCTGGTAACCGGCGGTGCCTTGAAATGGTATTGGCAGGTACTCGAAGATAATGCACAAAGTCCCGACTTTGGATATCATGAACTGAAAGGCGAACTGCTATGCCACTTTAAGACCGCTGAGACAGACTATGAGATCATACGCGAAATAATGGAGCGGAAACAACAGCCGAATGAGAACTTTGATGAATTCTACGGAGAAATCCACAATTTAACCTTTCGTCTGAGGAAACGTATCCCGGAAAAAGAACTGATTGGCATTGTCAGGGGAAACCTTAAGCCCTACCTGGCCAATCTGACGTTTGCGGCCAAAATAGAAACCTTGGCTGAATTGAAAGCTGAATGCAAAAGGGCAGAAAAGCTTATCAAAGAAAATAGGAGTAGATCCAAACCAGTTAGCGAAATTAATTTTGGCGAGAGTGAGTTGCTAGGAAATATTGTTGAGGCAATTGGTAAAACCCCATATGGGAAAGTACAAACTCCAGCTCAAAATCAGGCTAGGAACGATGTATTCCCGTCCTTTTGTGGTAACTCGTCTAAGTCCGCTGTGAAATCCTTTTGTCCTTCACCTTTCCATTTCATGTTGTGTTTCGCTTGTGGCATGCCAGTGGATCACTTCATGAAAAATCCGGCAGAAGCCAACAAGGACACTAGATGTAAGTCCTCGTTTCACAACATGGTGAGTTTTTCCTGTGGAAGTGACTCGTCGTTTTGTGTTTACAAATCAGATAAGGGAAACCACAGGCTGGCAGAGATTTCCGGGAACTCGTGTCAGGAGCAGGGAAACCCGGAAACAGCTTAAGCATTTTGAAAAATGAAAACTCAGATAGAAGTAAAATCAAAGAAATAGAAAAGAAAAAATTAGGTAAGAGTTTACATCAGCGTAAGATAGAATATGAAGAAGCACGTAGGAGAATTTTTAATGAAGAAATAATAGCTAAAAAGAAAAATAGAAATTACTTTAAGATTAAGAAAATGAGAGAAAAGAAAAGAAGTTTTAAAAGAATTAGGAATAAGATTGTTTCAACAATAGTAACACTGAAAGGGGATAGTCGCTTCTTTGCAAAAACGAAGATAGCAGATCTTGAGGTGCTAGCGTTGCTTGATTCAGGGGCAGGTGCCAGTTGTATTGGTAGAAATTCAGATGCGTTATTGCGGGGTAAGGAGAACCTGATAATGCCAATCAGGGGACAAAATGTTAAGACGGCGAATGGTGGAGAAACCGCGGTCACGGGGGTCATAACGTTGCCGGTTTTGTGGGATGATACAGTCAGGGACTTAGAATTTTTAATCGTACCCGATCTTCAGCAAGAGGTGTATCTTGGTGTTGATTCTTGGCAGGCGTTTGGGATGGATGTGGTCAGTAGAGGTATTAATGTGAAGAGGACTGAGTCTGGCGTTGCAGAACTCGAGCCCGCCGAGGGTGATATGTCGTTTGACGCGGTGCAACACGAACTTTCCAACGAAGAAACCGTAGCCTTGGAGCGAGTAAAAGCCCAATTCCCTTCATTTTCAGTCTTAGGGCTTGGAAAAACCGATGTAGAGGAGCATGTAATCGAAGTTACTGACGAGAACTTACCCGTGAAGCAACGATTCTACCCAATCTCGCCGGCCATATAGAAATTGACATACGCGAAACTCGATCGAATGCTGGAGATGGGAGTAATCGAAGAGAGCAACAGTAGTTGGAGTTCGCCGGTCTCCGTAGTAGTGAAAGGAACGAAAAATAGATTATGTTTAGATGCAAGGAAAGTGAATGCGCGTACAATTAAGGATGCTTACCCGTTGCCGCATATAGATGGAATCTTGAGTAGGCTGCAAACAACGCGATATATTTCGGCCATAGACTTAAAGGACGCTTTTTGGCAGATACCGCTTGAGCGGAAATCCCGAGAAAAGACTGCGTTTACGGTACCTGGTAGGCCTCTATATCATTTTAAAGTTATGCCTTGTGGATTGTGTAACGCGGCACAAAGAATGTGCCGACTAATGGATAAAGTTATTCCTGCCTCTTTGCGTGAATCAGTGTTTGTATACTTAGATGATTTGCTCGTGTGTTCTGTTGATTTTCCGTCTCATTTGTGTCTGCTAGAAAAGGTCGCTAAGTGTTTACGAGATTCAAAACTTACGATTAATGTTGAAAAGAGTAAATTTTGTTTCAAAGAGGTTAGGTATTTAGGATACGTAGTGGGCAACGGTTGCATTCGTACAGATGCCAGTAAGGTGACTGCCATGAGGGACTTCCCGGAGCCAAAAACGCCGAAACAGCTTAGGCGGTTCCTAGGGATGACAGGTTGGTACCGCAGGTTTATTCAGGACTACGCGACGATTGCCGCGCCGCTGCACGACTGTCTCACTAAAGAACGAATTAAAAAATTTACTATGACAGACGATGCTAGGAGGGCTTTTGAGCGTTTGAAAGAGAGCTTGATATCCGCTCCGGTACTCACGCACCCGGATTTCAACAGAAGATTCTATATACAATGTGACGCATCAACCGACGGAGTAGGGGGTGTGCTGTTCCAACTGGACGACGATGGGAACGAGCGACCAATCGCGTATATGTCAGCTAAGCTCAACAAGGCCCAGCGCAACTACAGCATCACCGAGCTCGAGTGCTATGCGGCAGTGCTGAGTGTAAAGCGTTTCCGGCCATATGTGGAAGGATTACCCTTCACAGTTATAACTGACCATGCGAGCCTGAAGTGGTTGATGAACCAGAAGGATTTAGCTGGACGGCTCGCACGGTGGAGTCTTAAGCTGCAGGGGTATGACTTCGACATACAACACCGAAAAGGAACACAAAACATTGTACCAGATGCGCTATCTCGTATGGATATGGAGGAAGTCCCCACGAACAGCCGACTGTTGGACGTCGATATGGGTTCACCCTGCTTCAAAACTGACGAATATGAAGAGTTGAAGAAGACAGTAAAGAACAACAACGACCGACTACCAGAACTATGTATCTCGGACGAATATGTGTATAGACGGACACAATTTTTAAGGGGCGACGATCTTCAGGAGGACCAGGCCTGGAAACTGTGGGTTCCAACTGAGCTTAGACAGGGCTTGGTGGAAGCTTCCCATGGCTCACCATCAGCAGGGTATTGTGGGATACATAAAACCTTGGCAAGGATACGACAAAAATATTATTGGCCTGGTATGGTGACAGATGTGCAGGTACATGTAAAAGGGTGTGAAACCTGTAAAGTGAGCAAAACACAAAATTATTTCCATAAACCGCCTATGGGACAACAGCATTTAACTGAGCGACCTTTTCAGCGTTTGTTTATTGATTTTATGGGTCCTTATCCACGTACGTCAGAGGGTAATACGTTTGTTTTTGTGTGTCTAGACCACTTCTCTAAATTTGTGTTTTTGAAACCTATGCGAAAAGCCACTTCAGCCGACGCCATTAAATTTTTAGAAAAAGATGTATTCCATGTATTCGGGGTGCCTGAATACATACATTCAGATAATGGGAAACAGTTTGTTTCCGAATTGTTTTCTTCCTTCCTAAGAAAATATGGGACAAAACACATTAGGACTGCATTTTATTCCCCGCAAGGAAATGCTGCTGAGAGAGTCAATCGGTCAGTATTGCAAATTGTGAGGTCGTATGTAAAGGAAAACCAAAGGAATTGGCACAAGCATATCAGCGATGCAGCCTTCGCACTTCGTAGTGCAGTACACACCAGCATCGGAAGTTCCCCATATTTCGCCGCATTTGGTATCCCTATGATACAGCATGCTGCATCGTACGGGTTATACCGCAGGCTTGGCGCGCTTAAAGATGCTGACTGTGAAATCTTGACGACCGATGAAAAGATGCAAATGATTAGGGACAAGATCATGAAGGAGCTGAAGGTGGCCCATGAGAAGAACGCTAAGGTTTATGACACTAGATCTAGAGAAGTACATTTCAAAATAGGACAAGTGGTATATCGCCGAAACTTCAAGCAAAGCTCGCAGATAGAAAATTATAATGCTAAACTAGCCCCCAAGCATGTTAAATGCATAGTGTTGAAGACCATCGGAAATTCAATGTACGAGCTAGACGATATGAATGGCAAAAGGATCGGCGTATATCACGCGAAAGATATATTCGTAGTATAATAGTCGTGTTGTCGTTATTGTTATAGATGGATCGAGGTGTAGAGGCCGTTCCGTGGTCAAATTTTTTGTAGGCTTAGTAATTATTATTTCCATCTATACCGAACTAATTTATTGATACATTTTTTTTATCTGTGATATTTTCTCATGTAACTCGCAATTTTCGATCTGTGATATATTTTTTCCCTTTCGATTAATTATTTATTTACGAATTTTTGTTATTATTTATTTATCAACTTATTTTTTTTTATGTAATTATTAATAATCAATTATTTATTTATTTTTTTATAAATTTTCTAGACGACAGGCATATCATAGCTTGAATAGTAGATTTAGATACATCTGTGATATAGTTATAAGTATCTTTCTTTACCAGTGCTGGCACCATTCAGTTACAGTAGATTAGTTTAGAATACATGTTAGTAATGAAACCGCTGACGGCTATATGCGGTAGAATGACGTTATACCCTCAAGAAGGAAATACCAACCCAGAAGGCAAAGTCTTGCTGCCCGGCTGTATTCGTGGGTCGAGGCCACACGTGGGCTGACAAGGGGGTACCGAAAGGCTGAGTTGGAACTTTCTTTACGCACACGCTCCATAGTGCGGGCACCATCGGCGGTCGCGAGCCTGTAGCGCAGGCCTTTCCTTCACACTGGCTGGAAGTGGCGCGCAACATGTACACACAACCGCATACTACCCACAACAGTATTGCAGAAGTGCTGGCAATATTGTTTAAGTAGTGTGGGCATCATGTAGCGAAAGGTTATGCGCGGATGAGTATGTGAGTGGGTGCTACTGTATACGTGCGAGTGTGTGTTACCTTTTGCGTGTGGGTGAGCATGTACGTGTGAATACGGGAAAGCCGAAAGTAAGTTGCATAAGTGTTGGTGAAAATTTTTCATTTCTAACTTGACTGTCTATAGGCCGGAATTGGCTATAAAAGGGGGTGAAACAAGACAACGGGCCAAAGTTGAAAGTAAACTGTGCAGTGAAGTGCTAAAGTGGCTAGTGGAAATATTTGATTGTTCTTTGAAAAAAAAAAAAAAGGAACAAACTAGAAGTTGTGCGCGAATATATTGCGAGTGCAATCCTTAAAGTAAATTGAAATTTAGACCAACGCTTTGCATCTCACGGGATTGCTGGATACATCTGCTCCAGATTTGTGTAACCTCGGCGACTTGCCTGAGTACAAGGTAAGTTCAAACAATTGTGCTTCTGTAGACAATAGATATTTCCCTTGGCTTACGAACGGGGGTCTGGGATTCTCCATGCCACGCCGTTAAAGCAAGGCAAACAAAAGGTTCATTTGCCCCAATCCTTGCCGCCAGATAGGCTCACAGCTGTGCGGTTATGGATATTTGGGCAAACAAACAATAGACAAGAAAATGTGATTTGTGGCATGCGCAAAATAATTCACTATGAGCTATTTCAAATGATTTTCCACTTTGGTTTTGTTATATTTTTTTTAGACCGCATCACCGAAGGGAACACTACACACACTGCACACCACCACTTGCTTAGCACGGCAGCACATACCCAAACAGCATCACCAACTAGGTCTCACCAAAGCCACAAGCCTAATGTTAATTTGATGCCACCAAACCTGAAGTAAATACGCCCAGCTCCAGTAAAACAAGATAAAACCAAAAGGTACCACACAAAACTTCTACCCCGCTATCACCACCACCAAGAAACCTAAGTTGGAAGAAAGCCCAACAACCTTGAGGCAAAAGAAGCGACAGACGCCCGACAGACAGCGGCAACTGCAACTACAGTAATAACCCCCGCCACCATTACCACAACAACAACACCAAGGGACACCAAACATTGGAAATTGATCCGGAACCCAAATAAGGCAGCTCGAAAGATTTTTGTTGATGTTTGTATAATTTATTGTATTGTATGTACACTTTAATTATCACTTAGGATAGGACAGAGGGGTACGAAACCTCACTTTCTTTTATTTTTTTTATGTCTAATTTAGAACTTTCTTCCTTTGGTATTTGAGCAAAAGTCAAGTGGCTTTTTGCGTTAGATTACTTTTGTAGGTAAACCCTACGATATTTTTTTTTTACACTTTTCTTCATTTAATTTTTGCTTCTGCATTTTTTTTTATTAGTTTTGTTTGGGTTTCTTCTATACCATTTTCTTTTTAAGTTTTCGCATTCCGTGGAGAACTGCTATAAAAATTCTTGTAGTATCTCTCCTTACTATCCACTAAGCAACAATTCCTACTTTTTAGCGGATGATTACTGGGATTTGCCTCCCTCGCACTTTCGTGCATAAGCACATGGCTTAGGCCCAAGTAATCAACCGGGGCTTGGATAAATTGTGGCCTGTATGCAAGGTCAAAATCTCATCCTGAGATCGGCTTGTTTATGCCCTTACAATTTTTGTCATACCACTATCGCATCATAAATTTCACTAACGTTTTGTTACCTTTTTTTTGGATTGGCTTGGTACCCGTAGCGCTTTTGCTCCCGGGCTCCGCCCAGCCATCGATAAAAGCAGAACCATCGGTTCCTGAGCCCCGTTGGGCATTACCAGCCACAAAACGCATATATTCTTTTTTTTAGTTTCACCTTTTTATTTTACTTGCAAATTTCGTTAAGCACTTTCCGATCGCATGCATTTAGGTCCACCGTGTAGAATATCACGAGTTAAATGATAGCTAATGGAGCGCAGCGATCACGCTCAAAAGAGGAATGTATGTAAAGCATATATGTTTTTGAGTTCTTTTTGTTTCAGCAACAGGTACTCAAGAGCGACGGTACCGGAGCAACGGAGTGACCAGGTGAGTGCTAATATATCATACCAAGAGACATATATGCACACATGTATGTACATATATTAATAATTGCGCTCCTAATCCGCCGCTAACTTGTTGAATTATTTAGTAGCGAGAAAAATAGGAGGAAAATATATGTACATGCATAATTGCTCATACATTGACTTGAGTCAGAGTGGGTGAATCTTTTTAGTTCTCCTTTATGCCCTTTTCCACCTTCTCAAAACCAGTTTTTTCTCTATAATAAATTCCGCTATTTAATTGTGATAGGTCAGGGATTGCTCGTGAAGACAAGCTTAGGGAATTTAAGCAAACGTGCTACAGCTTGGCGAGTATCTCGTAAGCGTATTAATACGTGCAAACAGAACATTAAGGTGGGTCGCCGCGCACCGTCAACGGTAGCATTCGTTTGGGTTTTTTTTTTGGAGTTTGCATTATTCATTAATAAATCTTACCAAGTCAATTTTTGTTGGCTCGAGTCCAGATACTATAGACATATAAAAATTTTTCTTTGTAGACAAGATACTTTCTTGTTTTAGAGTATAGTTTTAAAAGTTGTACAATTGTTCAATCTTACGTTACTTTTACTGAATTTTATTAATTTGAAATATTTTGTTATTTTCATGTAGAATAAGAGCATATATAGGCAGAGCTGAATTTATGAAGTTTAATATTAGGTTTTTCGGTCACATAATTAGTATTTTTCTTATTTTTTTTGGGTTTTTATCTATTGTTTTAGTAATTTTTTTATTTAACTTCTAGCCATTGGCATAGTAGAAATAGTAGGGCCTAGACATATATATAAGAAAAGGAAAAATATTGTTTGTAAATAAATACAAAAAAAAAAAAAAAAAAAAATGAATGATTGAAAATAGGTTGAGTAATTAACCATTAAACATGCAGGGCTAGGTTGCAAAACTTTGGGTGTGGGTGTTGCCTCTGTGCGCGCCGAGGTAGATGGAGGTGAGTACAAACGTGACTGAATGACGGACGGACTTGTGTCAGGTTTGGGGGCACTGTAAGTAGATAGGAGTCAGCACAGTGCCCATGGTGCGGTGCAGGTTGCACTGCAGAGGGAGGAAAGACTCCACCTGACAGGACAGGCCTTCATCTTTTTCCCTCCATTTAACGTAGCCCCTCATGTTTATTTATATCTTTTTCAGCTTTTCCTCCCTTTTTTTTCATCATGCAGGTATGAACCCTTGTTTTGTTCATGCGGCTGTGGGTGGGGGTGGTGGAAAGACTCCGCCCAGGACGACGAGCTAGCTGGGGCCCGCGAGCATACCTGCTTGCCGCCACTCCCCACCAAACAAACATGCAGCTACATGACAATGTAGCCTACATATTGCGTTTTTTTTTAATTTGCTTACCGGGCTAAAGGTTAGCATGTTTAAAATACGTAAGTCGTTTTGTTCATCATATTTAAGTAGATAACTCATCAGTTGTTTGCATCAGAGCGATAATTTTTGAGATAGTTATTAAAACTGTTTAAAGGTTGTCAAACGTTGTTTCTCGTTGTATATCCTTTAATTCTAGAGTTAAATTGATAAATAACGTGTACGAATTTGTTTAACGCATTTGTTTTGGTTACTCGACGTCTCCGTTCTCGTGTAGCATACATATTGCGTTTTTTTTTTAATTTGCTTACCGGGCTAAAGGTTAGCATGTTTAAAATACGTAAGTCGTTTTGTTCAACAAATTTGAGTAGATAACTCTTCAGTTGTTTGCATCAGAGCGATAATTTTTGAGATAGTTATTAAAACTGTTTAAAGGTTGTCAAACGTTGTTTCTCGTTGTATATCCTTTAATTCTAGAGAAAAATTGATAAATAACGTTTACGAATTTGTTTAACGCATTTGTTTTGGTTACTCGAATTCTCCGTTCTCGTGTAGCCTACATATTGCGTTTTTTTTTTAATTTGCTTACCGGGCTAAAGGTTAGCATGTTTAAAATACGTAAGTCGTTTTGTTCATCATATTTAAGTAGATAACTCATCAGTTGTTTGCATCAGAGCGACAATTTTTGAGATAGTTATTAAAACTGTTTAAAGGTTGTCAAACGTTGTTTCTCGTTGTATATCCTTTACTTCTAGAGTTAAATTGATAAATAACGTGTACGAATTTGTTTAACGCATTTGTTTTGGTTACTTGACGTATCCGTTCTCGTGCAGCCTACATATTGCGTTTTTTTTTAATTTGCTTACCGGGCTAAAGGTTAGCATGTTTAAAATACGTAAGTCGTTTTGTTCAACAAATTTAAGTAGATAACTCATCAGTTGTTTGCATCAGAGCGATAATTTTTGAGATAGTTATTAAAACTGTTTAAAGGTTGTCAAACGTTGTTTCTCGTTGTATATCCTTTAATTCTAGAGTTAAATTGATAAATAACGTGTACGAATTTGTTTAACGCATTTGTTTTGGTTACTCGACGTCTCCGTTTTCGTGTAGCTTACATATTGCGTTTTTTTTTTAATTTGCTTACCGGGCTAAAGGTTAGCATGTTTAAAATACGTAAGTCGTTTTGTTCATCATATTTAAGTACATAACTCATCAGTTGTTTGCATCAGAGCGATAATTTTTGAGATAGTTATTAAAACTGTTTAAAGGTTGTCAAACGTTGTTTCTCGTTGTATATCCTTTAATTCTAGAGTTGAATTGATAAATAACGTGTACGAATTTGTTTAACGCATTTGTTTTGGTTACTCGACGTCTCCGTTCTCGTGTAGCCAACATATTGCGTTTTTTTTTTAATTTGCTTACCGGGCTAAAGGTTAGCATGTTTAAAATACGTAAGTCGTTTTGTTCAACAAATTTGAGTAGATAACTCATCAGTTGTTTGCATCAGAGCGATAATTTTTGAGATAGTTATTAAAACTGTTTAAAGGTTGTCAAACGTTGTTTCTCGTTGTATATCCTTTAATTCTGGAGTTAAATTGATAAATAACGTGTACGAATTTGTTTAACGCATTTGTTTTGGTTACTCGACGTCTCCGTTCTCGTGTAGCCTACATATTGCGTTTTTTTTTTTAATTTGCTTACCGGGGTAAAGGTTAGCATGTTTAAAATACGTAAGTCGTTTTGTTCAACAAATTTAAGTAGATAACTCATCAGTTGTTTGCATCAGAGCGACAATTTTTGAGATAGTTATTAAAACTGTTTAAAGGTTGTCAAACGTTGTTTCTCGTTGTATATCCTTTAATTCTAGAGTTAAATTGATAAATAACGTGTACGAATTTGTTTAACGCATTTGTTTTGGTTACTCGACGTCTCCGTTCTCGTGTAGCCTACATATTGCGTTTTTTTTTAATTTGCTTACCGGGCTAAAGGTTAGCATGTTTAAAATACGTAAGTCGTTTTGTTCATCAAATTTAAGTAGATAACTCATCAGTTGTTTGCATCAGAGCGATAATTTTTGAGATAGTTATTAAAACTGTTTAAAGGTTGTCAAACGTTGTTTCTCGTTGTATATCCTTTAATTCTAGAGTTAAATTGATAAATAACGTGTACGAATTTGTTTAACGCATTTGTTTTGGTTACTCGACGTCTCCGTTCTCGTGTAGCCTACATATTGCGTTTTTTTTTTTTAATTTGCTTACCGGGCTAAAGGTTAGCATGTTTAAAATACGTAAGTCGTTTTGTTCATCATATTTAAGTAGATAAATCATCAGTTGTTT
This sequence comes from Eurosta solidaginis, assembly GCF_040869045.1. Lineage (NCBI taxonomy): Eukaryota > Metazoa > Arthropoda > Insecta > Diptera > Tephritidae > Eurosta > Eurosta solidaginis. The sequence continues at coordinate 670,896 of NW_027136918.1, read as the reverse complement.
GCATCAGAGCGACAATTTTTGAGATAGTTATTAAAACTGTTTAAAGGTTGTCAAACGTTGTTTCTCGTTGTATATCCTTTAATTCTAGAGTTAAATTGATAAATAACGTGTACGAATTTGTTTAACGCATTTGTTTTGGTTACTCGACGTCTCCGTTCTCGTGTAGCCTACATATTGCGTTTTTTTTTAATTTGCTTACCGGGCTAAAGGTTAGCATGTTTAAAATACGTAAGTCGTTTTGTTCATCAAATTTAAGTAGATAACTTATCAGTTGTTTGCATCAGAGCGATAATTTTTGAGATAGTTATTAAAACTGTTTAAAGCTTGTCAAACGTTGTTTCTCGTTGTATATCCTTTAATTCTAGAGTTAAATTGATAAATAACGTGTACGAATTTGTTTAACGCATTTGTTTTGGTTACTCGACGTCTCCGTTCTCGTGTAGCCTACATATTGCGTTTTTTTTTAATTTGCTTACCGGGCTAAAGGTTAGCATGTTTAAAATACGTAAGTCGTTTTGTTCATCAAATTTAAGTAGATAACTCATCAGTTGTTTGCATCAGAGCGATAATTTTTGAGATAGTTATTAAAACTGTTTAAAGGTTGTCAAACGTTGTTTCTCGTTGTATATCCTTTAATTCTAGAGTTAAATTGATAAATAACGTGTACGAATTGGTTTAACGCATTTGTTTTGGTTACTCGACGTCTCCGTTCTCGTGTAGCCTACATATTGCGTTTTTTTTTTTTAATTTGCTTACCGGGCTAAAGGTTAGCATGTTTAAAATACGTAAGTCGTTTTGTTCATCAAATTTAAGTATATAACTCATCAGTTGTTTGCATCAGAGCGATAATTTTTGAGATAGTTATTAAAACTGTTTAAAGGTTTTCAAACGTTGTTTCTCGTTGTATATCCTTTAATCCTAGAGTTAAATTGATAAATAACGTGTACGAATTTGTTTAACGCATTTGTTTTGGTTACTCGACGTCTCCGTTCTCGTGTAGCCTACATATTGCGTTTTTTTTTTAATTTGCTTACCGGGCTAAAGGTTAGCATGTTTAAAATACGTAAGTCGTTTTGTTCATCAAATTTAAGTAGATAACTCATCAGTTGTTTGCATCAGAGCGACAATTTTTGAGATAGTTATTAAAACTGTTTAAAGGTTGTCAAACGTTGTTTCTCGTTGTATATCCTTTAATTCTAGAGTTAAATTGATAAATAACGTGTACGAATTTGTTTAACGCATTTGTTTTGGTTACTCGACGTCTCCGTTCTCGTGTAGCCTACATATTGCGTTTTTTTTTTATTTTGCTTACCGGGCTAAAGGTTAGCATGTTTAAAATACGTAAGTCGTTTTGTTCATCAAATTTAAGTAGATAACTCATCAGTTGTTTGCATCAGAGCGATAATTTTTTAGATAGTTATTAAAACTGTTTAAAGGTTGTCAAACGTTGTTTCTCGTTGTATATCCTTTAATTCTAGAGTTAAATTGATAAATAACGTGTACGAATTTGTTTAACGCATTTGTTTTGGTTACTCGACGTCTCCGTTCTCGTGTAGCCTACATATTGAGATTTTTTTTAAATTTGCTTACCGGGCTAAAGGTTAGCATGTTTAAAATACGTAAGTCGTTTTGTTCAACAAATTTGAGTAGATAACTCAGCAGTTGTTTGCATCAGAGCGACAATTTTTGAGATAGTTATTAAAACTGTTTAAAGGTTGTCAAACGTTGTTTCTCGTTGTATATCCTTTAATTCTAAAGTTAAATTGATAAATAACATGTACGAATTTGTTTAACGCATTTGTTTTGGTTACTCGACGTCTCCGTTCTCGTGTAGCCTACATATTGCGTTTTTTTTTTTAATTTGCTTACCGGGCTAAAGGTTAGCATGTTTAAAATACGTAAGTCGTTTTGTTCATCATATTTAAGTAGATAACTCATCAGTTGTTTGCATCAGAGCGATAATTTTTGAGATAGTTATTAAAACTGTTTAAAGATTGTCAAACGTTGTTTCTCGTTGTATATCCTTTAATTCTAGAGTTAAATTGATAAATAACGTGTACGAATTTGTTTAACGCATTTGTTTTGGTTACTCGACGTCTCCGTTCTCGTGTAGCCTACATATTGCGTTTTTTTTTTTAATTTGCTTACCGGGCTAAAGGTTAGCATGTTTAAAATACGTAAGTCGTTTTGTTCTTCAAATTTAAGTAGATAACTCATCAGTTGTTTGCATCAGAGCGATAATTTTTGAGATAGTTATTAAAACTGTTTAAAGGTTGTCAAACGTTGTTTCTCGTTGTATATCCTTTAATTCTAGAGTTAAATTGATAAATAACGTGTACGAATTTGTTTAACGCATTTGTTTTGGTTACTCGACGTCTCAGTTCTCGTGTAGCCTACATATTGCGTTTTTTTTTTAATTTGCTTACCGGGCTAAAGGTTAGCATGTTTAAAATACGTAAGTCGTTTTGTTCATCAAATTTAATTAGATAACTCATCAGTTGTTTGCATCAGAGTGATAATTTTTGAGATAGTTATTAAAACTGTTTAAAGGTTGTCAAACGTTGTTTCTCGTTGTATATCCTTTAATTCTAGAGTTAAATTGATAAATAATGTGTACGAATTTGTTTAACGCATTTGTTTTGGTTACTCGACGTCTCCGTTCTCGTGTAGCCTACATATTGCGTTTTTTTTTTAATTTGCTTACCGGGCTAAAGGTTAGCATGTTTAAAATACGTAATTCGTTTTGTTCATCATATTTAAGTAGATAACTCATCAGTTGTTTCCATCAGAGCGACAATTTTTGAGATAGTTATTAAAACTGTTTAAAGGTTGTCAAACGTTGTTTCTCGTTGTATATCCTTTAATTCTAGAGTTAAATTGATAAATAACGTGTACGAATTTGTTTAACGCATTTGTTTTGGTTACTCGACGTCTCCGTTCTCGTGTAGCCTACATATTGCGTTTTTTTTTTAATTTGCTTACCGGGCTAAAGGTTAGCATGTTTAAAATACGTAAGTCGTTTTGTTCAACAAATTTAAGTAGATAACTCATCAGTTGTTTGCATCAGAGCGACAATTTTTGAGATAGTTATTAAAACTGTTTAAAGGTTGTCAAACGTTGTTTCTCGTTGTTTATCCTTTAACTCTAGAGTTAAATTGATAAATAACGTGTACGAATTTGTTTAACGCATTTGTTTTGGTTACTCGACGTCTCCGTTCTCGTGTAGCCTACATATTGCGTTTTTTTTTTAATTTGCTTACCGGGCTAAAGGTCAGCATGTTTAAAATACGTAAGTCGTTTTGTTCATCAAATTTAAGTAGATAACTCATCAGTTGTTTGCATCAGAGCGACAATTTTTGAGATAGTTATTAAAACTGTTTAAAGGTTGTCAAACGTTGTTTCTCGTTGTATATCCTTTAATTCTAGAGTTAAATTGTTAAATAACGTGTACGAATTTGTTTAACGCATTTGTTTTGGTTACTCGACGTCTCCGTTCTCGTGTAGCCTACATATTGCGTTTTTTTTTTAATTTGCTTACCGGGCTAAAGGTTAGCATGTTTAAAATACGTAAGTCGTTTTGTTCAACAAATTTAAGTAGATAACTCATCAGTTGTTTGCATCAGAGCGACAATTTTTGAGATAGTTATTAAAACTGTTTAAAGGTTGTCAAACGTTGTTTCTCGTTGTATATCCTTTAATTCTAGAGTTAAATTGATAAATAACGTGTACGAATTTGTTTAACGCATTTGTTTTGGTTACTCGACGTCTCCGTTCTCGTGTAGCCTACATATTGCGTTTTTTTTTTAATTTGCTTACCGGGCTAAAGGTTAGCATGTTTAAAATACGTAAGTCGTTTTGTTCATCAAATTTAAGTAGATAACTCATCAGTTGTTTGCATCAGAGCGACAATTTTTGAGATAGTTATTAAAACTGTTTAAAGGTTCTCAAACGTTGTTTCTCGTTGTATATCCTTTAATTCTAGAGTTAAATTGATAAATAACGTGTACGAATTTGTTTAACGCATTTGTTTTGGTTACTCGACGTCTCCGTTCTCGTGTAGCCTACATATTGCGTTTTTTTTTTAATTTGCTTACCGGGCTAAAGGTTAGCATGTTTAAAATACGTAAGTCGTTTTGTTCAACAAACTTAAGTAGATAACTCATCAGTTGTTTGCATCAGAGCGATAATTTTTGAGATAGTTATTAAAACTGTTTAAAGGTTGTCAAACATTGTTTCTCGTTGTATATCCTTTAATTCTAGAGTTAGATTGATAAATAACGTGTACGAATTTGTTTAACGCATTTGTTTTGGTTACTCGACGTCTCCGTTCTCGTGTAGCCTACATATTGCGTTTTTTTTTTAATTTGCTTACCGGGCTAAAGGTTAGCATGTTTAAAATACGTAAGTCGTTTTGTTCATCATATTTAAGTAGATAACTCATCAGTTGTTTGCATCAGAGCGATAATTTTTGAGATAGTTATTAAAACTGTTTAAAGGTTGTCAAACGTTGTTTCTCGTTGTATATCCTTCAATTCTAGAGTTAAATTGATAAATAACGTGTACGAATTTGTTTAACGCATTTGTTTTGGTTACTCGACGTCTCCGTTCTCGTGTAGCCTACATATTGCGTTTTTTTTTTAATTTACTTACCGGGCTAAAGGTTAGCATGTTTAAAATACGTAAGTCGTTTTGTTCATCAAATTTAAGTAGATAACTCATCAGTTGTTTGCATCAGAGCGATAATTTTTGAGATAGTTATTAAAACTGTTTAAAGGTTGTCAAACGTTGTTTCTCGTTGTATATCCTTTAATTCTAGAGTTAAATTGATAAATAACGTGTACGAATTTGTTTAACGCATTTGTTTTGGTTACTCGACGTCTCCGTTCTCGTGTAGCCTACATATTGCGTTTTTTTTTTAATTTGCTTACCGGGCTAAAGGTTAGCATGTTTAAAATACGTAAGTCGTTTTGTTCATCAAATTTAAGTAGATAACTCATCAGTTGTTTGCATCAGAGCGACAATTTTTGAGATAGTTATTAAAACTGTTTAAAGGTTGTCAAACGTTGTTTCTCGTTGTATATCCTTTAATCCTAGAGTTAAATTGATAAATAGCGTGTACGAATTTGTTTAACGCATTTGTTTTGGTTACTCGACGTCTCCGTTCTCGTGTAGCCTACATATTGCGTTTTTTTTTTTAATTTGCTTACCGGGCTAAAGGTTAGCATTTTTAAAATACGTAAGTCGTTTTGTTCATCAAATTTAAGTAGATAACTCATCAGTTGTTTGCATCATAGCGACAATTTTTGAGATAGTTATTAAAACTGTTTAAAGGTTGTCAAACGTTGTTTCTCGTTGTATATCCTTTAATTCTAGAGTTAAATTGATAAATAACGTGTACGAATTTGTTTAACGCATTTGTTTTGGTTACTCGACGTCTCCGTTCTCGGGTAGCCTACATATTGCGTTTTGTTTTTAATTTGCTTACCGGGCTAAAGGTTAGCATGTTTAAAATACGTAAGTCGTTTTGTTCATCAAATTTAAGTATATAACTCATCAGTTGTTTTCATCAGAGCGATAATTTTTGAGATAGTTATTAAAACTGTTTAAAGGTTGTCAAACGTTGTTTCTCGTTGTATATCCTTTAATTCTAGAGTTAAATTGATAAATAACGTATACGAATTTGTTTAACGCATTTGTTTTGGTTACTCGACGTCTCCGTTCTCGTGTAGCCTACATATTGCGTTTTTTTTTTAATTTGCTTACCGGGCTAAAGGTTAGCATGTTTAAAATACGTAAGTCGTTTTGTTCAACAAATTTGAGTAGATAACTCAGCAGTTGTTTGCATCAGAGCGACAATTTTTGAGATAGTTATTAAAACTGTTTAAAGGTTGTCAAACGTTGTTTCTCGTTGTATATCCTTTAATTCTAGAGTTAAATTGATAAATAACGTGTACGAATTTGTTTAACGCATTTGTTTTGGTTACTCGACGTCTCCGTTCTCGTGTAGCCTACATATTGCGTTTTTTTTTTAATTTGCTTACCGGGCTAAAGGTTAGTCGTTTTGTTCATCAAATTCAAGTAGATAACTCATCAGTTGTTTGCATCAGAGCGACAATTTTTGAGATAGTTATTAAAACTGTTTAAAGGTTGTCAAACGTTGTTTCTCGTTGTATATCCTTTAATTCTAGAGTTAAATTGATAAATAACGTGTACGAATTTGTTTAACGCATTTGTTTTGGTTACTCGACGTCTCCGTTTTCGTGTAGCCTACATATTGCGTCTTTTTTTTAATTTGCTTACCGGGCTAAAGGTTAGCATGTTTAAAATACGTAAGTCGTTTTGTTCAACAAACTTAAGTAGATAACTCATCAGTTGTTTGCATCAGAGCGATAATTTTTGAGATAGTTATTAAAACTGTTTAAAGGTTGTCAAACGTTGTTTCTCGTTGTATATCCTTTAATTCTAGAGTTAAATTGATAAATAACGTGTACGAATTTGTTTAACGCATTTGTTTTGGTTACTCGACGTCTCCGTTCTCGTGTAGCCTACATATTGCGTTTTTTTTTTTAATTTGCTTACCGGGCTAAAGGTTAGCATGTTTAAAATACGTAAGTCGTTTTGTTCATCATATTTAAGTAGATAACTCATCAGTTGTTTGCATCAGAGCGATAATTTTTGAGATAGTTATTAAAACTGTTTAAAGGTTGTCAAACATTGTTTCTCGTTGTATATCCTTTAATTCTAGAGTTAAATTGATAAATAACGTGTACGAATTTGTTTAACGCATTTGTTTTGGTTACTCGACGTCTCCGTTCTCGTGTAGCCTACATATTGCGTTTTTTTTTTTTAATTTGCTTACCGGGCTAAAGGTTAGCATGTTTAAAATACGTAAGTCGTTTTGTTCATCAAATTTAAGTAGATAACTCATCAGTTGTTTGCATCAGAGCGACAATTTTTGAGATAGTTATTAAAACTGTTTAAAGATTGTCAAACGTTGTTTCTCGTTGTATATCCTTTAATTCTAGAGTTAAATTGATAAATAACGTGTACGAATTTGTTTAACGCATTTGTTTTGGTTACTCGACGTCTCCGTTCTCGTGTAGCCTACATATTGCGTTTTTTTTTAATTTGCTTACCGGGCTAAAGGTTAGCATGTTTAAAATACGTAAGTCGTTTTGTTCATCAAATTTAAGTAGATAACTCATCAGTTGTTTGCATCAGAGCGACAATTTTTGAGATAGTTATTAAAACTGTTTAAAGGTTGTCAAACGTTGTTTCTCGTTGTATATCCTTTAATCCTAGAGTTAAATTGATAAATAACGTGTACGAATTTGTTTAACGCATTTGTTTTGGTTACTCGACGTCTCCGTTCTCGTGTAGCCTACATATTGCGTTTTTTTTTTTAATTTGCTTGCCCGGCTAAAGGTTAGCATGTTTAAAATACGTAAGTCGTTTTGTTCATCAAATTTAAGTAGATAACTCATCAGTTGTTTGCATCAGAGCGATAATTTTTGAGATAGTTATTAAAACTGTTTAAAGGTTGTCAAACGTTGTTTCTCGTTGTATATCCTTTAATTCTAGAGTTAAATTGATAAATAACGTGTACGAATTTGTTTAACGCATTTGTTTTGGTTACTCGACGTCTCCGTTCTCGTGTAGCCTACATATTGCGTTTTTTTTTTAATTTGCTTACCGGGCTAAAGGTTAGCATGTTTAAAATACGTAAGTCGTTTTGTTCATCAAATTTAAGTAGATAACTCATCAGTTGTTTGCATCAGAGCGATAATTTTTGAGATAGTTATTAAAACTGTTTAAAGGTTGTCAAACGTTGTTTCTCGTTGTATATCCTTTAATTCTAGAGTTAAATTGATAAATAACGTGTACGAATTTGTTTAACGCATTTGTTTTGGTTACTCGACGTCTCCGTTCTCGTGTAGCCTACATATTGCGTTTTTTTTTTAATTTACTTACCGGGCTAAAGGTTAGCATGTTTAAAATACGTAAGTCGTTTTGTTCATCAAATTTAAGTAGATAACTCATCAGTTGTTTGCATCAGAGCGATAATTTTTGAGATAGTTATTAAAACTGTTTAAAGGTTGTCAAACGTTGTTTCTCGTTGTATATCCTTTAATTCTAGAGTTAAATTGATAAATAACGTGTACGAATTTGTTTAACGCATTTGTTTTGGTTACTCGACGTCTCCGTTCTCGTGTAGCCTACATATTGCGTTTTTTTTTTAATTTACTTACCGGGCTAAAGGTTAGCATGTTTAAAATACGTAAGTCGTTTTGTTCAACAAACTTAAGTAGATAACTCATCAGTTGTTTGCATCAGAGCGATAATTTTTGAGATAGTTATTAAAACTGTTTAAAGGTTGTCAAACATTGTTTCTCGTTGTATATCCTTTAATTCTAGAGTTAGATTGATAAATAACGTGTACGAATTTGTTTAACGCATTTGTTTTGGTTACTCGACGTCTCCGTTCTCGTGTAGCCTACATATTGCGTTTTTTTTTTAATTTGCTTACCGGGCTAAAGGTTAGCATGTTTAAAATACGTAAGTCGTTTTGTTCATCATATTTAAGTAGATAACTCATCAGTTGTTTGCATCAGAGCGATAATTTTTGAGATAGTTATTAAAACTGTTTAAAGGTTGTCAAACGTTGTTTCTCGTTGTATATCCTTCAATTCTAGAGTTAAATTGATAAATAACGTGTACGAATTTGTTTAACGCATTTGTTTTGGTTACTCGACGTCTCCGTTCTCGTGTAGCCAACATATTGCGTTTTTTTTTTAATTTACTTACCGGGCTAAAGGTTAGCATGTTTAAAATACGTAAGTCGTTTTGTTCATCAAATTTAAGTAGATAACTCATCAGTTGTTTGCATCAGAGCGATAATTTTTGAGATAGTTATTAAAACTGTTTAAAGGTTGTCAAACGTTGTTTCTCGTTGTATATCCTTTAATCCTAGAGTTAAATTGATAAATAGCGTGTACGAATTTGTTTAACGCATTTGTTTTGGTTACTCGACGTCTCCGTTCTCGTGTAGCCTACATATTGCGTTTTTTTTTTTAATTTGCTTACCGGGCTAAAGGTTAGCATGTTTAAAATACGTAAGTCGTTTTGTTCATCAAATTTAAGTAGATAACTCATCAGTTGTTTGCATCAGAGCGACAATTTTTGAGATAGTTATTAAAACTGTTTAAAGGTTGTCAAACGTTGTTTCTCGTTGTATATCCTTTAATTCTAGAGTTAAATTGATAAATAACGTGTACGAATTTGTTTAACGCATTTGTTTTGGTTACTCGACGTCTCCGTTCTCGTGTAGCCTACATATTGCGTTTTGTTTTTAATTTGCTTACCGGGCTAAAGGTTAGCATGTTTAAAATACGTAAGTCGTTTTGTTCATCAAATTTAAGTATATAACTCATCAGTTGTTTGCATCAGAGCGATAATTTTTGAGATAGTTATTAAAACTGTTTAAAGGTTGTCAAACGTTGTTTCTCGTTGTATATCCTTTAATTCTAGAGTTAAATTGATAAATAACGTATACGAATTTGTTTAACGCATTTGTTTTGGTTACTCGACGTCTCCGTTCTCGTGTAGCCTACATATTGCGTTTTTTTTTAATTTGCTTACCGGGCTAAAGGTTAGCATGTTTAAAATACGTAAGTCGTTTTGTTCAACAAATTTGAGTAGATAACTCAGCAGTTGTTTGCATCAGAGCGACAATTTTTGAGATAGTTATTAAAACTGTTTAAAGGTTGTCAAACGTTGTTTCTCGTTGTATATCCTTTAATTCTAGAGTTAAATTGATAAATAACGTGTACGAATTTGTTTAACGCATTTGTTTTGGTTACTCGACGTCTCCGTTCTCGTGTAGCCTACATATTGCGTTTTTTTTTTAATTTGCTTACCGGGCTAAAGGTTAGTCGTTTTGTTCATCAAATTCAAGTAGATAACTCATCAGTTGTTTGCATCAGAGCGACAATTTTTGAGATAGTTATTAAAACTGTTTAAAGGTTGTCAAACGTTGTTTCTCGTTGTATATCCTTTAATTATAGAGTTAAATTGATAAATAACGTGTACGAATTTGTTTAACGCATTTGTTTTGGTTACTCGACGTCTCCGTTTTCGTGTAGCCTACATATTGCGTCTTTTTTTTAATTTGCTTACCGGGCTAAAGGTTAGCATGTTTAAAATACGTAAGTCGTTTTGTTCAACAAACTTAAGTAGATAACTCATCAGTTGTTTGCATCAGAGCGATAATTTTTGAGATAGTTATTAAAACTGTTTAAAGGTTGTCAAACGTTGTTTCTCGTTGTATATCCTTTAATTCTAGAGTTAAATTGATAAATAACGTGTACGAATTTGTTTAACGCATTTGTTTTGGTTACTCGACGTCTCCGTTCTCGTGTAGCCTACATATTGCGTTTTTTTTTTAATTTGCTTACCGGGCTAAAGGTTAGCATGTTTAAAATACGTAAGTCGTTTTGTTCATCATATTTAAGTAGATAACTCATCAGTTGTTTGCATCAGAGCGATAATTTTTGAGATAGTTATTAAAACTGTTTAAAGGTTGTCAAACATTGTTTCTCGTTGTATATCCTTTAATTCTAGAGTTAAATTGATAAATAACGTGTACGAATTTGTTTAACGCATTTGTTTTGGTTACTCGACGTCTCCGTTCTCGTGTAGCCTACACATATTGCGTTTTTTTTTTTTAATTTGCTTACCGGGCTAAAGGTTAGCATGTTTAAAATACGTAAGTCGTTTTGTTCATCAAATTTAAGTAGATAACTCATCAGTTGTTTGCATCAGAGCGACAATTTTTGAGATAGTTATTAAAACTGTTTAAAGATTGTCAAACGTTGTTTCTCGTTGTATATCCTTTAATTCTAGAGTTAAATTGATAAATAACGTGTACGAATTTGTTTAACGCATTTGTTTTGGTTACTCGACGTCTCCGTTCTCGTGTAGCCTACATATTGCGTTTTTTTTTAATTTGCTTACCGGGCTAAAGGTTAGCATGTTTAAAATACGTAAGTCGTTTTGTTCATCAAATTTAAGTAGATAACTCATCAGTTGTTTGCATCAGAGCGACAATTTTTGAGATAGTTATTAAAACTGTTTAAAGGTTGTCAAACGTTGTTTCTCGTTGTATATCCTTTAATCCTAGAGTTAAATTGATAAATAACATGTACGAATTTGTTTAACGCATTTGTTTTGGTTACTCGACGTCTCCGTTCTCGTGTAGCCTACATATTGCGTTTTTTTTTTAATTTGCTTGCCCGGCTAAAGGTTAGCATGTTTAAAATACGTAAGTCGTTTTGTTCATCAAATTTAAGTAGATAACTCATCAGTTGTTTGCATCAGAGCGATAATTTTTGAGATAGTTATTAAAACTGTTTAAAGGTTGTCAAACGTTGTTTCTCGTTGTATATCCTTTAATTCTAGAGTTAAATTGATAAATAACGTGTACGAATTTGTTTAACGCATTTGTTTTGGTTACTCGACGTCTCCGTTCTCGTGTAGCCTACATATTGCGTTTTTTTTTTAATTTGCTTACCGGGCTAAAGGTTAGCATGTTTAAAATACGTAAGTCGTTTTGTTCATCAAATTTAAGTAGATAACTCATCAGTTGTTTGCATCAGAGCGATAATTTTTGAGATAGTTATTAAAACTGTTTAAAGGTTGTCAAACGTTGTTTCTCGTTGTATATCCTTTAATTCTAGAGTTAAATTGATAAATAACGTGTACGAATTTGTTTAACGCATTTGTTTTGGTTACTCGACGTCTCCGTTCTCGTGTAGCCTACATATTGCGTTTTTTTTTAATTTACTTACCGGGCTAAAGGTTAGCATGTTTAAAATACGTAAGTCGTTTTGTTCATCAAATTTAAGTAGATAACTCATCAGTTGTTTGCATCAGAGCGATAATTTTTGAGATAGTTATTAAAACTGTTTAAAGGTTGTCAAACGTTGTTTCTCGTTGTATATCCTTTAATTCTAGAGTTAAATTGATAAATAACGTGTACGAATTTGTTTAACGCATTTGTTTTGGTTACTCGACGTCTCCGTTCTCGTGTAGCCTACATATTGCGTTTTTTTTTAAATTTACTTACCGGGCTAAAGGTTAGCATGTTTAAAATACGTAAGTCGTTTGTTCATCAAATTTAAGTAGATAACTCATCAGTTGTTTGCATCAGAGCGATAATTTTTGAGATAGTTATTAAAACTGTTTTAAAGGTTGTCAAACGTTGTTTCTCGTTGTATATCCTTTAATTCTAGAGTTAAATTGATAAATAACGTGTACGAATTTGTTTAACGCATTTGTTTGGTTACTCGACGTCTCCGTTCTCGTGTAGCCTACATATTGCGTTTTTTTTTTAATTTGCTTACCGGGCTAAAGGTTAGCATGTTTAAAATACGTAAGTCGTTTTGTTCATCAAATTTAAGTAGATAACTCATCAGTTGTTTGCATCAGAGCGACAATTTTTGAGATAGTTATTAAAACTGTTTAAAGGTTGTCAAACGTTGTTTCTCGTTGTATATCCATTAATCCTAGAGTTAAATTGATAAATAGCGTGTACGAATTTGTTTAACGCATTTGTTTTGGTTACTCGACGTCTCCGTTCTCGTGTAGCCTACATATTGCGTTTTTTTTTTTAATTTGCTTACCGGGCTAAAGGTTAGCATGTTTAAAATACGTAAGTCGTTTTGTTCATCAAATTTAAGTAGATAACTCATCAGTTGTTTGCATCAGAGCGACAATTTTTGAGATAGTTATTAAAACTGTTTAAAGGTTGTCAAACGTTGTTTCTCGTTGTATATCCTTTAATTCTAGAGTTAAATTGATAAATAACGTGTACGAATTTGTTTAACGCATTTGTTTTGGTTACTCGACGTCTCCGTTCTCGTGTAGCCTACATATTGCGTTTTTTTTTTTAATTTGCTTACCGGGCTAAAGGTTAGCATGTTTAAAATACGTAAGTCGTTTTGTTCATCAAATTTAAGTATATAACTCATCAGTTGTTTGCATCAGAGCGATAATTTTTGAGATAGTTATTAAAACTGTTTAAAGGTTGTCAAACGTTGTTTCTCGTTGTATATCCTTTAATTCTAGAGTTAAATTGATAAATAACGTATACGAATTTGTTTAACGCATTTGTTTTGGTTACTCGACGTCTCCGTTCTCGTGTAGCCTACATATTGCGTTTTTTTTTAATTTGCTTACCGGGCTAAAGGTTAGCATGTTTAAAATACGTAAGTCGTTTTGTTCAACAAATTTGAGTAGATAACTCAGCAGTTGTTTGCATCAGAGCGACAATTTTTGAGATAGTTATTAAAACTGTTTAAAGGTTGTCAAACGTTGTTTCTCGTTGTATATCCTTTAATTCTAGAGTTAAATTGATAAATAAACGTGTACGAATTTGTTTAACGCATTTGTTTTGGTTACTCGACGTCTCCGTTCTCGTGTAGCCTACATATTGCGTTTTTTTTTAATTTGCTTACCGGGCTAAAGGTTAGTCGTTTTGTTCATCAAATTTAAGTAGATAACTCATCAGTTGTTTGCATCAGAGCGACAATTTTTGAGATAGTTATTAAAACTGTTTAAAGGTTGTCAAACGTTGTTTCTCGTTGTATATCTTTAATTCTAGAGTTAAATTGATAAATAACGTGTACGAATTTGTTTAACGCATTTGTTTTGGTTACTCGACGTCTCCGTTTTCGTGTAGCCTACATATTGCGTCTTTTTTTTAATTTGCTTACCGGGCTAAAGGTTAGCATGTTTAAAATACGTAAGTCGTTTTGTTCAACAAACTTAAGTAGATAACTCATCAGTTGTTTGCATCAGAGCGATAATTTTTGAGATAGTTATTAAAACTGTTTAAAGGTTGTCAAACGTTGTTTCTCGTTGTATATCCTTTAATTCTAGAGTTAAATTGATAAATAACGTGTACGAATTTGTTTAACGCATTTGTTTTGGTTACTCGACGTCTCCGTTCTCGTGTAGCCTACATATTGCGTTTTTTTTTTTAATTTGCTTACCGGGCTAAAGGTTAGCATGTTTAAAATACGTAAGTCGTTTTGTTCATCATATTTAAGTAGATAACTCATCAGTTGTTTGCATCAGAGCGATAATTTTTGAGATAGTTATTAAAACTGTTTAAAGGTTGTCAAACATTGTTTCTCGTTGTATATCCTTTAATTCTAGAGTTAAATTGATAAATAACGTGTACGAATTTGTTTAACGCATTTGTTTTGGTTACTCGACGTCTCGTTCTCGTGTAGCCTACATATTGCGTTTTTTTTTTTAATTTGCTTACCGGGCTAAAGGTTAGCATGTTTAAAATACGTAAGTCGTTTTGTTCATCAAATTTAAGTAGATAACTCATCAGTTGTTTGCATCAGAGCGACAATTTTTGAGATAGTTATTAAAACTGTTTAAAGATTGTCAAACGTTGTTTCTCGTTGTATATCCTTTAATTCTAGAGTTAAATTGATAAATAACGTGTACGAATTTGTTTAACGCATTTGTTTTGGTTACTCGACGTCTCCGTTCTCGTGTAGCCTACATATTGCGTTTTTTTTTAATTTGCTTACCGGGCTAAAGGTTAGCATGTTTAAAATACGTAAGTCGTTTTGTTCATCATATTTAAGTAGATAACTCATCAGTTGTTTGCATCAGAGCGATAATTTTTGAGATAGTTATTAAAACTGTTTAAAGGTTGTCAAACATTGTTTCTCGTTGTATATCCTTTAATTCTAGAGTTAAATCGATAAATAACGTGTACGAATTTGTTTAACGCATTTGTTTTGGTTACTCGACGTCTCCGTTCTCGTGTAGCCTACATATTGCGTTTTTTTTTTAATTTGCTTACCGGGCTAAAGGTTAGCATGTTTAAAATACGTAAGTCGTTTGTTCATCAAATTTAAGTAGATAACTCATCAGTTGTTTGCATCAGAGCGACAATTTTTGAGATAGTTATTAAAACTGTTAAAGATTGTCAAACGTTGTTTCTCGTTGTATATCCTTTAATTCTAGAGTTAAATTGATAAATAACGTGTACGAATTTGTTTAACGCATTTGTTTTGGTTACTCGACGTCTCCGTTCTCGTGTAGCCTACATATTGCGTTTTTTTTTAATTTGCTTACCGGGCTAAAGGTTAGCATGTTTAAAATACGTAAGTCGTTTTGTTCATCAAATTTAAGTAGATAACTCATCAGTTGTTTGCATCAGAGCGACAATTTTTGAGATAGTTATTAAAACTGTTTAAAGGTTGTCAAACGTTGTTTCTCGTTGTATATCCTTTAATCTAGAGTTAAATTGATAAATAACATGTACGAATTTGTTTAACGCATTTGTTTTGGTTACTCGACGTCTCCGTTCTCGTGTAGCCTACATATTGCGTTTTTTTTTTAATTTGCTTGCCGGCTAAAGGTTAGCATGTTTAAAATACGTAAGTCGTTTTGTTCATCAAATTTAAGTAGATAACTCATCAGTTGTTTGCATCAGAGCGATAATTTTTGAGATAGTTATTAAAACTGTTTAAAGGTTGTCAAACGTTGTTTCTCGTTGTATATCCTTTAATTCTAGAGTTAAATTGATAAATAACGTGTACGAATTTGTTTAACGCATTTGTTTTGGTTACTCGACGTCTCCGTTCTCGTGTAGCCTACATATTGCGTTTTTTTTTTAATTTGCTTACCGGGCTAAAGGTTAGCATGTTTAAAATACGTAAGTCGTTTTGTTCATCAAATTTAAGTAGATAACTCATCAGTTGTTTGCATCAGAGCGATAATTTTTGAGATAGTTATTAAAACTGTTTAAAGGTTGTCAAACGTTGTTTCTCGTTGTATATCCTTTAATTCTAGAGTTAAATTGATAAATAACGTGTACGAATTTGTTTAACGCATTTGTTTTGGTTACTCGACGTCTCCGTTCTCGTGTAGCCTACATATTGCGTTTTTTTTTTAATTTACTTACCGGGCTAAAGGTTAGCATGTTTAAAATACGTAAGTCGTTTTGTTCATCAAATTTAAGTAGATAACTCATCAGTTGTTTGCATCAGAGCGATAATTTTTGAGATAGTTATTAAAACTGTTTAAAGGTTGTCAAACGTTGTTTCTCGTTGTATATCCTTTAATTCTAGAGTTAAATTGATAAATAACGTGTACGAATTTGTTTAACGCATTTGTTTTGGTTACTCGACGTCTCCGTTCTCGTGTAGCCTACATATTGCGTTTTTTTTAATTTACTTACCGGGCTAAAGGTTAGCATGTTTAAAATACGTAAGTCGTTTTGTTCATCAAATTTAAGTAGATAACTCATCAGTTGTTTGCATCAGAGCGATAATTTTTGAGATAGTTATTAAAACTGTTTAAAGGTTGTCAAACGTTGTTTCTCGTTGTATATCCTTTAATTCTAGAGTTAAATTGATAAATAACGTGTACGAATTTGTTTAACGCATTTGTTTTGGTTACTCGACGTCTCCGTTCTCGTGTAGCCTACATATTGCGTTTTTTTTTAATTTGCTTACCGGGCTAAAGGTTAGCATGTTTAAATACGTAAGTCGTTTTGTTCATCAAATTTAAGTAGATAACTCATCAGTTGTTTGCATCAGAGCGACAATTTTTGAGATAGTTATTAAAACTGTTTAAAGGTTGTCAAACGTTGTTTCTCGTTGTATATCCATTAATCCTAGAGTTAAATTGATAAATAGCGTGTACGAATTTGTTTAACGCATTTGTTTTGGTTACTCGACGTCTCCGTTCTCGTGTAGCCTACATATTGCGTTTTTTTTTTTAATTTGCTTACCGGGCTAAAGGTTAGCATGTTTAAAATACGTAAGTCGTTTTGTTCATCAAATTTAAGTAGATAACTCATCAGTTGTTTGCATCAGAGCGACAATTTTTTGAGATAGTTATTAAAACTGTTTAAAGGTTGTCAAACGTTGTTTCTCGTTGTATATCCTTTAATTCTAGAGTTAAATTGATAAATAACGTGTACGAATTTGTTTAACGCATTTGTTTTGGTTACTCGACGTCTCCGTTCTCGTGTAGCCTACATATTGCGTTTTTTTTTTTAATTTGCTTACCGGGCTAAAGGTTAGCATGTTTAAAATACGTAAGTCGTTTTGTTCATCAAATTTAAGTATATAACTCATCAGTTGTTTGCATCAGAGCGATAATTTTTGAGATAGTTATTAAAACTGTTTAAAGGTTGTCAAACGTTGTTTCTCGTTGTATATCCTTTAATTCTAGAGTTAAATTGATAAATAACGTATACGAATTTGTTTAACGCATTTGTTTTGGTTACTCGACGTCTCCGTTCTCGTGTAGCCTACATATTGCGTTTTTTTTTTAATTTGCTTACCGGGCTAAAGGTTAGCATGTTTAAAATACGTAAGTCGTTTTGTTCAACAAATTTGAGTAGATAACTCAGCAGTTGTTTGCATCAGAGCGACAATTTTTGAGATAGTTATTAAAACTGTTTAAAGGTTGTCAAACGTTGTTTCTCGTTGTATATCCTTTAATTCTAGAGTTAAATTGATAAATAACGTGTACGAATTTGTTTAACGCATTTGTTTTGGTTACTCGACGTCTCCGTTCTCGTGTAGCCTACATATTGCGTTTTTTTTTTTAATTTGCTTACCGGGCTAAAGGTTAGTCGTTTTGTTCATCAAATTTAAGTAGATAACTCATCAGTTGTTTGCATCAGAGCGACAATTTTTGAGATAGTTATTAAAACTGTTTTAAAGGTTGTCAAACGTTGTTTCTCGTTGTATATCTTTAATTCTAGAGTTAAATTGATAAATAACGTGTACGAATTTGTTTAACGCATTTGTTTTGGTTACTCGACGTCTCCGTTTTCGTGTAGCCTACATATTGCGTCTTTTTTTTAATTTGCTTACCGGGCTAAAGGTTAGCATGTTTAAAATACGTAAGTCGTTTTGTTCAACAAACTTAAGTAGATAACTCATCAGTTGTTTGCATCAGAGCGATAATTTTTGAGATAGTTATTAAAACTGTTTAAAGGTTGTCAAACGTTGTTTCTCGTTGTATATCCTTTAATTCTAGAGTTAAATTGATAAATAACGTGTACGAATTTGTTTAACGCATTTGTTTTGGTTACTCGACGTCTCCGTTCTCGTGTAGCCTACATATTGCGTTTTTTTTTTTAATTTGCTTACCGGGCTAAAGGTTAGCATGTTTAAAATACGTAAGTCGTTTTGTTCATCATATTTAAGTAGATAACTCATCAGTTGTTTGCATCAGAGCGATAATTTTTGAGATAGTTATTAAAACTGTTTAAAGGTTGTCAAACATTGTTTCTCGTTGTATATCCTTTAATTCTAGAGTTAAATTGATAAATAACGTGTACGAATTTGTTTAACGCATTTGTTTTGGTTACTCGACGTCTCCGTTCTCGTGTAGCCTACATATTGCGTTTTTTTTTTAATTTGCTTACCGGGCTAAAGGTTAGCATGTTTAAAATACGTAAGTCGTTTTGTTCATCAAATTTAAGTAGATAACTCATCAGTTGTTTGCATCAGAGCGACAATTTTTGAGATAGTTATTAAAACTGTTTAAAGATTGTCAAACGTTGTTTCTCGTTGTATATCCTTTAATTCTAGAGTTAAATTGATAAATACGTGTACGAATTTGTTTAACGCATTTGTTTTGGTTACTCGACGTCTCCGTTCTCGTGTAGCCTACATATTGCGTTTTTTTTTAATTTGCTTACCGGGCTAAAGGTTAGCATGTTTAAAATACGTAAGTCGTTTTGTTCATCAAATTTAAGTAGATAACTCATCAGTTGTTTGCATCAGAGCGACAATTTTTGAGATAGTTATTAAAACTGTTTAAAGGTTGTCAAACGTTGTTTCTCGTTGTATATCCTTTAATCCTAGAGTTAAATTGATAAATAACGTGTACGAATTTGTTTAACGCATTTGTTTTGGTTACTCGACGTCTCCGTTCTCGTGTAGCCTACATATTGCGTTTTTTTTTTAATTTGCTTGCCGGGCTAAAGGTTAGCATGTTTAAAATACGTAAGTCGTTTTGTTCATCAAATTTAAGTAGATAACTCATCAGTTGTTTGCATCAGAGCGATAATTTTTGAGATAGTTATTAAAACTGTTTAAAGATTGTCAAACGTTGTTTCTCGTTGTATATCCTTTAATTCTAGAGTTAAATTGATAAATAACGTGTACGAATTTGTTAACGCATTTGTTTTGGTTACTCGACGTCTCCGTTCTCGTGTAGCCTACATATTGCGTTTTTTTTTTAATTTGCTTACCGGGCTAAAGGTTAGCATGCTTAAAATACGTAAGTCGTTTTGTTCAACAAATTTAAGTAGATAACTCATCAGTTGTTTGCATCAGAGCGATAATTTTTGAGATAGTTATTAAAACTGTTTAAAGGTTGTCAAACGTTGTTTCTCGTTGTATATCCTTTAATTCTAGAGTTAAATTGATAAATAACGTGTACGAATTTGTTTAACGCATTTGTGTTGGTTACTCGACGTCTCCGTTCTCGTGTAGCCTACATATTGCGTTTTTTTTTAATTTGCTTACCGGGCTAAAGGTTAGCATGTTTAAAATACGTAAGTCGTTTTGTCATCAAATTTAAGCAGATAACTCATCAGTTGTTTGCATCAGAGCGATAATTTTTGAGATAGTTATTAAAACTGTTTAAAGGTTGTCAAACGTTGTTTCTCGTTGTATATCCTTAATTCTAGAGTTAAATTGATAAATAACGTGTACGAATTTGTTTAACGCATTTGTTTTGGTTACTCGACGTCTCCGTTCTCGTGTAGCCTACATATTGCGTTTTTTTTTTTAATTTGCTTACCGGGCTAAAGGTTAGCATGTTTAAAATACGTAAGTCGTTTTGTTCATCAAATTTAAGTAGATAACACATCAGTTGTTTGCATCAGAGCGACAATTTTTGAGATAGTTATTAAAACTGTTTAAAGATTGTCAAACGTTGTTTCTCGTTGTATATCCTTTAATTCTAGAGTTAAATTGATAAATAACGTGTACGAATTTGTTTAACGCATTTGTTTTGGTTACTCGACGTCTCCGTTCTCGTGTAGCCTACATATTGCGTTTTTTTTTAATTTGCTTACCGGGCTAAAGGTTAGCATGTTTAAAATACGTAAGTCGTTTTGTTCATCAAATTTAAGTAGATAACTCATCAGTTGTTTGCATCAGAGCGACAATTTTTGAGATAGTTATTAAAACTGTTTAAAGGTTGTCAAACGTTGTTTCTCGTTGTATATCCTTTAATCCTAGAGTTAAATTGATAAATAACGTGTACGAATTTGTTTAACGCATTTGTTTTGGTTACTCGACGTCTCCGTTCTCGTGTAGCCTACATATTGCGTTTTTTTTTTAATTTGCTTGCCGGGCTAAAGGTTAGCATGTTTAAAATACGTAAGTCGTTTTGTTCATCAAATTTAAGTAGATAACTCATCAGTTGTTTGCATCAGAGCGATAATTTTTGAGATAGTTATTAAAACTGTTTAAAGGTTGTCAAACGTTGTTTCTCGTTGTATATCCTTTAATTCTAGAGTTAAATTGATAAATAACGTGTACGAATTTGTTTAACGCATTTGTTTTGGTTACTCGACGTCTCCGTTCTCGTGTAGCCTACATATTGCGTTTTTTTTTTAATTTGCTTACCGGGCTAAAGGTTAGCATGCTTAAAATACGTAAGTCGTTTTGTTCAACAAATTTAAGTAGATAACTCATCAGTTGTTTGCATCAGAGCGATAATTTTTGAGATAGTTATTAAAACTGTTTAAAGGTTGTCAAACGTTGTTTCTCGTTGTATATCCTTTAATTCTAGAGTTAAATTGATAAATAACGTGTACGAATTTGTTTAACGCATTTGTGTTGGTTACTCGACGTCTCCGTTCTCGTGTAGCCTACATATTGCGTTTTTTTTTTAATTTGCTTACCGGGCTAAAGGTTAGCATGTTTAAAATACGTAAGTCGTTTTGTCATCAAATTTAAGCAGATAACTCATCAGTTGTTTGCATCAGAGCGATAATTTTTGAGATAGTTATTAAAACTGTTTAAAGGTTGTCAAACGTTGTTTCTCGTTGTATATCCTTTAATTCTAGAGTTAAATTGATAAATAACGTGTACGAATTTGTTTAAAGCATTTGTTTTGGTTACTCGACGTCTCCGTTCTCGTGTAGCCTACATATTGCGTTTTTTTTTTAATTTGCTTACCGGGCTAAAGGTTAGCATGTTTAAAATACGTAAGTCGTTTTGTTCATCAAATTTAAGTAGATAACTCATCAGTTGTTTGCATCAGAGCGATAATTTTTGAGATAGTTATTAAAACTGTTTAAAGGTTGTCAAACGTTGTTTCTCGTTGTATATCCTTTAATTCTAGAGTTAAATTGATAAATAACGTGTACGAATTTGTTTAACGCATTTGTGTTGGTTACTCGACGTCTCCGTTCTCGTGTAGCCTACATATTGCGTTTTTTTTTTAATTTGCTTACCGGGCTAAAGGTTAGCATG
Organism: Eurosta solidaginis; assembly: GCF_040869045.1. Lineage (NCBI taxonomy): Eukaryota > Metazoa > Arthropoda > Insecta > Diptera > Tephritidae > Eurosta > Eurosta solidaginis. Next base: position 649,351 of record NW_027136918.1, on the reverse strand, counting down.
TTTAAAATACGTAAGTCGTTTTGTTCATCAAATTTAAGTAGATAACTCATCAGTTGTTTGCATCAGAGCGATAATTTTTGAGATAGTTATTAAAACTGTTTAAAGGTTGTCAAACGTTGTTTCTCGTTGTATATCCTTTAATTCTAGAGTTAAATTGATAAATAACGTGTACGAATTTGTTTAACGCATTTGTTTTGGTTACTCGACGTCTCCGTTCTCGTGTAGCCTACATATTGCGTTTTTTTTTTAATTTGCTTACCGGGCTAAAGGTTAGCATGCTTAAAATACGTAAGTCGTTTTGTTCAACAAATTTAAGTAGATAACTCATCAGTTGTTTGCATCAGAGCGATAATTTTTGAGATAGTTATTAAAACTGTTTAAAGGTTGTCAAACGTTGTTTCTCGTTGTATATCCTTTAATTCTAGAGTTAAATTGATAAATAACGTGTACGAATTTGTTTAACGCATTTGTGTTGGTTACTCGACGTCTCCGTTCTCGTGTAGCCTACATATTGCGTTTTTTTTTTAATTTGCTTACCGGGCTAAAGGTTAGCATGTTTAAAATACGTAAGTCGTTTTGTCATCAAATTTAAGTAGATAACTCATCAGTTGTTTGCATCAGAGCGATAATTTTTGAGATAGTTATTAAAACTGTTTAAAGGTTGTCAAACGTTGTTTCTCGTTGTATATCCTTTAATTCTAGAGTTAAATTGATAAATAACGTGTACGAATTTGTTTAACGCATTTGTTTTGGTTACTCGACGTCTCCGTTCTCGTGTAGCCTACATATTGCTTTTTTTTTTTTAATTTGCTTACCGGGCTAAAGGTTAGCATGTTTAAAATACGTAAGTCGTTTTGTTCATCAAATTTAAGTAGATAACTCATCAATTGTTTGCATCAGAGCGATAATTTTTGAGATAGTTATTAAAACTGTTTAAAGGTTGTCAAACGTTGTTTCTCGTTGTATATCCTTTAATTCTAGAGTTAAATTTATAAATAACGTGTACGAATTTGTTTAACGCATTTGTTTTGGTTACTCGACGTCTCCGTTCTCGTGTAGCCTACATATTGCGTTTTTTTTTTAATTTGCTTTCCGGGCTAAAGGTTAGCATGTTTAAAATACGTAAGTCGTTTTGTTCATCAAATTTAAGTAGATAACTCATCAGTTGTTTGCATCAGAGCGACAATTTTTGAGATAGTTATTAAAACTGTTTAAAAGTTGTCAAACGTTGTTTCTCGTTGTATATCCTTTAATTCTAGAGTTAAATTGATAAATAACGTGTACGAATTTGTTTAACGCATTTGTTTTGGTTACTCGACGTCTCCGTTCTCGTGTAGCCTACATATTGCGTTTTTTTTTTAATTTGCTTACCGGGCTAAAGGTTAGCATGTTTAAAATACGCAAGTCGTTTTGTTCATCAAATTTAAGTAGATAACTCATCAGTTGTTTGCATCAGAGCGATAATTTTTGAGATAGTTATTAAAACTGTTTAAAGGTTGTCAAACGTTGTTTCTCGTTGTATATCCTTTAATTCTAGAGTTAAATTGATAAATAACGTGTACGAATTTGTTTAACGCATTTGTTTTGGTTACTCGACGTCTCCGTTCTCGTGTAGCCTACATATTGCGTTTTTTTTTTTAATTTGCTTACCGGGCTGAAGGTTAGCATGCTTAAAATACGTAAGTCGTTTTGTTCAACAAATTTAAGTAGATAACTCATCAGTTGTTTGCATCAGAGCGATAATTTTTGAGATAGTTATTAAAACTGTTTAAAGGTTGTCAAACGTTGTTTCTCGTTGTATATCCTTTAATTCTAGAGTTAAATTGATAAATAACGTGTACGAATTTGTTTAACGCATTTGTGTTGGTTACTCGACGTCTCCGTTCTCGTGTAGCCTACATATTGCGTTTTTTTTTTAATTTGCTTACCGGGCTAAAGGTTAGCATGTTTAAAATACGTAAGTCGTTTTGTTCATCAAATTTAAGTAGATAACTCATCAGTTGCTTGCATCAGAGCGATAATTTTTGAGATAGTTATTAAAACTGTTTAAAGGTTGTCAAACGTTGTTTCTCGTTGTATATCCTTTAATTCTAGAGTTAAATTGATAAATAACGTGTACGAATTTGTTTAACGCATTTGTTTTGGTTACTCGACGTCTCCGTTCTCGTGTAGCCTACATATTGCGTTTTTTTTTTTAATTTGCTTACCGGGCTAAAGGTTAGCATGCTTAAAATACGTAAGTCGTTTTGTTCAACAAATTTAAGTAGATAACTCATCAGTTGTTTGCATCAGAGCGATAATTTTTGAGATAGTTATTAAAACTGTTTAAAGGTTGTCAAACGTTGTTTCTCGTTGTATATCCTTTAATTCTAGAGTTAAATTGATAAATAACGTGTACGAATTTGTTTAACGCATTTGTTTTGGTTACTCGACGTCTCCGTTCTCGTGTAGCTTACATATTGCGTTTTTTTTTTAATTTGCTTACCGGGCTAAAGGTTAGCATGTTTAAAATACGTAAGTCGTTTTGTTCATCATATTTAAGTAGATAACTCATCAGTTGTTTGCATCAGAGCGATAATTTTTGAGATAGTTATTAAAACTGTTTAAAGGTTGTCAAACGTTGTTTCTCGTTGTATATCCTTTAATTCTAGAGTTAAATTGATAAATAACGTGTACGAATTTGTTTAACGCATTTGTTTTGGTTACTCGACGTCTCCGTTCTCGTGTAGCCTACATATTGCGTTTTTTTTTTAATTTGCTTACCGGGCTAAAGGTTAGCATGTTTAAAATACGTAAGTCGTTTTGTTCATCAAATTTAAGTAGATAACTCATCAGTTGTTTGCATCAGAGCGATAATTTTTGAGATAGTTATTAAAACTGTTTAAAGGTTGTCAAACGTTGTTTCTCGTTGTATATCCTTTAATTCTAGAGTTAAATTGATAAATAACGTGTACGAATTTGTTTAACGCATTTGTTTTGGTTACTCGACGTCTCCGTTCTCGTGTAGCCTACATATTGCGTTTTTTTTTTAATTTGCTTACCGGGCTAAAGGTTAGCATGCTTAAAATACGTAAGTCGTTTTGTTCAACAAATTTAAGTAGATAACTCACCAGTTGTTTGCATCAGAGCGATAATTTTTGAGATAGTTATTAAAACTGTTTAAAGGTTGTCAAACGTTGTTTCTCGTTGTATATCCTTTAATTCTAGAGTTAAATTGATAAATAACGTGTACGAATTTGTTTAACGCATTTGTGTTGGTTACTCGACGTCTCCGTTCTCGTGTAGCCTACATATTGCGTTTTTTTTTTAATTTGCTTACCGGGCTAAAGGTTAGCATGTTTAAAATACGTAAGTCGTTTTGTTCATCAAATTTAAGTAGATAACTCATCAGTTGTTTGCATCAGAGCGATAATTTTTGAGATAGTTATTAAAACTGTTTAAAGGTTGTCAAACGTTGTTTCTCGTTGTATATCCTTTAATTCTAGAGTTAAATTGATAAATAACGTGTACGAATTTGTTTAACGCATTTGTTTTGGTTACTCGACGTCTCCGTTCTCGTGTAGCCTACATATTGCGTTTTTTTTTTAATTTGCTTACCGGGCTAAAGGTTAGCATGTTTAAAATACGTAAGTCGTTTTGTTCATCAAATTTAAGTAGATAACTCATCAGTTGTTTGCATCAGAGCGATAATTTTTGAGATAGTTATTAAAACTGTTTAAAGGTTGTCAAACGTTGTTTCTCGTTGTATATCCTTTAATTCTAGAGTTAAATTAATAAATAACGTGTACGAATTTGTTTAACGCATTTGTTTTGGTTACTCGACGTCTCCGTTCTCGTGTAGCCTACATATTGCGTTTTTTTTTTAATTTGCTTACCGGGCTAAAGGTTAGCATGTTTAAAATACGTAAGTCGTTTTGTTCATCAAATTTAAGTAGATAACTCATCAGTTGTTTGCATCAGAGCGACAATTTTTGAGATAGTTATTAAAACTGTTTAAAGGTTGTCAAACGTTGTTTCTCGTTGTATATCCTTTAATTCTAGAGTTAAATTGATAAATAACGTGTACGAATTTGTTTAACGCATTTGTTTTGGTTACTCGACGTCTCCGTTCTCGTGTAGCCTACATATTGCGTTTTTTTTTAATTTGCTTACCGGGCTAAAGGTTAGCATGCTTAAAATACGTAAGTCGTTTTGTTCAACAAATTTAAGTAGATAACTCATCAGTTGTTTGCATCAGAGCGACAATTTTTGAGATAGTTATTAAAACTGTTTAAAGGTTGTCAAACGTTGTTTCTCGTTGTATATCCTTTAATTCTAGAGTTAAATTGATAAATAACGTGTACGAATTTGTTTAACGCATTTGTTTTGGTTACTCGACGTCTCCGTTCTCGTGTAGCCTACATATTGCGTTTTTTTTTTAATTTGCTTACCGGGCTAAAGGTTAGCATGTTTAAAATACGTAAGTCGTTTTGTTCATCAAATTTAAGTAGATAACTCATCAGTTGTTTGCATCAGAGCGATAATTTTTGAGATAGTTATTAAAACTGTTTAAAGGTTGTCAAACGTTGTTTCTCGTTGTATATCCTTTAATTCTAGAGTTAAATTGATAAATAACGTGTACGAATTTGTTTAACGCATTTGTTTTGGTTACTCGACGTCTCCGTTTTCGTGTAGCCTACATATTGCGTTTTTTTTTTTAATTTGCTTACCGGGCTAAAGGTTAGCATGTTTAAAATACGTAAGTCGTTTTGTTCATCAAATTTAAGTAGATAACTCATCAGTTGTTTGCATCAGAGCGACAATTTTTGAGATAGTTATTAAAACTGTTTAAAGGTTGTCAAACGTTGTTTCTCGTTGTATATCCTTTAATTCTAGAGTTAAATTGATAAATAACGTGTACGAATTTGTTTAACGCATTTGTTTTGGTTACTCGACGTCTCCGTTCTCGTGTAGCCTACATATTGCGTTTTTTTTTAATTTGCTTACCGGGCTAAAGGTTAGCATGTTTAAAATACGTAAGTCGTTTTGTTCATCAAATTTAAGTAGATAACTCATCAGTTGTTTGCATCAGAGCGATAATTTTTGAGATAGTTATTAAAACTGTTTAAAGGTTGTCAAACGTTGTTTCTCGTTGTATATCCTTTAATTCTAGAGTTAAATTGATAAATAACGTGTACGAATTTGTTTAACGCATTTGTTTTGGTTACTCGACGTCTCCGTTCTCGTGTAGCCTACATATTGCGTTTTTTTTTTAATTTGCTTACCGGGCTAAAGGCTAGCATGCTTAAAATACGTAACTCGTTTTGTTCATCATATTTAAGTAGATAACTCATCAGTTGTTTGCATCAGAGCGATAATTTTTGAGATAGTTATTAAAACTGTTTAAAGGTTGTCAAACGTTGTTTCTCGTTGTATATCCTTTAATTCTAGAGTTAAATTGATAAATAACGTGTACGAATTTGTTTAACGCATTTGTTTTGGTTACTCGACGTCTCCGTTCTCGTGTAGCCTACATATTGCGTTTTTTTTTTTTAATTTGCTTACCGGGCTAAAGGTTAGCATGTTTAAAATACGTAAGTCGTTTTGTTCATCAAATTTAAGTAGATAACTCATCAGTTGTTTGCATCAGAGCGACAATTTTTGAGATAGTTATTAAAACTGTTTAAAGGTTGTCAAACGTTGTTTCTCGTTGTATATCCTTTAATCCTAGAGTTAAATTGATAAATAACGTGTACGAATTTGTTTAACGCATTTGTTTTGGTTACTCGACGTCTCCGTTCTCGTGTAGCCCACATATTGCGTTTTTTTTTTTTTAATTTGCTTACCGGGCTAAAGGTTAGCACGTTTAAAATACGTAAGTCGTTTTGTTCATCAAATTTAAGTAGATAACTCATCAGTTGTTTGCATCAGAGCGACAATTTTTGAGATAGTTATTAAAACTGTTTAAAGGTTGTCAAACGTTGTTTCTCGTTGTATATCCTTTAATTCTAGAGTTAAATTGATAAATAACGTGTACGAATTTGTTTAACGCATTTGTTTTGGTTACTCGACGTCTCCGTTCTCGTGTAGCCTACATATTGCGTTTTTTTTTTTAATTTGCTTACCGGGCTAAAGGTTAGCATGTTTAAAATACGTAAGTCGTTTTGTTCATCAAATTTAAGTAGATAACTCATCAGTTGTTTGCATCAGAGCGATAATTTTTGAGATAGTTATTAAAACTGTTTAAAGGTTGTCAAACGTTGTTTCTCGTTGTATATCCTTTAATTCTAGAGTTAAATTGATAAATAACGTGTACGAATTTGTTTAACGCATTTGTTTTGGTTACTCGACGTCTCCGTTCTCGTGTAGCCTACATATTGCGTTTTTTTTTTAATTTGCTTACCGGGCTAAAGGTTAGCATGTTTAAAATACGTAAGTCGTTTTGTTCATCAAATTTAAGTAGATAACTCATCAGTTGTTTGCATCAGAGCGATAATTTTTGAGATAGTTATTAAAACTGTTTAAAGGTTGTCAAACGTTGTTTCTCGTTGTATATCCTTTAATTCTAGAGTTAAATTGATAAATAACGTGTACGAATTTGTTTAACGCATTTGTTTTGGTTACTCGACGTCTCCGTTCTCGTGTAGCCTACATATTGCGTTTTTTTTTTAATTTGCTTACCGGGCTAAAGGTTAGCATGTTTAAAATACGTAAGTCGTTTTGTTCATCATATTTAAGTAGATAACTCATCAGTTGTTTGCATCAGAGCGATAATTTTTGAGATAGTTATTAAAACTGTTTAAAGGTTGTCAAACGTTGTTTCTCGTTGTATATCCTTTAATTCTAGAGTTAAATTTATAAATAACGTGTACGAATTTGTTTAGCGCATTTGTTTTGGTTACTCGACGTCTCTGTTCTCGTGTAGCCTACATATTGCGTTTTTTTTTTAATTTGCTTACCGGGCTAAAGGTTAGCATATTTAAAATACGTAAGTCGTTTTGTTCATCAAATTTAAGTAGATAACTCATCAGTTGTTTGCATCAGAGCGATAATTTTTGAGATAGTTATTAAAACTGTTTAAAGGTTGTCAAACGTTGTTTCTCGTTGTATATCCTTTAATTCTAGAGTTAAATTGATAAATAACGTGTACGAATTTGTTTAACGCATTTGTTTTGGTTACTCGACGTCTCCGTTCTCGTGTAGCCTACATATTGCGTTTTTTTTTTAATTTGCTTACCGGGCTAAAGGTTAGCATGTTTAAAATACGTAAGTCGTTTTGTTCATCATATTTAAGTAGATAACTCATCAGTTGTTTGCATCAGAGCGATAATTTTTGAGATAGTTATTAAAACTGTTTAAAGGTTGTCAAACGTTGTTTCTCGTTGTATATCCTTTAATTCTAGAGTTAAATTGATAAATAACGTGTTCGAATTTGTTTAACGCATTTGTTTTGGTTACTCGACGTCTCCGTTCTCGTGTAGCCTACATATTGCGTTTTTTTTTTAATTTGCTTACCGGGCTAAAGGTTAGCATGTTTAAAATACGTAAGTCGTTCTGTTTATCATATTTAAGTAGATAACTCATGAGATAGTTATTAAAACTGTTTAAAGGTTGTCAAACGTTGTTTCTCGTTGTATATCCTTTAATTCTAGAGTTAAATTGATAAATAACGTGTACGAATTTGTTTAACGCATTTGTTTTGGTTACTCGACGTCTCCGTTCTCGTGTAGCCTACGTATTGCGTTTTTTTTTTTTAATTTGCTTACCGGGCTAAAGGTTAGCATGTTTAAAATACGTAAGTCGTTTTGTTCAACAAATTTGAGTAGATAACTCATCAGTTGTTTGCATCAGAGCGATAATTTTTGAGATAGTTATTAAAACTGTTTAAAGGTTGTCAAACGTTGTTTCTCGTTGTATATCCTTTAATTCTAGAGTTAAATTGATAAATAACGTGTACGAATTTGTTTAACGCATTTGTTTTGGTTACTCGACGTCTCCGTTCTCGTGTAGCCTACATATTGCGTTTTTTTTTTAATTTGCTTACCGGGCTAAAGGTTAGCATGCTTTAAATACGTAACTCGTTTTATTCATCATATTTAAGTAGATAACTCATCAGTTGTTTGCATCAGAGCGATAATTTTTGAGATAGTTATTAAAACTGTTTAAAGGTTGTCAAACGTTGTTTCTCGTTGTATATCTTTTAATTCTAGAGTTAAATTGATAAATAACGTGTACGAATTTGTTTAACGCATTTGTTTTGGTTACTCGACGTCTCCGTTTTCGTGTAGCCTACATATTGCGTTTTTTTTTTTAATTTGCTTACCGGGCTAAAGGTTAGCATGTTTAAAATACGTAAGTCGTTTTGTTCATCAAATTTAAGTAGATAACTCATCAGTTGTTTGCATCAGAGCGACAATTTTTGAGATAGTTATTAAAACTGTTTAAAGGTTGTCAAACGTTGTTTCTCGTTGTATATCCTTTAATTCTAGAGTTAAATTGATAAATAACGTGTACGAATTTGTTTAACGCATTTGTTTTGGTTACTCGACGTCTCCGTTCTCGTGTAGCCTACATATTGCGTTTTTTTTTTAATTTGCTTACCGGGCTAAAGGTTAGCATGTTTAAAATACGTAAGTCGTTTTGTTCATCAAATTTAAGTAGATAACTCATCAGTTGTTTGCATCAGAGCGATAATTTTTGAGATAGTTATTAAAACTGTTTAAAGGTTGTCAAACGTTGTTTCTCGTTGTATATCCTTTAATTCTAGATTTAAATTGATAAATAACGTGTACGAATTTGTTTAACGCATTTGTTTTGGTTACTCGACGTCTCCGTTCTCGTGTAGCCTACATATTGCGTTTTTTTTTTTTAATTTGCTTACCGGGCTAAAGGTTAGCATGTTTAAAATACGTAAGTCGTTTTGTTCATCAAATTTAAGTAGATAACTCATCAGTTGTTTGCATCAGAGCGACAATTTTTGAGATAGTTATTAAAACTGTTTAAAGGTTGTCAAACGTTCTTTCTCGTTGTATATCCTTTAATTCTAGAGTTAAATTGATAAATAACGTGTACGAATTTGTTTAACGCATTTGTTTTGGTTACTCGACGTCTCCGTTCTCGTGTAGCCTACATATTGCGTTTTTTTTAATTTGCTTACCGGGCTAAAGGTTAGCATGTTTAAAATACGTAAGTCGTTTTGTTCATCAAATTTAAGTAGATAACTCATCAGTTGTTTGCATCAGAGCGGTAATTTTTGAGATAGTTATTAAAACTGTTTAAAGGTTGTCAAACGTTGTTTCTCGTTGTATATCCTTTAATTCTAGAGTTAAATTGATAAATAACGTGTACGAATTTGTTTAACGCATTTGTTTTGGTTACTCGACGTCTCCGTTCTCGTGTAGCCTACATATTGCGTTTTTTTTTTAATTTGCTTACCGGGCTAAAGGTTAGCATGCTTAAAATACGTAACTCGTTTTGTTCATCATATTTAAGTAGATAACTCATCAGTTGTTTGCATCAGAGCGATAATTTTTGAGATAGTTATTAAAACTGTTTAAAGGTTGTCAAACGTTGTTTCTCGTTGTATATCCTTTAATTCTAGAGTTAAATTGATAAATAACGTGTACGAATTTGTTTAACGCATTTGTTTTGGTTACTCGACGTCTCCGTTCTCGTGTAGCCTACATATTGCGTTTTTTTTTTTAATTTGCTTACCGGGCTAAAGGTTAGCATGTTTAAAATACGTAAGTCGTTTTGTTCATCAAATTTAAGTAGATAACTCATCAGTTGTTTGCATCAGAGCGATAATTTTTGAGATAGTTATTAAAACTGTTTAAAGGTTGTCAAACGTTGTTTCTCGTTGTATATCCTTTAATTCTAGAGTTAAATTGATAAATAACGTGTACGAATTTGTTTAACGCATTTGTTTTGGTTACTCGACGTCTCCGTTCTCGTGTAGCCTACATATTGCGTTTTTTTTTTTAATTTGCTTACCGGGCTAAAGGTTAGCATGTTTAAAATACGTAAGTCGTTTTGTTCATCATATTTAAGTAGATAACTCATCAGTTGTTTGCATCAGAGCGATAATTTTTGAGATAGTTATTAAAACTGTTTAAAGGTTGTCAAACGTTGTTTCTCGTTGTATATCCTTTAATTCTAGAGTTAAATTGATAAATAACGTGTACGAATTTGTTTAACGCATTTGTTTTGGTTACTCGACGTCTCCGTTCTCGTGTAGCCTACATATTGCGTTTTTTTTTTTAATTTGCTTACCGGGCTAAAGGTTAGCATGTTTAAAATACGTAAGTCGTTTTGTTCATCATATTTAAGTAGATAACTCATCAGTTGTTTGCATCAGAGCGATAATTTTTGAGATAGTTATTAAAACTGTTTAAAGGTTGTCAAACGTTGTTTCTCGTTGTATATCCTTTAATTCTAGAGTTAAATTTATAAATAACGTGTACGAATTTGTTTAGCGCATTTGTTTTGGTTACTCGACGTCTCTGTTCTCGTGTAGCCTACATATTGCGTTTTTTTTTTAATTTGCTTACCGGGCTAAAGGTTAGCATATTTAAAATACGTAAGTCGTTTTGTTCATCAAATTTAAGTAGATAACTCATCAGTTGTTTGCATCAGAGCGATAATTTTTGAGATAGTTATTAAAACTGTTTAAAGGTTGTCAAACGTTGTTTCTCGTTGTATATCCTTTAATTCTAGAGTTAAATTGATAAATAACGTGTACGAATTTGTTTAACGCATTTGTTTTGGTTACTCGACGTCTCCGTTCTCGTGTAGCCTACATATTGCGTTTTTTTTTTAATTTGCTTACCGGGCTAAAGGTTAGCTTGTTTAAAATACGTAAGTCGTTTTGTTCATCATATTTAAGTAGATAACTCATCAGTTGTTTGCATCAGAGCGATAATTTTTGAGATAGTTATTAAAACTGTTTAAAGGTTGTCAAACGTTGTTTCTCGTTGTATATCCTTTAATTCTAGAGTTAAATTGATAAATAACGTGTTCGAATTTGTTTAACGCACTTGTTTTGGTTACTCGACGTCTCCGTTCTCGTGTAGCCTACATATTGCGTTTTTTTTTTAATTTGCTTACCGGGCTAAAGGTTAGCATGTTTAAAATACGTAAGTCGTTCTGTTCATCATATTTAAGTAGATAACTCATGAGATAGTTATTAAAACTGTTTAAAGGTTGTCAAACGTTGTTTCTCGTTGTATATCCTTTAATTCTAGAGTTAAATTGATAAATAACGTGTACGAATTTGTTTAACGCATTTGTTTTGGTTACTCGACGTCTCCGTTCTCGTGTAGCCTACGTATTGCGTTTTTTTTTTTAATTTGCTTACCGGGCTAAAGGTTAGCATGTTTAAAATACGTAAGTCGTTTTGTTCAACAAATTTGAGTAGATAACTCATCAGTTGTTTGCATCAGAGCGATAATTTTTGAGATAGTTATTAAAACTGTTTAAAGGTTGTCAAACGTTGTTTCTCGTTGTATATCCTTTAATTCTAGAGTTAAATTGATAAATAACGTGTACGAATTTGTTTAACGCATTTGTTTTGGTTACTCGACGTCTCCGTTCTCGTGTAGCCTACATATTGCGTTTTTTTTTTTAATTTGCTTACCGGGCTAAAGGTTAGCATGCTTTAAATACGTAACTCGTTTTATTCATCATATTTAAGTAGATAACTCATCAGTTGTTTGCATCAGAGCGATAATTTTTGAGATAGTTATTAAAACTGTTTAAAGGTTGTCAAACGTTGTTTCTCGTTATATATCTTTTAATTCTAGAGTTAAATTGATAAATAACGTGTACGAATTTGTTTAACGCATTTGTTTTGGTTACTCGACGTCTCCGTTCTCGTGTAGCCTACATATTGCGTTTTTTTTTTTTAATTTGCTTACCGGGCTAAAGGTTAGCATGTTTAAAATACGTAAGTCGTTTTGTTCATCAAATTTAAGTAGATAACTCATCAGTTGTTTGCATCAGAGCGACAATTTTTGAGATAGTTATTAAAACTGTTTAAAGGTTGTCAAACGTTGTTTCTCGTTGTATATCCTTTAATTCTAGAGTTAAATTGATAAATAACGTGTACGAATTTGTTTAACGCATTTGTTTTGGTTACTCGACGTCTCCGTTCTCGTGTAGCCTACATATTGCGTTTTTTTTTTAATTTGCTTACCGGGCTAAAGGTTAGCATGTTTAAAATACGTAAGTCGTTTTGTTCATCAAATTTAAGTAGATAACTCATCAGTTGTTTGCATCAGAGCGATAATTTTTGAGATAGTTATTAAAACTGTTTAAAGGTTGTCAAACGTTGTTTCTCGTTGTATATCCTTTAATTCTAGAGTTAAATTGATAAATAACGTGTACGAATTTGTTTAACGCATTTGTTTTGGTTACTCGACGTCTCCGTTCTCGTGTAGCCTACATATTGCGTTTTTTTTTTTTTTAATTTGCTTACCGGGCTAAAGGTTAGCATGTTTAAAATACGTAAGTCGTTTTGTTCATCAAATTTAAGTAGATAACTCATCAGTTGTTTGCATCAGAGCGACAATTTTTGAGATAGTTATTAAAACTGTTTAAAGGTTGTCAAACGTTGTTTCTCGTTGTATATCCTTTAATTCTAGAGTTAAATTGATAAATAACGTGTACGAATTTGTTTAACGCATTTGTTTTGGTTACTCGACGTCTCCGTTCTCGTGTAGCCTACATATTGCGTTTTTTTTTAATTTGCTTACCGGGCTAAAGGTTAGCATGTTTAAAATACGTAAGTCGTTTTGTTCATCAAATTTAAGTAGATAACTCATCAGTTGTTTGCATCAGAGCGATAATTTTTGAGATAGTTATTAAAACTGTTTAAAGGTTGTCAAACGTTGTTTCTCGTTGTATATCCTTTAATTCTAGAGTTAAATTGATAAATAACGTGTACGAATTTGTTTAACGCATTTGTTTTGGTTACTCGACGTCTCCGTTCTCGTGTAGCCTACATATTGCGTTTTTTTTTTTAATTTGCTTACCGGGCTAAAGGTTAGCATGCTTAGAATACGTAACTCGTTTTGTTCATCATATTTAAGTAGATAACTCATCAGTTGTTTGCATCAGAGCGATAATTTTTGAGATAGTTATTAAAACTGTTTAAAGGTTGTCAAACGTTGTTTCTCGTTGTATATCCTTTAATTCTAGAGTTAAATTGATAAATAACGTGTACGAATTTGTTTAACGCATTTGTTTTGGTTACTCGACGTCTCCGTTCTCGTGTAGCCTACATATTGCGTTTTTTTTTTTTAATTTGCTTACCGGGCTAAAGGTTAGCATGTTTAAAATACGTAAGTCATTTTGTTCATCAAATTTAAGTAGATAACTCATCAGTTGTTTGCATCAGAGCGACAATTTTTGAGATAGTTATTAAAACTGTTTAAAGGTTGTCAAACGTTGTTTCTCGTTGTATATCCTTTAATCCTAGAGTTAAATTGATAAATAACGTGTACGAATTTGTTTAACGCATTTGTTTTGGTTACTCGACGTCTCCGTTCTCGTGTAGCCCACATATTGCGTTTTTTTTTTTTAATTTGCTTACCGGGCTAAAGGTTAGCATGTTTAAAATACGTAAGTCGTTTTGTTCATCAAATTTAAGTAGATAACTCATCAGTTGTTTGCATCAGAGCGATAATTTTTGAGATAGTTATTAAAACTGTTTAAAGGTTGTCAAACGTTGTTTCTCGTTGTATATCCTTTAATTCTAGAGTTAAATTGATAAATAACGTGTACGAATTTGTTTAACGCATTTGTTTTGGTTACTCGACGTCTCCGTTCTCGTGTAGCCTACATATTGCGTTTTTTTTTTAATTTGCTTACCGGGCTAAAGGTTAGCATGTTTAAAATACGTAAGTCGTTTTGTTCATCAAATTTAAGTAGATAACTCATCAGTTGTTTGCATCAGAGCGATAATTTTTGAGATAGTTATTAAAACTGTTTAAAGGTTGTCAAACGTTGTTTCTCGTTGTATATCCTTTAATTCTAGAGTTAAATTGATAAATAACGTGTACGAATTTGTTTAACGCATTTGTTTTGGTTACTCGACGTCTCCGTTCTCGTGTAGCCTACATATTGCGTTTTTTTTTTTAATTTGCTTACCGGGCTAAAGGTTAGCATGTTTAAAATACGTAAGTCGTTTTGTTCATCATATTTAAGTAGATAACTCATCAGTTGTTTGCATCAGAGCGATAATTTTTGAGATAGTTATTAAAACTGTTTAAAGGTTGTCAAACGTTGTTTCTCGTTGTATATCCTTTAATTCTAGAGTTAAATTTATAAATAACGTGTACGAATTTGTTTAGCGCATTTGTTTTGGTTACTCGACGTCTCCGTTCTCGTGTAGCCTACATATTGCGTTTTTTTTTTAATTTGCTTACCGGGCTAAAGGTTAGCATGTTTAAAATACGTAAGTCGTTTTGTTCATCAAATTTAAGTAGATAACTCATCAGTTGTTTGCATCAGAGCGATAATTTTTGAGATAGTTATTAAAACTATTTAAAGGTTGTCAAACGTTGTTTCTCGTTGTATATCCTTTAATTCTAGAGTTAAATTGATAAATATCGTGTACGAATTTGTTTAACGCATTTGTTTTGGTTACTCGACGTCTCCGTTCTCGTGTAGCCTACATATTGCGTTTTTTTTTTTTAATTTGCTTACCGGGCTAAAGGTTAGCATATTTAAAATACGTAAGTCGTTTTGTTCATCATATTTAAGTAGATAACTCATCAGCTGTTTGCATCAGAGCGATAATTTTTGAGATAGTTATTAAAACTGTTTAAAGGTTGTCAAACGTTGTTTCTCGTTGTATATCCTTTAATTCTAGAGTTAAATTGATAAATAACGTATTCGAATTTGTTTAACGCATTTGTTTTGGTTACTCGACGTCTCCGTTCTCGTGTAGCCTACATATTGCGTTTTTTTTTTTAATTTGCTTACCGGGCTAAAGGTTAGCATGTTTAAAATACGTAAGTCGTTTTGTTCATCATATTTAAGTAGATAACTCATGAGATAGTTATTAAAACTGTTTAAAGGTTGTCAAACGTTGTTTCTCGTTGTATATCCTTTAATTCTAGAGTTAAATTGATAAATAACGTGTACGAATTTGTTTAGCGCATTTGTTTTGGTTACTCGACGTCTCCGTTCTCGTGTAGCCTACGTATTGCGTTTTTTTTTAATTTGCTTACCGGGCTAAAGGTTAGCATGTTTAAAATACGTAAGTCGTTTTGTTCAACAAATTTGAGTAGATAACTCATCAGTTGTTTGCATCAGAGCGATAATTTTTGAGATAGTTATTAAAACTGTTTAAAGGTTGTCAAACGTTGTTTCTCGTTGTATATCCTTTAATTCTAGAGTTAAATTGATAAATAACGTGTACGAATTTGTTTAACGCATTTGTTTTGGTTACTCGACGTCTCCGTTCTCGTGTAGCCTACATATTGCGTTTTTTTTTTTAATTTGCTTACCGGGCTAAAGGTTAGCATGTTTAAAATACGTAAGCCGTTTTGTTCATCATATTTAAGTAGATAACTCATCAGTTGTTTGCATCAGAGCGATAATTTTTGAGATAGTTATTAAAACTGTTTAAAGGTTGTCAAACGTTGTTTCTCGTTGTATATCCTTTAATTCTAGAGTTAAATTGATAAATAACGTGTACGAATTTGTTTAACGCATTTGTTTTGGTTACTCGACGTCTCCGTTCTCGTGTAGCCTACATATTGCGTTTTTTTTTAAATTTGCTTACCGGGCTAAATGTTAGCATGTTTAAAATACGTAAGTCGTTTTGTTCATCAAATTTAAGTAGATAACTCATCAGTTGTTTGCATCAGAGCGACAATTTTTGAGATAGTTATTAAAACTGTTTAAAGGTTGTCAAACGTTGTTTCTCGTTGTATATCCTTTAATTCTAGAGTTAAATTGATAAATAACGTGTACGAATTTGTTTAACGCATTTGTTTTGGTTACTCGACGTCTCCGTTCTCGTGTAGCCTACATATTGCGTTTTTTTTTTAATTTGCTTACCGGGCTAAAGGTTAGCATGTTTAAAATACGTAAGTCGTTTTGTTCATCATATTTAAGTAGATAACTCATCAGTTGTTTGCATCAGAGCGATAATTTTTGAGATAGTTATTAAAACTGTTTAAAGGTTGTCAAACGTTGTTTCTCGTTGTATATCCTTTAATTCTAGAGTTAAATTGATAAATAACGTGTACGAATTTGTTTAACGCATTTGTTTTGGTTACTCGACGTCTCCGTTCTCGTGTAGCCTACATATTGCGTTTTTTTTTTAATTTGCTTACCGGGCTAAAGGTTAGCATGTTTAAAATACGTAAGTCGTTTTGTTCATCAAATTTAAGTAGATAACTCATCAGTTGTTTGCATCAGAGCGACAATTTTTGAGATAGTTATTAAAACTGTTTAAAGGTTGTCAAACGTTGTTTCTCGTTGTATATCCTTTAATTCTAGAGTTAAATTGATAAATAACGTGTACGAATTTGTTTAACGCATTTGTTTTGGTTACTCGACGTCTCCGTTCTCGTGTAGCCTACATATTGCGTTTTTTTTTTAATTTGCTTACCGGGCTAAAGGTTAGCATGTTTAAAATACGTAAGTCGTTTTGTTCATCATATTTAAGTAGATAACTCATCAGTTGTTTGCATCAGAGCGATAATTTTTGAGATAGTTATTAAAACTGTTTAAAGGTTGTCAAACGTTGTTTCTCGTTGTATATCCTTTAATTCTAGAGTTAAATTGATAAATAACGTGTACGAATTTGTTTAACGCATTTGTTTTGGTTACTCGACGTCTCCGTTCTCGTGTAGCCTACATATTGCGTTTTTTTTTTTAATTTGCTTACTGGGCTAAAGGTTAGCATGCTTAAAATACGTAAGTCGTTTTGTTCAACAAATTTGAGTAGATAACTCATCAGTTGTTTGCATCAGAGCGATAATTTTTGAGATAGTTATTAAAATTGTTTAAAGGTTGTCAAACGTTGTTTCTCGTTGTATATCCTTTAATTCTAGAGTTAAATTGATAAATAACGTGTACGAATTTGTTTAACGCATTTCTTTTGGTTACTCGACGTCTCCGTTCTCGTGTAGCCTACATATTGCGTTTTTTTTTTTAATTTGCTTACCGGGCTAAAGGTTAGCATGTTTAAAATACGTAAGTCGTTTTGTTCATCAAATTTAAGTAGATAACTCATCAGTTGTTTGCATCAGAGCGACAATTTTTGAGATAGTTATTAAAACTGTTTAAAGGTTGTCAAACGTTGTTTCTCGTTGTATATCCTTTAATTCTAGAGTTAAATTGATAAATAACGTGTACGAATTTGTTTAACGCATTTGTTTTGGTTACTCGACGTCTCCGTTCTCGTGTAGCCTACATATTGCGTTTTTTTTTAATTTGCTTACCGGGCTAAAGGTTAGCATGTTTAAAATACGTAAGTCGTTTTGTTCATCAAATTTAAGTAGATAACTCATCAGTTGTTTGCATCAGAGCGATAATTTTTGAGATAGTTATTAAAACTGTTTAAAGGTTGTCAAACGTTGTTTCTCGTTGTATATCCTTTAATTCTAGAGCTAAATTGTAAAATAACGTGTACGAATTTGTTTAACGCATTTGTTTTGGTTACTCGACGTCTCCGTTCTCGTGTAGCCTACATATTGCGTTTTTTTTTTAATTTGCTTACCGGGCTAAAGGTTAGCATGTTTAAAATACGTAAGTCGTTTTGTTCATCATATTTAAGTAGATAACTCATCAGTTGTTTGCATCAGAGCGATAATTTTTGAGATAGTTATTAAAACTGTTTAAAGGTTGTCAAACGTTGTTTCTCGTTGTATATCCTTTAATTCTAGAGTTAAATTGATAAATAACATGTACGAATTTTTTTAATGCATTTGTTTTGGTTACTCGACGTCTCCGTTCTCGTGTAGCCTACATATTGCGTTTTTTTTTTTTTAATTTGCTTACCGGGCTAAAGGTTAGCATGTTTAAAATACGTAAGTCATTTTGTTCATCAAATTTAAGTAGATAACTCATCAGTTGTTTGCATCAGAGCGATAATTTTTGAGATAGTTATTAAAACTGTTTAAAGGTTGTCAAACGTTGTTTCTCGTTGTATATCCTTTAATTCTAGAGTTAAATTGATAAATAACGTGTACGAATTTGTTTAACGCATTTGTTTTGGTTACTCGACGTCTCCGTTCTCGTGTAGCCTACATATTGCGTTTTTTTTTTAATTTGCTTACCGGGCTAAAGGTTAGCATGCTTAAAATACGTTAGTCGTTTTGTTCAACAAATTTAAGTAGATAACTCATCAGTTGTTTGCATTAGAGCGACAATTTTTGAGATAGTTATTAAAACTGTTTAAAGGTTGTCAAACGTTGTTTCTCGTTGTATATCCTTTAATTCTAGAGTTAAATTGATAAATAACGTGTACGAATTTGTTTAACGCATTTGTTTTGGTTACTCGACGTCTCCGTTCTCGTGTAGCCTACATATTGCGTTTTTTTTTTTAATTTGCTTACCGGGCTAAAGGTTAGCATGTTTAAAATACGTAAGTCGTTTTGTTCATCAAATTTAAGTAGATAACTCATCAGTTGTTTGCATCAGAGCGATAATTTTTGAGATAGTTATTAAAACTGTTTAAAGGTTGTCAAACGTTGTTTCTCGTTGTATATCCTTTAATTCTAGAGTTAAATTGATAAATAACGTGTACGAATTTGTTTAACGCATTTGTTTTGGTTACTCGACGTCTCCGTTCTCGTGTAGCCTACATATTGCGTTTTTTTTTTAATTTGCTTACCGGGCTAAAGGTTAGCATGTTTAAAAAAATACGTAAGTCGTTTTGTTCAACAAATTTAAGTAGATAGCTCATCAGTTGTTTGCATCAGAGCGACAATTTTTGAGATAGTTATTAAAACTGTTTAAAGGTTGTCAAACGTTGTTTCTCGTTGTATATCCTTTAATTCTAGAGTTAAATTGATAAATAACGTGTACGAATTTGTTTAACGCATTTGTTTTGGTTACTCGACGTCTCCGTTCTCGTGTAGCCTACATGTTGCGTTTTTTTTAAATTTGCTTACCGGGCTAAAGGTTAGCATGTTTAAAATACGTAAGTCGTTTTGTTCATCAAATTTAAGTAGATAACTCATCAGTTGTTTGCATTAGAGCGATAATTTTTGAGATAGTTATTAAAACTGTTTAAAGGTTGTCAAACGTTGTTTCTCGTTGTATATCCTTTAATTCTAGAGTTAAATTGATAAATAACGTGTACGAATTTGTTTAACGCATTTGTTTTGGTTACTCAACGTCTCCGTTCTCGTGTAGCCTACATATTGCGTTTTTTTTTTAATTTGCTTACCGGGCTAAAGGTTAGCATGTTTAAAATACGTAAGTCGTTTTGTTCAACAAATTTGAGTAGATAACTCATCAGTTGTTTGCATCAGAGCGATAATTTTTGAGATAGTTATTAAAACTGTTTAAAGGTTGTCAAACGTTGTTTCTCGTTGTATATCCTTTAATTCTAGAGTTAAATTGATAAATAACGTGTACGAATTTGTTTAACGCATTTGTTTTGGTTACTCGACGTCTCCGTTCTCGTGTAGCCTACATATTGCGTTTTTTTTTTAATTTGCTTACCGGGCTAAAGGTTAGCATGTTTAAAATAAGTAAGTCGTTTTGTTCATCATATTTAAGTAGATAACTCATCAGTTGTTTGCATCAGAGCGACAATTTTTGAGATAGTTATTAAAACTGCTTAAAGGTTGACAAACGTTGTTTCTCGTTGTATATCCTTTAATTCTAGAGTTAAATTGATAAATAACGTGTACGAATTTGTTTAACGCATTTGTTTTGGTTACTCGACGTCTCCGTTCTCGTGTAGCATACATATTGCGTTTTTTTTTAAATTTGCTTACCGGGCTAAAGGTTAGCATGTTTAAAATACGTAAGTCGTTTTGTTCAACAAATTTGAGTAGATAACTCATCAGTTGTTTGCATCAGAGCGATAATTTTTGAGATAGTTATTAAAACTGTTTAAAGGTTGTCAAACGTTGTTTCTCGTTGTATATCCTTTAATTCTAGAGTTAAATTGATAAATAACGTGTACGAATTTGTTTAACGCATTTGTTTTGGTTACTCGACGTCTCCGTTCTCGTGTAGCCTACATATTGCGTTTTTTTTTTAATTTGCTTACCGGGCTAAAGGTTAGCATGTTTAAAATAAGTAAGTCGTTTTGTTCATCATATTTAAGTAGATAACTCATCAGTTGTTTGCATCAGAGCGACAATTTTTGAGATAGTTATTAAAACTGTTTAAAGGTTGTCAAACGTTGTTTCTCGTTGTATATCCTTTAATTCTAGAGTTAAATTGATAAATAACGTGTACGAATTTGTTTAACGCATTTGTTTTGGTTACTCGACGTCTCCGTTCTCGTGTAGCCTACATATTGCGATTTTTTTTTAATTTGCTTACCGGGCTAAAGGTTAGCATGTTTAAAATACGTAAGTCGTTTTGTTCATCATATTTAAGTAGATAACTCATCAGTTGTTTGCATCAGAGCGATAATTTTTGAGATAGTTATTAAAACTGTTTAAAGGTTGTCAAACGTTGTTTCTCGTTGTATATCCTTTAATTCTAGAGTTAAATTGATATATAACGTGTACGAATTTGTTTAACGCATTTGTTTTGGTTATTACTCGACGTCTCCGTTCTCGTGTAGCCTACATATTGCGTTTTTTTTTTAATTTGCTTACCGGCTAAAGGTTAGCATGTTTAAAATACGTAAGTCGTTTTGTTCAACAAATTTAAGTAGACAACTCATCAGTTGTTTGCATCAGAGCGATCATTTTTGAGATAGTTATTAAAACTGTTTAAAGGTTGTCAAACGTTGTTTCTCGTTGTATATCCTTTAATTCTAGAGTTAAATTGATAAATAACGTGTACGAATTTGTTTAACGCATTTGTTTTGGTTACTCGACGTCTCCGTTCTCGTGTAGCCTACATATTGCGTTTTTCTTTTAATTTGCTTACCGGGCTAAAGGTTAGCATGTTTAAAATACGTAAGTCGTTTTGTTCATCATATTTAAGTAGATAACTCATCAGTTGTTTGCATCAGAGCGATAATTTTTGAGATAGTTATTAAAACTGTTTAAAGGTTGTCAAACGTTGTTTCTCGTTGTATATCCTTTAATTCTAGAGTTAAATTGATAAATAACGTGTACGAATTTGTTTAACGCATTTGTTTTGGTTACTCGACGTCTCCGTTCTCGTGTAGCCTACATATTGCGTTTTTTTTTTAATTTGCTTACCGGGCTAAAGGTTAGCATGTTTAAAATACGTAAGTCGTTATGTTCAACAAATTTGAGTAGATAACTCATCAGTTGTTTGCATCAGAGCGATAATTTTTGAGATAGTTATTAAAACTGTTTAAAGGTTGTCAAACGTTGTTTCTCGTTGTATATCCTTTAATTCTAGAGTTAAATTGATAAATAACGTGTACGAATTTGTTTAACGCATTTGTTTTGGTTACTCGACGTCTCCGTTCTCGTGTAGCCTACATATTGCGTTTTTTTTTTAATTTGCTTACCGGGCTAAAGGTTAGCATGTTTAAAATACGTAAGTCGTTATGTTCAACAAATTTAAGTAGATAGCTCATCAGTTGTTTGCATCAGAGCGACAATTTTTGAGATAGTTATTAAAACTGTTTAAAGGTTGTCAAACGTTGTTTCTCGTTGTATATCCTTTAATTCTAGAGTTAAATTGATAAATAACGTGTACGAATTTGTTTAACGCATTTGTTTTGGCTACTCGACGTCTCCGTTCTCGTGTAGCCTACATATTGCGTTTTTTTTTAAATTTGCTTACCGGGCTAAAGGTTAGCATGTTTAAAATACGTAAGTCGTTTTGTTCATCAAATTTAAGTAGATAACTCATCAGTTGTTTGCATTAGAGCGATAATTTTTGAGATAGTTATTAAAACTGTTTAAAGGTTGTCAAACGTTGTTTCTCGTTGTATATCCTTTAATTCTAGAGTTAAATTGATAAATAACGTGTACGAATTTGTTTAACGCATTTGTTTTGGTTACTCAACGTCTCCGTTCTCGTGTAGCCTACATATTGCGTTTTTTTTTTAATTTGCTTACCGGGCTAAAGGTTAGCATGTTTAAAATACGTAAGTCGTTTTGTTCATAATATTTAAGTAGATAACTCATCAGTTGTTTGCATCAGAGCGACAATTTTTGAGATAGTTATTAAAACTGTTTAAAGGTTGTCAAACGTTGTTTCTCGTTGTATATCCTTTAATTCTAGAGTTAAATTGATAAATAACGTGTACGAATTTGTTTAACGCATTTGTTTTGGTTACTCGACGTCTCCGTTCTCGTGTAGCCTACATATTGCGTTTTTTTTTTTAATTTGCTTACCGGGCTAAAGGTTAGCATGTTTAAAATACGTAAGTCGTTTTGTTCATCAAATTTAAGTAGATAACTCATCAGTTGTTTGCATCAGAGCGATAATTTTTGAGATAGTTACTAAAACTGTTTAAAGGTTGTCAAACGTTGTTTCTCGTTGTATATCCTTTAATTCTAGAGTTAAATTGATAAATAACGTGTACGAATTTGTTTAACGCATTTGTTTTGGTTACTCGACGTCTCCGTTCTCGTGTAGCCTACATATTGCGTTTTTTTTTTAATTTGCTTACCGGGCTAAAGGTTAGCATGTTTAAAATACGTAAGTCGTTTTGTTCATCATATTTAAGTAGATAACTCATCAGTTGTTTGCATCAGAGCGATAATTTTTGAGATAGTTATTAAAACTGTTTAAAGGTTGTCAAACGTTGTTTCTCGTTGTATATCCTTTAATTCTAGAGTTAAATTGATAAATAACGTGTACGAATTTGTTTAACGCATTTGTTTTGGTTACTCGACGTCTCCGTTCTCGTGTAGCCTACATATTGCGTTTTTTTTTTAATTTGTTTACCGGGCTAAAGGTTAGCATGTTTAAAATACGTAAGTCGTTTTGTTCAACAAATTTAAGTAGATAACTCATCAGTTGTTTGCATCAGAGCGATAATTTTTGAGATAGTTATTAAAACTGTTTAAAGGTTGTCAAACGTTGTTTCTCGTTGTATATCCTTTAATTCTAGAGTTAAATTGATAAATAACGTGTACGAATTTGTTTAACGCATTTGTTTTGGTTACTCGACGTCTCCGTTCTCGTGTAGCCTACATATTGCGTTTTTTTTTTAATTTGCTTACCGGGCTAAAGGTTAGCATGTTTAAAATACGTAAGTCGTTTTGTTCATCAAATTTAAGTAAATAACTCATCAGTTGTTTGCATCAGAGCGATAATTTTTGAGATAGTTATTAAAACTGTTTAAAGGTTGTCAAACGTTGTTTCTCGTTGTATATCCTTTAATTCTAGAGTTAAATTGATAAATAACGTGTACGAATTTGTTTAACGCATTTGTTTTGGTTACTCGACGTCTCCGTTCTCGTGTAGCCTACATATTGCGTTTTTTTTTTAATTTGCTTACCGGGCTAAAGGTTAGCATATTTAAAATACGTAAGTCGTTTTGTTCATCAAATTTAAGTAGATAACTCATCAGTTGTTTGCATCAGAGCGATAATTTTTGAGATAGTTATTAAAACTGTTTAAAGGTTGTCAAACGTTGTTTCTCGTTGTATATCCTTTAATTCTAGAGTTAAATTGATAAATAACGTGTACGAATTTGTTTAACTCATTTGTTTTGGTTACTCGACGTCTCCGTTCTCGTGTAGCCTACATATTGCGTTTTTTTTTTAATTAGCTTACCGGGCTAAAGGTTAGCATGTTTAAAATACGTAAGTCGTTTTGTTCATCATATTTAAGTAGATAACTCATCAGTTGTTTGCATCAGAGCGATAATTTTTGAGATAGTTATTAAAACTGTTTAAAGGTTGTCAAACGTTGTTTCTCGTTGTATATCCTTTAATTCTAGAGTTAAATGGATAAATAACGTGTACGAATTTGTTTAACGCATTTGTTTTGGTTACTCGACGTCTCCGTTCTCGTGTAGCCTACATATTGCGTTTTTTTTTTAATTTGCTTACCGGGCAAAGGTTAGCATGTTTAAAATACGTAAGTCGTTTTGTTCATCAAATTTAAGTAGATAACTCATCAGTTGTTTGCATCAGAGCGATAATTTTTGAGATGAGTTATTAAAACTGTTTAAAGGTTGTCAAACGTTGTTTCTCGTTGTATATCCTTTAATTCTAGAGTTAAATTGATAAATAACGTGTACGAATTTGTTTAACGCATTTGTTTTGGTTACTCGACGTCTCCGTTCTCGTGTAGCCTACATATTGCGTTTTTTTTTTAATTTGCTTACCGGGCTAAAGGTTAGCATGTTTAAAATACGTAAGTCGTTTTGTTCAACAAATTTGAATAGATAACTCAGCAGTTGTTTGCATCAGAGCGACAATTTTTGAGATAGTTATTAAAACTGTTTAAAGGTTGTCAAACGTTGTTTCTCGTTGTATATCCTTTAATTCTAGAGTTAAATTGATAAATAACGTGTACGAATTTGTTTAACGTATTTGTTTTTGTTACTCGACGTCTCCGTTCTCGTGTAGCCTACATATTGCGTTTTTTTTTTAATTTGCTTACAGGGCTAAAGGTTAGCATGTTTAAAATACGTAAGTCGTTTTGTTCAACAAATTTGAGTAGATAACTCAGCAGTTGTTTGCATCAGAGCGACAATTTTTGAGATAGTTATTAAAACTGTTTAAAGGTTGTCAAACGTTGTTTCTCGTTGTATATCCTTTAATTCTAGAGTTAAATTGATAAATAACGTGTACGAATTTGTTTAACGCATTTGTTTTGGTTACTCGACGTCTCCGTTCTCGTGTAGCCCACATATTGCGTTTTTTTTTTAATTTGCTTACCGGGCTAAAGGTTAGCATGTTTAAAATACGTAAGTCGTTTTGTTCAACAAATTTGAGTAGATAACTCAGCAGTTGTTTGCATCAGAGCGACAATTTTTGAGATAGTTATTAAAATTGTTTAAAGGTTGTCAAACGTTGTTTCTCGTTGTATATCCTTTAATTCTAGAGTTAAATTGATAAATAACGTGTACGAATTTGTTTAACGCATTTGTTTTGGTTACTCGACGTCTCCGTTCTCGTGTAGCCTACATATTGCGTTTTTTTTTTAATTTGCTTACCGGGCTAAAGGTTAGCATGTTTAGAATACGTAAGTCGTTTTGTTCATCATATTTAAGTAGATAACTCATCAGTTGTTTGCATCAGAGCGATAATTTTTGAGATAGTTATTAAAACTGTTTAAAGGTTGTCAAACGTTGTTTCTCGTTGTATATCCTTTAATTCTAGAGTTAAATTGATAAATAACGTGTACGAATTTGTTTAACGCATTTGTTTTGGTTACTCGACGTCTCCGTTCTCGTGTAGCCTACATATTGCGTTTTTTTTTTAATTTGCTTACCGGGCTAAAGGTTAGCATGTTTAAAATACGTAAGTCGTTTTGTTCATCAAATTTAAGTAGATAACTCATCAGTTGTTTGCATCAGAGCGATAATTTTTGAGATAGTTACTAAAACTGTTTAAAGGTTGTCAAACGTTGTTTCTCGTTGTATATCCTTTAATTCTAGAGTTAAATTGATAAATAACGTGTACGAATTTGTTTAACGCATTTGTTTTGGTTACTCGACGTCTCCGTTCTCGTGTAGCCTACATATTGCGTTTTTTTTTTAATTTGCTTACCGGGCTAAAGGTTAGCATGTTTAAAATACGTAAGTCGTTTTGTTCATCATATTTAAGTAGATAACTCATCAGTTGTTTGCATCAGAGCGATAATTTTTGAGATAGTTATTAAAACTGTTTAAAGGTTGTCAAACGTTGTTTCTCGTTGTATATCCTTTAATTCTAGAGTTAAATTGATAAATAACGTGTACGAATTTGTTTAACGCATTTGTTTTGGTTACTCGACGTCTCCGTTCTCGTGTAGCCTACATATTGCGTTTTTTTTTTAATTTGTTTACCGGGCTAAAGGTTAGCATGTTTAAAATACGTAAGTCGTTTTGTTCAACAAATTTAAGTAGATAACTCATCAGTTGTTTGCATCAGAGCGATAATTTTTGAGATAGTTATTAAAACTGTTTAAAGGTTGTCAAACGTTGTTTCTCGTTGTATATCCTTTAATTCTAGAGTTAAATTGATAAATAACGTGTACGAATTTGTTTAACGCATTTGTTTTGGTTACTCGACGTCTCCGTTCTCGTGTAGCCTACATATTGCGTTTTTTTTTTAATTTGCTTACCAGGCTAAAGGTTAGCATGTTTAAAATACGTAAGTCGTTTTGTTCATCAAATTTAAGTAAATAACTCATCAGTTGTTTGCATCAGAGCGATAATTTTTGAGATAGTTATTAAAACTGTTTAAAGGTTGTCAAACGTTGTTTCTCGTTGTATATCCTTTAATTCTAGAGTTAAATTGATAAATAACGTGTACGAATTTGTTTAACGCATTTGTTTTGGTTACTCGACGTCTCCGTTCTCGTGTAGCTTACATATTGCGTTTTTTTTTTAATTTGCTTACCGGGCTAAAGGTTAGCATATTTAAAATACGTAAGTCGTTTTGTTCATCAAATTTAAGTAGATAACTCATCAGTTGTTTGCATCAGAGCGATAATTTTTGAGATAGTTATTAAAACTGTTTAAAGGTTGTCAAACGTTGTTTCTCGTTGTATATCCTTTAATTCTAGAGTTAAATTGATAAATAACGTGTACGAATTTGTTTAACTCATTTGTTTTGGTTACTCGACGTCTCCGTTCTCGTGTAGCCTACATATTGCGTTTTTTTTTTAATTAGCTTACCGGGCTAAAGGTTAGCACGTTTAAAATACGTAAGTCGTTTTGTTCATCATATTTAAGTAGATAACTCATCAGTTGTTTGCATCAGAGCGATAATTTTTGAGATAGTTATTAAAACTGTTTAAAGGTTGTCAAACGTTGTTTCTCGTTGTATATCCTTTAATTCTAGAGTTAAATGGATAAATAACGTGTACGAATTTGTTTAACGCATTTGTTTTGGTTACTCGACGTCTCCGTTCTCGTGTAGCCTACATATTGCGTTTTTTTTTTAATTTGCTTACCGGGCTAAAGGTTAGCATGTTTAAAATACGTAAGTCGTTTTGTTCATCAAATTTAAGTAGATAACTCATCAGTTGTTTGCATCAGAGCGATAATTTTTGAGATAGTTATTAAAACTGTTTAAAGGTTGTCAAACGTTGTTTCTCCTTGTATATCCTTTAATTCTAGAGTTAAATTGATAAATAACGTGTACGAATTTGTTTAACGCATTTGTTTTGGTTACTCGACGTCTCCGTTCTCGTGTAGCCTACATATTGCGTTTTTTTTTTAATTTGCTTACCGGGCTAAAGGTTAGCATGTTTAAAATACGTAAGTCGTTTTGTTCAACAAATTTGAATAGATAACTCAGCAGTTGTTTGCATCAGAGCGACAATTTTTGAGATAGTTATTAAAACTGTTTAAAGGTTGTCAAACGTTGTTTCTCGTTGTATATCCTTTAATTCTAGAGTTAAATTGATAAATAACGTGTACGAATTTGTTTAACGTATTTGTTTTTGTTACTCGACGTCTCCGTTCTCGTGTAGCCTACATATTGCGTTTTTTTTTTTAATTTGCTTACAGGGCTAAAGGTTAGCATGTTTAAAATACGTAAGTCGTTTTGTTCAACAAATTTGAGTAGATAACTCAGCAGTTGTTTGCATCAGAGCGATAATTTTTGAGATAGTTATTAAAACTGTTTAAAGGTTGTCAAACGTTGTTTCTCGTTGTATATCCTTTAATTCTAGAGTTAAATGGATAAATAACGTGTACGAATTTGTTTAACGCATTTGTTTTGGTTACTCGACGTCTCCGTTCTCGTGTAGCCTACATATTGCGTTTTTTTTTTAATTTGCTTACCGGGCTAAAGGTTAGCATGTTTAAAATACGCAAGTCGTTTTGTTCAACAAATTTGAATAGATAACTCAGCAGTTGTTTGCATCAGAGCGACAATTTTTGAGATAGTTATTAAAACTGTTTAAAGGTTGTCAAACGTTGTTTCTCGTTGTATATCCTTTAATTCTAGAGTTAAATTGATAAATAACGTGTACACGAATTTGTTTAACGCATTTGTTTTGGTTACTCGACGTCTCCGTTCTCGTGTAGCCCACATATTGCGTTTTTTTTTTAATTTGCTTACCGGGCTAAAGGTTAGCATGTTTAAAATACGTAAGTCGTTTTGTTCAACAAATTTGAGTAGATAACTCAGCAGTTGTTTGCATCAGAGCGACAATTTTTGAGATAGTTATTAAAATTGTTTAAAGGTTGTCAAACGTTGTTTCTCGTTGTATATCCTTTAATTCTAGAGTTAAATTGATAAATAACGTGTACGAATTTGTTTAACGCATTTGTTTTGGTTACTCGACGTCTCCGTTCTCGTGTAGCCTACATATTGCGTTTTTTTTTTAATTTGCTTACCGGGCTAAAGGTTAGCATGTTTAGAATACGTAAGTCGTTTTGTTCATCATATTTAAGTAGATAACTCATCAGTTGTTTGCATCAGAGCGATAATTTTTGAGATAGTTATTAAAACTGTTTAAAGGTTGTCAAATGTTGTTTCTCGTTGTATATCCTTTAATTCTAGAGTTAAATTGATAAATAACGTGTACGAATTTGTTTAACGCATTTGTTTTGGTTACTCGACGTCTCCGTTCTCGTGTAGCCTACATATTGCGTTTTTTTTTTAATTTGCTTACCGGGCTAAAGGTTAGCATGTTTAAAATACGTAAGTCGTTTTGTTCATCAAATTTAAGTAGATAACTCATCAGTTGTTTGCATCAGAGCGATAATTTTTGAGATAGTTACTAAAACTGTTTAAAGGTTGTCAAACGTTGTTTCTCGTTGTATATCCTTTAATTCTAGAGTTAAATTGATAAATAACGTGTACGAATTTGTTTAACGCATTTGTTTTGGTTACTCGACGTCTCCGTTCTCGTGTAGCCTACATATTGCGTTTTTTTTTTAATTTGCTTACCGGGCTAAAGGTTAGCATGTTTAAAATACGTAAGTCGTTTTGTTCATCATATTTAAGTAGATAACTCATCAGTTGTTTGCATCAGAGCGATAATTTTTGAGATAGTTATTAAAACTGTTTAAAGGTTGTCAAACGTTGTTTCTCGTTGTATATCCTTTAATTCTAGAGTTAAATTGATAAATAACGTGTACGAATTTGTTTAACGCATTTGTTTTGGTTACTCGACGTCTCCGTTCTCGTGTAGCCTACATATTGAGTTTTTTTTTTAATTTGTTTACCGGGCTAAAGGTTAGCATGTTTAAAATACGTAAGTCGTTTTGTTCAACAAATTTAAGTAGATAACTCATCAGTTGTTTGCATCAGAGCGATAATTTTTGAGATAGTTATTAAAACTGTTTAAAGGTTGTCAAACGTTGTTTCTCGTTGTATATCCTTTAATTCTAGAGTTAAATTGATAAATAACGTGTACGAATTTGTTTAACGCATTTGTTTTGGTTACTCGACGTCTCCGTTCTCGTGTAGCCTACATATTGCGTTTTTTTTTTAATTTGCTTACCGGGCTAAAGGTTAGCATGTTTAAAATACGTAAGTCGTTTTGTTCATCAAATTTAAGTAAATAACTCATCAGTTGTTTGCATCAGAGCGATAATTTTTGAGATAGTTATTAAAACTGTTTAAAGGTTGTCAAACGTTGTTTCTTGTTGTATATCCTTTAATTCTAGAGTTAAATTGATAAATAACGTGTACGAATTTGTTTAACGCATTTGTTTTGGTTACTCGACGTCTCCGTTCTCGTGTAGCCTACATATTGCGTTTTTTTTTTAATTTGCTTACCGGGCTAAAGGTTAGCATATTTAAAATACGTAAGTCGTTTTGTTCATCAAATTTAAGTAGATAACTCATCAGTTGTTTGCATCAGAGCGATAATTTTTGAGATAGTTATTAAAACTGGTTAAAGGTTGTCAAACGTTGTTTCTCGTTGTATATCCTTTAATTCTAGAGTTAAATTGATAAATAACGTGTACGAATTTGTTTAACTCATTTGTTTTGGTTACTCGACGTCTCCGTTCTCGTGTAGCCTACATATTGCGTTTTTTTTTTAATTAGCTTACCGGGCTAAAGGTTAGCATGTTTAAAATACGTAAGTCCTTTTGTTCATCATATTTAAGTAGATAACTCATCAGTTGTTTGCATCAGAGCGATAATTTTTGAGATAGTTATTAAAACTGTTTAAAGGTTGTCAAACGTTGTTTCTCGTTGTATATCCTTTAATTCTAGAGTTAAATGGATAAATAACGTGTACGAATTTGTTTAACGCATTTGTTTTGGTTACTCGACGTCTCCGTTCTCGTGTAGCCTACATATTGCGTTTTTTTTTTAATTTGCTTACCGGGCTAAAGGTTAGCATGTTTAAAATACGTAAGTCGTTTTGTTCATCAAATTTAAGTAGATAACTCATCAGTTGTTTGCATCAGAGCGATAATTTTTGAGATAGTTATTAAAACTGTTTAAAGGTTGTCAAACGTTGTTTCTCGTTGTATATCCTTTAATTCTAGAGTTAAATTGATAAATAACGTGTACGAATTTGTTTAACGCATTTGTTTTGGTTACTCGACGTCTCCGTTCTCGTGTAGCCTACATATTGCGTTTTTTTTTTAATTTGCTTACCGGGCTAAAGGTTAGCATGTTTAAAATACGTAAGTCGTTTTGATCAACAAATTTGAATAGATAACTCAGCAGTTGTTTGCATCAGAGCGACAATTTTTGAGATAGTTATTAAAACTGTTTAAAGGTTGTCAAACGTTGTTTCTCGTTGTATATCCTTTAATTCTAGAGTTAAATTGATAAATAACGTGTACGAATTTGTTTAACGTATTTGTTTTTGTTACTCGACGTCTCCGTTCTCGTGTAGCCTACATATTGCGTTTTTTTTTTAATTTGCTTACAGGGCTAAAGGTTAGCATGTTTAAAATACGTAAGTCGTTTTGTTCAACAAATTTGAGTAGATAACTCAGCAGTTGTTTGCATCAGAGCGACAATTTTTGAGATAGTTATTAAAACTGTTTAAAGGTTGTCAAACGTTGTTTCTCGTTGTATATCCTTTAATTCTAGAGTTAAATTGATAAATAACGTGTACGAATTTGTTTAACGCATTTGTTTTGGTTACTCGACGTCTCCGTTCTCGTGTAGCCCACATATTGCGTTTTTTTTTTAATTTGCTTACCGGGCTAAAGGTTAGCATGTTTAAAATACGTAAGTCGTTTTGTTCAACAAATTTGAGTAGATAACTCAGCAGTTGTTTGCATCAGAGCGACAATTTTTGAGATAGTTATTAAAATTGTTTAAAGGTTGTCAAACGTTGTTTCTCGTTGTATATCCTTTAATTCTAGAGTTAAATTGATAAATAACGTGTACGAATTTGTTTAACGCATTTGTTTTGGTTACTCGACGTCTCCGTTCTCGTGTAGCCTACATATTGCGTTTTTTTTTTTAATTTGCTTACCGGGCTAAAGGTTAGCATGTTTAAAATACGTAAGTCGTTTTGTTCATCATATTTAAGTAGATAACTCATCAGTTGTTTGCATCAGAGCGATAATTTTTGAGATAGTTATTAAAACTGTTTAAAGGTTGTCAAACGTTGTTTCTCGTTGCATATCCTTTAATTCTAGAGTTAAATTGATAAATAACGTGTACGAATTTGTTTAACGCATTTGTTTTGGTTACTCGACGTCTCCGTTCTCGTGTAGCCTACATATTGCGTTTTTTTTTTTAATTTGTTTACCGGGCTAAAGGTTGTTAGCATGTTTAAAATACGTAAGTCGTTTTGTTCAACAAATTTAAGTAGATAACTCATCAGTTGTTTGCATCAGAGCGACAATTTTTGAGATAGTTATTAAAACTGTTTAAAGGTTGTCAAACGTTGTTTCTCGTTGTATATCCTTTAATTCTAGAGTTAAATTGATAAATAACGTGTACGAATTTGTTTAACGTATTTGTTTTTGTTACTCGACGTCTCCGTTCTCGTGTAGCCTACATATTGCGTTTTTTTTTTAATTTGCTTACCGGCTAAAGGTTAGCATGTTTAAAATACGTAAGTCGTTTTGTTCATCAAATTTAAGTAAATAACTCATCAGTTGTTTGCATCAGAGCGATAATTTTTGAGATAGTTATTAAAACTGTTTAAAGGTTGTCAAACGTTGTTTCTCGTTGTATATCCTTTAATTCTAGAGTTAAATTGATAAATAACGTGTACGAATTTGTTTAACGCATTTGTTTTGGTTACTCGACGTCTCCGTTCTCGTGTAGCCTACATATTGCGTTTTTTTTTTAATTTGCTTACCGGGCTAAAGGTTAGCATATTAAAATACGTAAGTCGTTTTGTTCATCAAATTAAGTAGATAACTCATCAGTTGTTTGCATCAGAGCGATAATTTTTGAGATAGTTATTAAAACTGTTTAAAGGTTGTCAAACGTTGTTTCTCGTTGTATATCCTTTAATTCTAGAGTTAAATTGATAAATAACGTGTACGAATTTGTTTAACTCATTTGTTTTGGTTATTCGACGTCTCGGTTCTCGTGTAGCCTACATATTGCGTTTTTTTTTAATTAGCTTACCGGGCTAAAGGTTAGCATGTTTAAAATACGTAAGTCGTTTTGTTCATCATATTTAAGTAGATAACTCATCAGTTGTTTGCATCAGAGCGATAATTTTTGAGATAGTTATTAAAACTGTTTAAAGGTTGTCAAATGTTGTTTCTCGTTGTATATCCTTTAATTCTAGAGTTAAATTGATAAATAACGTGTACGAATTTGTTTAACGCATTTGTTTTGGTTACTCGACGTCTCCGTTCTCGTGTAGCCTACATATTGCGTTTTTTTTTTAATTTGCTTACCGGGCTAAAGGTTAGCATGTTTAAAATACGTAAGTCGTTTTGTTCATCATATTTAAGTAGATAACTCATCAGTTGTTTGCATCAGAGCGATAATTTTTGAGATAGTTATTAAAACTGTTTAAAGGTTGTCAAACGTTGTTTCTCGTTGTATATCCTTTAATTCTAGAGTTAAATGGATAAATAACGTGTACGAATTTGTTTAACGCATTTGTTTTGGTTACTCGACGTCTCCGTTCTCGTGTAGCCTACATATTGCGTTTTTTTTTTAATTTGCTTACCGGGCTAAAGGTTAGCATGTTTAAAATACGTAAGTCGTTTTGTTCATCAAATTTAAGTAGATAACTCATCAGTTGTTTGCATCAGAGCGATAATTTTTGAGATAGTTATTAAAACTGTTTAAAGGTTGTCAAACGTTGTTTCTCCTTGTATATCCTTTAATTCTAGAGTTAAATTGATAAATAACGTGTACGAATTTGTTTAACGCATTTGTTTTGGTTACTCGACGTCTCCGTTCTCGTGTAGCCTACATATTGCGTTTTTTTTTTAATTTGCTTACCGGGCTAAAGGTTAGCATGTTTAAAATACGTAAGTCGTTTTGTTCAACAAATTTGAATAGATAACTCAGCAGTTGTTTGCATCAGAGCGACAATTTTTGAGATAGTTATTAAAACTGTTTAAAGGTTGTCAAACGTTGTTTCTCGTTGTATATCCTTTAATTCTAGAGTTAAATTGATAAATAACGTGTACGAATTTGTTTAACGTATTTGTTTTTGTTACTCGACGTCTCCGTTCTCGTGTAGCCTACATATTGCGTTTTTTTTTTTAATTTGCTTACAGGGCTAAAGGTTAGCATGTTTAAAATACGTAAGTCGTTTTGTTCAACAAATTTGAGTAGATAACTCAGCAGTTGTTTGCATCAGAGCGATAATTTTTGAGATAGTTATTAAAACTGTTTAAAGGTTGTCAAACGTTGTTTCTCGTTGTATATCCTTTAATTCTAGAGTTAAATGGATAAATAACGTGTACGAATTTGTTTAACGCATTTGTTTTGGTTACTCGACGTCTCCGTTCTCGTGTAGCCTACATATTGCGTTTTTTTTTTAATTTGCTTACCGGGCTAAAGGTTAGCATGTTTAAAATACGCAAGTCGTTTTGTTCAACAAATTTGAATAGATAACTCAGCAGTTGTTTGCATCAGAGCGACAATTTTTGAGATAGTTATTAAAACTGTTTAAAGGTTGTCAAACGTTGTTTCTCGTTGTATATCCTTTAATTCTAGAGTTAAATTGATAAATAACGTGTACACGAATTTGTTTAACGCATTTGTTTTGGTTACTCGACGTCTCCGTTCTCGTGTAGCCCACATATTGCGTTTTTTTTTTAATTTGCTTACCGGGCTAAAGGTTAGCATGTTTAAAATACGTAAGTCGTTTTGTTCAACAAATTTGAGTAGATAACTCAGCAGTTGTTTGCATCAGAGCGACAATTTTTGAGATAGTTATTAAAATTGTTTAAAGGTTGTCAAACGTTGTTTCTCGTTGTATATCCTTTAATTCTAGAGTTAAATTGATAAATAACGTGTACGAATTTGTTTAACGCATTTGTTTTGGTTACTCGACGTCTCCGTTCTCGTGTAGCCTACATATTGCGTTTTTTTTTTAATTTGCTTACCGGGCTAAAGGTTAGCATGTTTAGAATACGTAAGTCGTTTTGTTCATCATATTTAAGTAGATAACTCATCAGTTGTTTGCATCAGAGCGATAATTTTTGAGATAGTTATTAAAACTGTTTAAAGGTTGTCAAATGTTGTTTCTCGTTGTATATCCTTTAATTCTAGAGTTAAATTGATAAATAACGTGTACGAATTTGTTTAACGCATTTGTTTTGGTTACTCGACGTCTCCGTTCTCGTGTAGCCTACATATTGCGTTTTTTTTTTAATTTGCTTACCGGGCTAAAGGTTAGCATGTTTAAAATACGTAAGTCGTTTTGTTCATCAAATTTAAGTAGATAACTCATCAGTTGTTTGCATCAGAGCGATAATTTTTGAGATAGTTACTAAAACTGTTTAAAGGTTGTCAAACGTTGTTTCTCGTTGTATATCCTTTAATTCTAGAGTTAAATTGATAAATAACGTGTACGAATTTGTTTAACGCATTTGTTTTGGTTACTCGACGTCTCCGTTCTCGTGTAGCCTACATATTGCGTTTTTTTTTTAATTTGCTTACCGGGCTAAAGGTTAGCATGTTTAAAATACGTAAGTCGTTTTGTTCATCATATTTAAGTAGATAACTCATCAGTTGTTTGCATCAGAGCGATAATTTTTGAGATAGTTATTAAAACTGTTTAAAGGTTGTCAAACGTTGTTTCTCGTTGTATATCCTTTAATTCTAGAGTTAAATTGATAAATAACGTGTACGAATTTGTTTAACGCATTTGTTTTGGTTACTCGACGTCTCCGTTCTCGTGTAGCCTACATATTGAGTTTTTTTTTTAATTTGTTTACCGGGCTAAAGGTTAGCATGTTTAAAATACGTAAGTCGTTTTGTTCAACAAATTTAAGTAGATAACTCATCAGTTGTTTGCATCAGAGCGATAATTTTTGAGATAGTTATTAAAACTGTTTAAAGGTTGTCAAACGTTGTTTCTCGTTGTATATCCTTTAATTCTAGAGTTAAATTGATAAATAACGTGTACGAATTTGTTTAACGCATTTGTTTTGGTTACTCGACGTCTCCGTTCTCGTGTAGCCTACATATTGCGTTTTTTTTTTAATTTGCTTACCGGGCTAAAGGTTAGCATGTTTAAAATACGTAAGTCGTTTTGTTCATCAAATTTAAGTAAATAACTCATCAGTTGTTTGCATCAGAGCGATAATTTTTGAGATAGTTATTAAAACTGTTTAAAGGTTGTCAAACGTTGTTTCTTGTTGTATATCCTTTAATTCTAGAGTTAAATTGATAAATAACGTGTACGAATTTGTTTAACGCATTTGTTTTGGTTACTCGACGTCTCCGTTCTCGTGTAGCCTACATATTGCGTTTTTTTTTTAATTTGCTTACCGGGCTAAAGGTTAGCATATTTAAAATACGTAAGTCGTTTTGTTCATCAAATTTAAGTAGATAACTCATCAGTTGTTTGCATCAGAGCGATAATTTTTGAGATAGTTATTAAAACTGGTTAAAGGTTGTCAAACGTTGTTTCTCGTTGTATATCCTTTAATTCTAGAGTTAAATTGATAAATAACGTGTACGAATTTGTTTAACTCATTTGTTTTGGTTACTCGACGTCTCCGTTCTCGTGTAGCCTACATATTGCGTTTTTTTTTTAATTAGCTTACCGGGCTAAAGGTTAGCATGTTTAAAATACGTAAGTCCTTTTGTTCATCATATTTAAGTAGATAACTCATCAGTTGTTTGCATCAGAGCGATAATTTTTGAGATAGTTATTAAAACTGTTTAAAGGTTGTCAAACGTTGTTTCTCGTTGTATATCCTTTAATTCTAGAGTTAAATGGATAAATAACGTGTACGAATTTGTTTAACGCATTTGTTTTGGTTACTCGACGTCTCCGTTCTCGTGTAGCCTACATATTGCGTTTTTTTTTTAATTTGCTTACCGGGCTAAAGGTTAGCATGTTTAAAATACGTAAGTCGTTTTGTTCATCAAATTTAAGTAGATAACTCATCAGTTGTTTGCATCAGAGCGATAATTTTTGAGATAGTTATTAAAACTGTTTAAAGGTTGTCAAACGTTGTTTCTCGTTGTATATCCTTTAATTCTAGAGTTAAATTGATAAATAACGTGTACGAATTTGTTTAACGCATTTGTTTTGGTTACTCGACGTCTCCGTTCTCGTGTAGCCTACATATTGCGTTTTTTTTTTAATTTGCTTACCGGGCTAAAGGTTAGCATGTTTAAAATACGTAAGTCGTTTTGATCAACAAATTTGAATAGATAACTCAGCAGTTGTTTGCATCAGAGCGACAATTTTTGAGATAGTTATTAAAACTGTTTAAAGGTTGTCAAACGTTGTTTCTCGTTGTATATCCTTTAATTCTAGAGTTAAATTGATAAATAACGTGTACGAATTTGTTTAACGTATTTGTTTTTGTTACTCGACGTCTCCGTTCTCGTGTAGCCTACATATTGCGTTTTTTTTTTAATTTGCTTACAGGGCTAAAGGTTAGCATGTTTAAAATACGTAAGTCGTTTTGTTCAACAAATTTGAGTAGATAACTCAGCAGTTGTTTGCATCAGAGCGACAATTTTTGAGATAGTTATTAAAACTGTTTAAAGGTTGTCAAACGTTGTTTCTCGTTGTATATCCTTTAATTCTAGAGTTAAATTGATAAATAACGTGTACGAATTTGTTTAACGCATTTGTTTTGGTTACTCGACGTCTCCGTTCTCGTGTAGCCCACATATTGCGTTTTTTTTTTAATTTGCTTACCGGGCTAAAGGTTAGCATGTTTAAAATACGTAAGTCGTTTTGTTCAACAAATTTGAGTAGATAACTCAGCAGTTGTTTGCATCAGAGCGACAATTTTTGAGATAGTTATTAAAATTGTTTAAAGGTTGTCAAACGTTGTTTCTCGTTGTATATCCTTTAATTCTAGAGTTAAATTGATAAATAACGTGTACGAATTTGTTTAACGCATTTGTTTTGGTTACTCGACGTCTCCGTTCTCGTGTAGCCTACATATTGCGTTTTTTTTTTAATTTGCTTACCGGGCTAAAGGTTAGCATGTTTAAAATACGTAAGTCGTTTTGTTCATCATATTTAAGTAGATAACTCATCAGTTGTTTGCATCAGAGCGATAATTTTTGAGATAGTTATTAAAACTGTTTAAAGGTTGTCAAACGTTGTTTCTCGTTGCATATCCTTTAATTCTAGAGTTAAATTGATAAATAACGTGTACGAATTTGTTTAACGCATTTGTTTTGGTTACTCGACGTCTCCGTTCTCGTGTAGCCTACATATTGCGTTTTTTTTTTAATTTGTTTACCGGGCTAAAGGTTAGCATGTTTAAAATACGTAAGTCGTTTTGTTCAACAAATTTAAGTAGATAACTCATCAGTTGTTTGCATCAGAGCGACAATTTTTGAGATAGTTATTAAAACTGTTTAAAGGTTGTCAAACGTTGTTTCTCGTTGTATATCCTTTAATTCTAGAGTTAAATTGATAAATAACGTGTACGAATTTGTTTAACGTATTTGTTTTTGTTACTCGACGTCTCCGTTCTCGTGTAGCCTACATATTGCGTTTTTTTTTTAATTTGCTTACCGGGCTAAAGGTTAGCATGTTTAAAATACGTAAGTCGTTTTGTTCATCAAATTTAAGTAAATAACTCATCAGTTGTTTGCATCAGAGCGATAATTTTTGAGATAGTTATTAAAACTGTTTAAAGGTTGTCAAACGTTGTTTCTCGTTGTATATCCTTTAATTCTAGAGTTAAATTGATAAATAACGTGTACGAATTTGTTTAACGCATTTGTTTTGGTTACTCGACGTCTCCGTTCTCGTGTAGCCTACATATTGCGTTTTTTTTTTAATTTGCTTACCGGGCTAAAGGTTAGCATATTTAAAATACGTAAGTCGTTTTGTTCATCAAATTTAAGTAGATAACTCATCAGTTGTTTGCATCAGAGCGATAATTTTTGAGATAGTTATTAAAACTGTTTAAAGGTTGTCAAACGTTGTTTCTCGTTGTATATCCTTTAATTCTAGAGTTAAATTGATAAATAACGTGTACGAATTTGTTTAACTCATTTGTTTTGGTTATTCGACGTCTCCGTTCTCGTGTAGCCTACATATTGCGTTTTTTTTTTTAATTAGCTTACCGGGCTAAAGGTTAGCATGTTTAAAATACGTAAGTCGTTTTGTTCATCATATTTAAGTAGATAACTCATCAGTTGTTTGCATCAGAGCGATAATTTTTGAGATAGTTATTAAAACTGTTTAAAGGTTGTCAAACGTTGTTTCTCGTTGTATATCCTTTAATTCTAGAGTTAAATTGATAAATAACGTGTACGAATTTGTTTAACGCATTTGTTTTGGTTACTCGACGTCTCCGTTCTCGTGTAGCCTACATATTGCATTTTTTTTTTAATTTGCTTACCGGGCTAAAGGTTACCATGTTTAAAATACGTAAGTCGTTTTGTTCATCAAATTTAAGTAGATAACTCATCAGTTGTTTGCATCAGAGCGATAATTTTTGAGATAGTTATTAAAACTGTTTAAAGGTTGTCAAACGTTGTTTCTCGTTGTATATCCTTTAATTCTAGAGTTAAATTGATAAATAACGTGTACGAATTTGTTTAACGCATTTGTTTTGGTTACTCGACGTCTCCGTTCTCGTGTAGCCTACATATTGCGTTTTTTTTTTAATTTGCTTACCGGGCTAAAGGTTAGCATGTTTAAAATACGTAAGTCGTTTTGTTCAACAAATTTGAATAGATAACTCAGCAGTTGTTTGCATCAGAGCGACAATTTTTGAGATAGTTATTAAAACTGTTTAAAGGTTGTCAAACGTTGTTTCTCGTTGTATATCCTTTAATTCTAGAGTTAAATTGATAAATAACGTGTACGAATTTGTTTAACGTATTTGTTTTTGTTACTCGACGTCTCCGTTCTCGTGTAGCCTACATATTGCGTTTTTTTTTTAATTTGCTTACCGGGCTAAAGGTTAGCATGTTTAAAATACGTAAGTCGTTTTGTTCATCAAATTTAAGTAAATAACTCATCAGTTGTTTGCATCAGAGCGATAATTTTTGAGATAGTTATTAAACTGTTTAAAGGTTGTCAAACGTTGTTTCTCGTTGTATATCCTTTAATTCTAGAGTTAAATTGATAAATAACGTGTACGAATTTGTTTAACGCATTTGTTTTGGTTACTCGACGTCTCCGTTCTCGTGTAGCCTACATATTGCGTTTTTTTTTTAATTTGCTTACCGGGCTAAAGGTTAGCATATTTAAAATACGTAAGTCGTTTTGTTCATCAAATTTAAGTAGATAACTCATCAGTTGTTTGCATCAGAGCGATAATTTTTGAGATAGTTATTAAAACTGTTTAAAGGTTGTCAAACGTTGTTTCTCGTTGTATATCCTTTAATTCTAGAGTTAAATTGATAAATAACGTGTACGAATTTGTTTAACTCATTTGTTTTGGTTATTCGACGTCTCCGTTCTCGTGTAGCCTACATATTGCGTTTTTTTTTTTAATTAGCTTACCGGGCTAAAGGTTAGCATGTTTAAAATACGTAAGTCGTTTTGTTCATCATATTTAAGTAGATAACTCATCAGTTGTTTGCATCAGAGCGATAATTTTTGAGATAGTTATTAAAACTGTTTAAAGGTTGTCAAACGTTGTTTCTCGTTGTATATCCTTTAATTCTAGAGTTAAATTGATAAATAACGTGTACGAATTTGTTTAACGCATTTGTTTTGGTTACTCGACGTCTCCGTTCTCGTGTAGCCTACATATTGCATTTTTTTTTTAATTTGCTTACCGGGCTAAAGGTTACCATGTTTAAAATACGTAAGTCGTTTTGTTCATCAAATTTAAGTAGATAACTCATCAGTTGTTTGCATCAGAGCGATAATTTTTGAGATAGTTATTAAAACTGTTTAAAGGTTGTCAAACGTTGTTTCTCGTTGTATATCCTTTAATTCTAGAGTTAAATTGATAAATAACGTGTACGAATTTGTTTAACGCATTTGTTTTGGTTACTCGACGTCTCCGTTCTCGTGTAGCCTACATATTGCGTTTTTTTTTTAATTTGCTTACCGGGCTAAAGGTTAGCATGTTTAAAATACGTAAGTCGTTTTGTTCAACAAATTTGAATAGATAACTCAGCAGTTGTTTGCATCAGAGCGACAATTTTTGAGATAGTTATTAAAACTGTTTAAAGGTTGTCAAACGTTGTTTCTCGTTGTATATCCTTTAATTCTAGAGTTAAATTGATAAATAACGTGTACGAATTTGTTTAACGTATTTGTTTTTGTTACTCGACGTCTCCGTTCTCGTGTAGCCTACATATTGCGTTTTTTTTTTAATTTGCTTACCGGGCTAAAGGTTAGCATGTTTAAAATACGTAAGTCGTTTTGTTCAACAAATTTGAGTAGATAACTCAGCAGTTGTTTGCATCAGAGCGACAATTTTTGAGATAGTTATTAAAACTGTTTAAAGGTTGTTAAACGTTGTTTCTCGTTGTATATCCTTTAATTCTAGAGTTAAATTGATAAATAACGTGTACGAATTTGTTTAACGCATTTGTTTTGGTTACTCGACGTCTCCGTTCTCGTGTAGCCCACATATTGCGTTTTTTTTTTAATTTGCTTACCGGGCTAAAGGTTAGCATGTTTAAAATACGTAAGTCGTTTTGTTCAACAAATTTGAGTAGATAACTCAGCAGTTGTTTGCATCAGAGCGACAATTTTTGAGATAGTTATTAAAATTGTTTAAAGGTTGTCAAACGTTGTTTCTCTTTGTATATCCTTTAATTCTAGAGTTAAATTGATAAATAACGTGTACGAATTTGTTTAACGCATTTGTTTTGGTTACTCGACGTCTCCGTTCTCGTGTAGCCTACATATTGCGTTTTTTTTTTAATTTGCTTACCGGGCTAAAGGTTAGCATGTTTAGAATACGTAAGTCGTTTTGTTCATCATATTTAAGTAGATAACTCAACAGTTGTTTGCATCAGAGCGATAATTTTTGAGATAGTTATTAAAACTGTTTAAAGGTTGTCAAACGTTGTTTCTCGTTGTATATCCTTTAATTCTAGAGTTAAATTGATAAATAACGTGTACGAATTTGTTTAACGCATTTGTTTTGGTTACTCGACGTCTCCGTTCTCGTGTAGCCTACATATTGCGTTTTTTTTTAAATTTGCTTACCGGGCTAAAGGTTAGCATGTTTAAAATACGTAAGTCGTTTTGTTCATCATATTTAAGTAGATAACTCATCAGTTGTTTGCATCAGAGCGATAATTTTTGAGATAGTTATTAAAACTGTTTAAAGGTTGTCAAACGTTGTTTCTCGTTGTATATCCTTTAATTCTAGAGTTAAATTGATAAATAACGTGTACGAATTTGTTTAACGCATTTGTTTTGGTTACTCGACGTCTCCGTTCTCGTGTAGCCTACATATTGCGTTTTTTTTTTAATTTGTTTACCGGGCTAAAGGTTAGCATGTTTAAAATACGTAAGTCGTTTTGTTCAACAAATTTAAGTAGATAACTCATCAGTTGTTTGCATCAGAGCGACAATTTTTGAGATAGTTATTAAAACTGTTTAAAGGTTGTCAAACGTTGTTTCTCGTTGTATATCCTTTAATTCTAGAGTTAAATTGATAAATAACGTGTACGAATTTGTTTAACGCATTTGTTTTGGTTACTCGACGTCTCCGTTCTCGTGCAGCCTACATATTGCGTTTTTTTTTTAATTTGCTTACCGGGCTAAAGGTTAGCATGTTTAGAATACGTAAGTCGTTTTGTTCATCATATTTAAGTAGATAACTCATCAGTTGTTTGCATCAGAGCGATAATTTTTGAGATAGTTATTAAAACTGTTTAAAGGTTGTCAAACGTTGTTTCTCGTTGTATATCCTTTAATTCTAGAGTTAAATTGATAAATAACGTGTACGAATTTGTTTAACGCATTTGTTTTGGTTACTCGACGTCTCCGTTCTCGTGTAGCCTACATATTGCGTTTTTTTTTTTAATTTGTTTACCGGGCTAAAGGTTAGCATGTTTAAAATACGTAAGTCGTTTTGTTCAACAAAGTTAAGTAGATAACTCATCAGTTGTTTGCATCAGAGCGACAATTTTTGAGATAGTTATTAAAACTGTTTAAAGGTTGTCAAACGTTGTTTCTCGTTGTATATCCTTTAATTCTAGAGTTAAATTGATAAATAACGTGTACGAATTTGTTTAACGCATTTGTTTTGGTTACTCGACGTCTCCGTTCTCGTGTAGCCTACATATTGCGTTTTTTTTTTAATTTGCTTACCGGGCTAAAGGTTAGCATGTTTAAAATACGTAAGTCGTTTTGTTCATCAAATTTAAGTAAATAACTCATCAGTTGTTTGCATCAGAGCTATAATTTTTGAGATAGTTATTAAAACTGTTTAAAGGTTGTCAAACGTTGTTTCTCGTTGTATATCCTTTAATTCTAGAGTTAAATTGATAAATAACGTGTACGAATTTGTTTAACGCATTTGTTTTGGTTACTCGACGTCTCCGTTCTCGTGTAGCCTACATATTGCGTTTTTTTTTTTAATTTGCTTACCGGGCTAAAGGTTAGCATATTTAAAATACGTAAGTCGTTTTGTTCATCAAATTTAAGTAGATAACTCATCAGTTGTTTGCATCAGAGCGATAATTTTTGAGATAGTTATTAAAACTGTTTAA
Source organism: Eurosta solidaginis (assembly GCF_040869045.1). NCBI lineage: Eukaryota > Metazoa > Arthropoda > Insecta > Diptera > Tephritidae > Eurosta > Eurosta solidaginis. The sequence goes on along the minus strand of NW_027136918.1, from coordinate 605,918 downwards.
AGGTTGTCAAACGTTGTTTCTCGTTGTATATCCTTTAATTCTAGAGTTAAATTGATAAATAACGTGTACGAATTTGTTTAACTCATTTGTTTTGGTTACTCGACGTCTCCGTTCTCGTGTAGCCTACATATTGCGTTTTTTTTTTTAATTAGCTTACCGGGCTAAAGGTTAGCATGTTTAAAATACGTAAGTCGTTTTGTTCATCATATTTAAGTAGATAACTCATCAGTTGTTTGCATCAGAGCGATAATTTTTGAGATAGTTATTAAAACTGTTTAAAGGTTGTCAAACGTTGTTTCTCGTTGTATATCCTTTAATTCTAGAGTTAAATTGATAAATAACGTGTACGAATTTGTTTAACGCATTTGTTTTGGTTACTCGACGTCTCCGTTCTCGTGTAGCCTACATATTGCATTTTTTTTTTAATTTGCTTACCGGGCTAAAGGTTACCATGTTTAAAATACGTAAGTCGTTTTGTTCATCAAATTTAAGTAGATAACTCATCAGTTGTTTGCATCAGAGCGATAATTTTTGAGATAGTTATTAAAACTGTTTAAAGGTTGTCAAACGTTGTTTCTCGTTGTATATCCTTTAATTCTAGAGTTAAATTGATAAATAACGTGTACGAATTTGTTTAACGCATTTGTTTTGGTTACTCGACGTCTCCGTTCTCGTGTAGCCTACATATTGCATTTTTTTTTTAATTTGCTTACCGGGCTAAAGGTTAGCATGTTTAAAATACGTAAGTCGTTTTGTTCAACAAATTTAAGTAGATAACTCATCAGTTGTTTGCATCAGAGCGACAATTTTTGAGATAGTTATTAAAACTGTTTAAAGGTTGTCAAACGTTGTTTCTCGTTGTATATCCTTTAATTCTAGAGTTAAATTGATAAATAACGTGTACGAATTTGTTTAACGCATTTGTTTTGGTTACTCGACGTCTCCGTTCTCGTGCAGCCTACATATTGCGTTTTTTTTTTAATTTGCTTACCGGGCTAAAGGTTAGCATGTTTAGAATACGTAAGTCGTTTTGTTCATCATATTTAAGTAGATAACTCATCAGTTGTTTGCATCAGAGCGATAATTTTTGAGATAGTTATTAAAACTGTTTAAAGGTTGTCAAACGTTGTTTCTCGTTGTATATCCTTTAATTCTAGAGTTAAATTGATAAATAACGTGTACGAATTTGTTTAACGCATTTGTTTTGGTTACTCGACGTCTCCGTTCTCGTGTAGCCTACATATTGCGTTTTTTTTTTTAATTTGTTTACCGGGCTAAAGGTTAGCATGTTTAAAATACGTAAGTCGTTTTGTTCAACAAAGTTAAGTAGATAACTCATCAGTTGTTTGCATCAGAGCGACAATTTTTGAGATAGTTATTAAAACTGTTTAAAGGTTGTCAAACGTTGTTTCTCGTTGTATATCCTTTAATTCTAGAGTTAAATTGATAAATAACGTGTACGAATTTGTTTAACGCATTTGTTTTGGTTACTCGACGTCTCCGTTCTCGTGTAGCCTACATATTGCGTTTTTTTTTTAATTTGCTTACCGGGCTAAAGGTTAGCATGTTTAAAATACGTAAGTCGTTTTGTTCATCAAATTTAAGTAAATAACTCATCAGTTGTTTGCATCAGAGCGATAATTTTTGAGATAGTTATTAAAACTGTTTAAAGGTTGTCAAACGTTGTTTCTCGTTGTATATCCTTTAATTCTAGAGTTAAATTGATAAATAACGTGTACGAATTTGTTTAACGCATTTGTTTTGGTTACTCGATGTCTCCGTTCTCGTGTAGCCTACATATTGCGTTTTTTTTTTAATTTGCTTACCGGGCTAAAGGTTAGCATATTTAAAATACGTAAGTCGTTTTGTTCATCAAATTTAAGTAGATAACTCATCAGTTGTTTGCATCAGAGCGATAATTTTTGAGATAGTTATTAAAACTGTTTAAAGGTTGTCAAACGTTGTTTCTCGTTGTATATCCTTTAATTCTAGAGTTAAATTGATAAATAACGTGTACGAATTTGTTTAACTCATTTGTTTTGGTTACTCGACGTCTCCGTTCTCGTGTAGCCTACATATTGCGTTTTTTTTTTAATTAGCTTACCGGGCTAAAGGTTAGCATGTTTAAAATACGTAAGTCGTTTTGTTCATCATATTTAAGTAGATAACTCATCAGTTGTTTGCATCAGAGCGATAATTTTTGAGATAGTTATTAAAACTGTTTAAAGGTTGTCAAACGTTGTTTCTCGTTGTATATCCTTTAATTCTAGAGTTAAATTGATAAATAACGTGTACGAATTTGTTTAACGCATTTGTTTTGGTTACTCGACGTCTCCGTTCTCGTGTAGCCTACATATTGCATTTTTTTTTTAATTTGCTTACCGGGCTAAAGGTTACCATGTTTAAAATACGTAAGTCGTTTTGTTCAACAAATTTGAGTAGATAACTCAGCAGTTGTTTGCATCAGAGCGACAATTTTTGAGATAGTTATTAAAATTGTTTAAAGGTTGTCAAACGTTGTTTCTCGTTGTATATCCTTTAATTCTAGAGTTAAATTGATAAATAACGTGTACGAATTTGTTTAACGCATTTGTTTTGGTTACTCGACGTCTCCGTTCTCGTGTAGCCTACATATTGCGTTTTTTTTTTAATTTGCTTACCGGGCTAAAGGCTAGCATGTTTAGAATACGTAAGTCGTTTTGTTCATCATATTTAAGTAGATAACTCATCAGTTGTTTGCATCAGAGCGATAATTTTTGAGATAGTTATTAAAACTGTTTAAAGGTTGTCAAACGTTGTTTCTCGTTGTATATCCTTTAATTCTAGAGTTAAATTGATAAATAACGTGTACGAATTTGTTTAACGCATTTGTTTTGGTTACTCGACGTCTCCGTTCTCGTGTAGCCTACATATTGCGTTTTTTTTTTAATTTGCTTACCGGGCTAAAGGTTAGCATGTTTAAAATACGTAAGTCGTTTTGTTCATCATATTTAAGTAGATAACTCATCAGTTGTTTGCATCAGAGCGATAATTTTTGAGATAGTTATTAAAACTGTTTAAAGGTTGTCAAACGTTGTTTCTCGTTGTATATCCTTTAATTCTAGAGTTAAATTGATAAATAACGTGTACGAATTTGTTTAACGCATTTGTTTTGGTTACTCGACGTCTCCGTTCTCGTGTAGCCTACATATTGCGTTTTTTTTTTTAATTTGTTTACCGGGCTAAAGGTTAGCATGTTTAAAATACGTAAGTCGTTTTGTTCAACAAATTTAAGTAGATAACTCATCAGTTGTTTGCATCAGAGCGACAATTTTTGAGATAGTTATTAAAACTGTTTAAAGGTTGTCAAACGTTGTTTCTCGTTGTATATCCTTTAATTCTAGAGTTAAATTGATAACTAACGTGTACGAATTTGTTTAACGCATTTGTTTTGGTTACTCGACGTCTCCGTTCTCGTGCAGCCTACATATTGCGTTTTTTTTTTAATTTGCTTACCGGGCTAAAGGTTAGCATGTTTAGAATACGTAAGTCGTTTTGTTCATCATATTTAAGTAGATAACTCATCAGTTGTTTGCATCAGAGCGATAATTTTTGAGATAGTTATTAAAACTGTTTAAAGGTTGTCAAACGTTGTTTCTCGTTGTATATCCTTTAATTCTAGAGTTAAATTGATAAATAACGTGTACGAATTTGTTTAACGCATTTGTTTTGGTTACTCGACGTCTCCGTTCTCGTGTAGCCTACATATTGCGTTTTTTTTTTAATTTGTTTACCGGGCTAAAGGTTAGCATGTTTAAAATACGTAAGTCGTTTTGTTCAACAAATTTAAGTAGATAACTCATCAGTTGTTTGCATCAGAGCGATAATTTTTGAGATAGTTATTAAAACTGTTTAAAGGTTGTCAAACGTTGTTTCTCGTTGTATATCCTTTAATTCTAGAGTTAAATTGATAAATAACGTGTACGAATTTGTTTAACGCATTTGTTTTGGTTACTCGACGTCTCCGTTCTCGTGTAGCCTACATATTGCGTTTTTTTTTTAATTAGCTTACCGGGCTAAAGGTTACCATGTTTAAAATACGTAAGTCGTTTTGTTCATCAAATTTAAGTAGATAACTCATCAGTTGTTTGCATCAGAGCGATAATTTTTGAGATAGTTATTAAAACTGTTTAAAGGTTGTCAAACGTTGTTTCTCGTTGTATATCCTTTAATTCTAGAGTTAAATTGATAAATAACGTGTACGAATTTGTTTAACGCATTTGTTTTGGTTACTCGACGTCTCCGTTCTCGTGTAGCCTACATATTGCGTTTTTTTTTTAATTTGCTTACCGGGCTAAAGGTTAGCATGTTTAAAATACGTAAGTCGTTTTGTTCAACAAATTTGAATAGATAACTCAGCAGTTGTTTGCATCAGAGCGACAATTTTTGAGATAGTTATTAAAACTGTTTAAAGGTTGTCAAACGTTGTTTCTCGTTGTATATCCTTTAATTCTAGAGTTAAATTGATAAATAACGTGTACGAATTTGTTTAACGTATTTGTTTTTGTTACTCGACGTCTCCGTTCTCGTGTAGCCTACATATTGCGTTTTTTTTTTAATTTGCTTACCGGGCTAAAGGTTAGCATGTTTAAAATACGTAAGTCGTTTTGTTCAACAAATTTGAGTAGATAACTCAGCAGTTGTTTGCATCAGAGCGACAATTTTTGAGATAGTTATTAAAACTGTTTAAAGGTTGTTAAACGTTGTTTCTCGTTGTATATCCTTTAATTCTAGAGTTAAATTGATAAATAACGTGTACGAATTTGTTTAACGCATTTGTTTTGGTTACTCGACGTCTCCGTTCTCGTGTAGCCCACATATTGCGTTTTTTTTTTAATTTGCTTACCGGGCTAAAGGTTAGCATGTTTAAAATACGTAAGTTGTTTTGTTCAACAAATTTGAGTAGATAACTCAGCAGTTGTTTGCATCAGAGCGACAATTTTTGAGATAGTTATTAAAATTGTTTAAAGGTTGTCAAACGTTGTTTCTCTTTGTATATCCTTTAATTCTAGAGTTAAATTGATAAATAACGTGTACGAATTTGTTTAACGCATTTGTTTTGGTTACTCGACGTCTCCGTTCTCGTGTAGCCTACATATTGCGTTTTTTTTTTAATTTGCTTACCGGGCTAAAGGTTAGCATGTTTAGAATACGTAAGTCGTTTTGTTCATCATATTTAAGTAGATAACTCAACAGTTGTTTGCATCAGAGCGATAATTTTTGAGATAGTTATTAAAACTGTTTAAAGGTTGTCAAACGTTGTTTCTCGTTGTATATCCTTTAATTCTAGAGTTAAATTGATAAATAACGTGTACGAATTTGTTTAACGCATTTGTTTTGGTTACTCGACGTCTCCGTTCTCGTGTAGCCTACATATTGCGTTTTTTTTTAAATTTGCTTACCGGGCTAAAGGTTAGCATGTTTAAAATACGTAAGTCGTTTTGTTCATCATATTTAAGTAGATAACTCATCAGTTGTTTGCATCAGAGCGATAATTTTTGAGATAGTTATTAAAACTGTTTAAAGGTTGTCAAACGTTGTTTCTCGTTGTATATCCTTTAATTCTAGAGTTAAATTGATAAATAACGTGTACGAATTTGTTTAACGCATTTGTTTTGGTTACTCGACGTCTCCGTTCTCGTGTAGCCTACATATTGCGTTTTTTTTTTATTTGTTTACCGGGCTAAAGGTTAGCATGTTTAAAATACGTAAGTCGTTTTGTTCAACAAATTTAAGTAGATAACTCATCAGTTGTTTGCATCAGAGCGACAATTTTTGAGATAGTTATTAAAACTGTTTAAAGGTTGTCAAACGTTGTTTCTCGTTGTATATCCTTTAATTCTAGAGTTAAATTGATAAATAACGTGTACGAATTTGTTTAACGCATTTGTTTTGGTTACTCGACGTCTCCGTTCTCGTGTAGCCTACATATTGCGTTTTTTTTTTAATTTGCTTACCGGGCTAAAGGTTAGCATGTTTAAAATACGTAAGTCGTTTTGTTCATCAAATTTAAGTAAATAACTCATCAGTTGTTTGCATCAGAGCGATAATTTTTGAGATAGTTATTAAAACTGTTTAAAGGTTGTCAAACGTTGTTTCTCGTTGTATATCCTTTAATTCTAGAGTTAAATTGATAAATAACGTGTACGAATTTGTTTAACGCATTTGTTTTGGTTACTCGACGTCTCCGTTCTCGTGTAGCCTACATATTGCATTTTTTTTTTAATTTGCTTACCGGGCTAAAGGTTACCATGTTTAAAATACGTAAGTCGTTTTGTTCATCAAATTTAAGTAGATAACTCATCAGTTGTTTGCATCAGAGCGATAATTTTTGAGATAGTTATTAAAACTGTTTAAAGGTTGTCAAACGTTGTTTCTCGTTGTATATCCTTTAATTCTAGAGTTAAATTGATAAATAACGTGTACGAATTTGTTTAACGCATTTGTTTTGGTTACTCGACGTCTCCGTTCTCGTGTAGCCTACATATTGCGTTTTTTTTTTAATTTGCTTACCGGGCTAAAGGTTAGCATGTTTAAAATACGTAAGTCGTTTTGTTCAACAAATTTGAATAGATAACTCAGCAGTTGTTTGCATCAGAGCGACAATTTTTGAGATAGTTATTAAAACTGTTTAAAGGTTGTCAAACGTTGTTTCTCGTTGTATATCCTTTAATTCTAGAGTTAAATTGATAAATAACGTGTACGAATTTGTTTAACGTATTTGTTTTTGTTACTCGACGTCTCCGTTCTCGTGTAGCCTACATATTGCGTTTTTTTTTTAATTTGCTTACCGGGCTAAAGGTTAGCATGTTTAAAATACGTAAGTCGTTTTGTTCAACAAATTTGAGTAGATAACTCAGCAGTTGTTTGCATCAGAGCGACAATTTTTGAGATAGTTATTAAAACTGTTTAAAGGTTGTTAAACGTTGTTTCTCGTTGTATATCCTTTAATTCTAGAGTTAAATTGATAAATAACGTGTACGAATTTGTTTAACGCATTTGTTTTGGTTACTCGACGTCTCCGTTCTCGTGTAGCCCACATATTGCGTTTTTTTTTTAATTTGCTTACCGGGCTAAAGGTTAGCATGTTTAAAATACGTAAGTCGTTTTGTTCAACAAATTTGAGTAGATAACTCAGCAGTTGTTTGCATCAGAGCGACAATTTTTGAGATAGTTATTAAAATTGTTTAAAGGTTGTCAAACGTTGTTTCTCGTTGTATATCCTTTAATTCTAGAGTTAAATTGATAAATAACGTGTACGAATTTGTTTAACGCATTTGTTTTGGTTACTCGACGTCTCCGTTCTCGTGTAGCCTACATATTGCGTTTTTTTTTTAATTTGCTTACCGGGCTAAAGGTTAGCATGTTTAGAATACGTAAGTCGTTTTGTTCATCATATTTAAGTAGATAACTCAACAGTTGTTTGCATCAGAGCGATAATTTTTGAGATAGTTATTAAAACTGTTTAAAGGTTGTCAAACGTTGTTTCTCGTTGTATATCCTTTAATTCTAGAGTTAAATTGATAAATAACGTGTACGAATTTGTTTAACGCATTTGTTTTGGTTACTCGACGTCTCCGTTCTCGTGTAGCCTACATATTGCGTTTTTTTTTTAATTTGCTTACCGGGCTAAAGGTTAGCATGTTTAAAATACGTAAGTCGTTTTGTTCATCATATTTAAGTAGATAACTCATCAGTTGTTTGCATCAGAGCGATAATTTTTGAGATAGTTATTAAAACTGTTTAAAGGTTGTCAAACGTTGTTTCTCGTTGTATATCCTTTAATTCTAGAGTTAAATTGATAAATAACGTGTACGAATTTGTTTAACGCATTTGTTTTGGTTACTCGACGTCTCCGTTCTCGTGTAGCCTACATATTGCGTTTCTTTTTAATTTGCTTACCGGGCTAAAGGTTAGCATGTTTAAAATACGTAAGTCGTTTTGTTCAACAAATTTAAGTAGATAACTCATCAGTTGTTTGCATCAGAGCGACAATTTTTGAGATAGTTATTAAAACTGTTTAAAGGTTGTCAAACGTTGTTTCTCGTTGTATATCCTTTAATTCTAGAGTTAAATTGATAAATAACGTGTACGAATTTGTTTAACGCATTTGTTTTGGTTACTCGACGTCTCCGTTCTCGTGTAGCCTACATATTGCGTTTTTTTTTAATTTGCTTACCGGGCTAAAGGTTAGCATGCTTAAAATACGTAAGTCGTTTTGTTCATCAAATTTAAGTAGATAACTCATCAGTTGTTTGCATCAGAGAGATAATTTTTGAGATAGTTATTAAAACTGTTTAAAGGTTGTCAAACGTTGTTTCTCGTTGTATATCCTTTAATTCTAGAGTTAAATTGATAAATAACGTGTACGAATTTGTTTAACGCATTTGTTTTGGTTACTCGACGTATCCGTTCTCGTGTAGCCTACATATTGCGTTTTTTTTTTAATTTGCTTACCGGGCTAAAGGTTAGCATGTTTAAAATACGTAAGTCGTTTTGTTCATCAAATTTAAGTAGATAACTCATCAGTTGTTTGCATCAGAGCGATAATTTTTGAGATAGTTATTAAAACTGTTTAAAGGTTGTCAAACGTTGTTTCTCGTTGTATATCCTTTAATTCTAGAGTTAAATTGATAAATAACGTGTACGAATTTGTTTAACGCATTTGTTTTGGCTACTCGACGTCTCCGTTCTCGTGTAGCCTACATATTGCGTTTTTTTTTTAATTTGCTTACCGGGCTAAAGGTTAGCATGTTTAAAATACGTAAGTCGTTTTGTTCAACAAATTTAAGTAGATAACTCATCAGTTGTTTGCATCAGAGCGACAATTTTTGAGATAGTTATTAAAACTGTTTAAAGGATGTCAAACGTTGTTTCTCGTTGTATATCCTTTAATTCTAGAGTTAAATTGATAAATAACGTGTACGAATTTGTTTAACGCATTTGTTTTGGTTACTCGACGTCTCCGTTCTCGTGTAGCCTACATATTGCGTTTTTTTTTTAATTTGCTTACCGGGCTAAAGGTTAGCATGTTTAAAATACGTAAGTCGTTTTGTTCAACAAATTTGAGTAGATAACTCAGCAGTTGTTTGCATCAGAGCGACAATTTTTGAGATAGTTATTAAAACTGTTTAAAGGTTGTCAAACGTTGTTTCTCGTTGTATATCCTTTAATTCTAGAGTTAAATTGATAAATAACGTGTACGAATTTGTTTAACGCATTTGTTTTGGTTACTCGACGTCTCCGTTCTCGTGTAGCCTACATATTGCGTTTTTTTTTTAATTTGCTTACCGGGCTAAAGGTTAGCATGTTTAAAATACGTAGGTCGTTTTGTTCAACAAATTTGAGTAGATAACTCAGCAGTTGTTTGCATCAGAGCGACAATTTTTGAGATAGTTATTAAAACTGTTTAAAGGTTGTCAAACGTTGTTTCTCGTTGTATATCCTTTAATTCTAGAGTTAAATTGATAAATAACGTGTACGAATTTGTTTAACGCATTTGTTTTGGTTACTCGACGTCTCCGTTCTCGTGTAGCCCACATATTGCGTTTTTTTTTTAATTTGCTTACCGGGCTAAAGGTTAGCATGTTTAAAATACGTAAGTCGTTTTGTTCAACAAATTTGAGTAGATAACTCAGCAGTTGTTTGCATCAGAGCGACAATTTTTGAGATAGTTATTAAAATTGTTTAAAGGTTGTCAAACGTTGTTTCTCGTTGTATATCCTTTAATTCTAGAGTTAAATTGATAAATAACGTGTACGAATTTGTTTTACGCAGTTGTTTTGGTTACTCGACGTCTCCGTTCTCGTGTAGCCTACATATTGCGTTTTTTTTTTTAATTTGCTTACCGGGCTAAAGGTTAGCATGTTTAAAATACGTAAGTCGTTTTGTTCATCATATTTAAGTAGATAACTCATCAGTTGTTTGCATCAGAGCGATAATTTTTGAGATAGTTATTAAAACTGTTTAATGGTTGTCAAACGTTGTTTCTCGTTGTATATCCTTTAATTCTAGAGTTAAATTGATAAATAACGTGTACGAATTTGTTTAACGCATTTGTTTTGGTTACTCGACGTCTCCGTTCTCGTGTAGCCTACATATTGCGTTTTTTTTTTAATTTGCTTACCGGGCTAAAGGTTAGCATGTTTAAAATACGTAAGGCGTTTTGTTCATCATATTTAAGTAGATAAGTCATCAGTTGTTTGCATCAGAGCGATAATTTTTGAGATAGTTATTAAAACTGTTTAAAGGTTGTCAAACGTTGTTTCTCGTTGTATATCCTTTAATTCTAGAGTTAAATTGTACGAATTTGTTTAACGCATTTGTTTTGGTTACTCGACGTCTCCGTTCTCGTGTAGCCTACATATTGCGTTTCTTTTTTAATTTGCTTACCGGGCTAAAGGTTAGCATGTTTAAAATACGTAAGTCGTTTTGTTCAACAAATTTAAGTAGATAACTCATCAGTTGTTTGCATCAGAGCGATAATTTTTGAGATAGTTATTAAAACTGTTTAAAGGTTGTCAAACGTTGTTTCTCGTTGTATATCCTTTAATTCTAGAGTTAAATTGATAAATAACGTGTACGAATTTGTTTAACGCATTTGTTTTGGTTACTCAACGTCTCCGTTCTCGTGTAGCCTACATATTGCGCTTTTTTTTTAATTTGCTTACCGGGCTAAAGGTTAGCATGTTTAAAATACGTAAGTCGTTTTGTTCACCAAATTTAAGTAGATAACTCATCAGTTGTTTGCATCAGAGCGATAATTTTTGAGATAGTTATTAAAACTGTTTAAAGGTTGTCAAACGTTGTTTCTCGTTGTATATCCTTTAATTCTAGAGTTAAATTGATAAATAACGTGTACGAATTTGTTTAACGCATTTGTTTTGGTTACTCGACGTCTCCGTTCTCGTGTAGCCTACATATTGCGTTTTTTTTTAATTTGCTTACCGGGCTAAAGGTTAGCATGCTTAAAATACGTAAGTCGTTTTGTTCATCAAATTTAAGTAGATAACTCATCAGTTGTTTGCATCAGAGAGATAATTTTTGAGATAGTTATTAAAACTGTTTAAAGGTTGTCAAACGTTGTTTCTCGTTGTATATCCTTTAATTCTAGAGTTAAATTGATAAATAACGTGTACGAATTTGTTTAACGCATTTGTTTTGGTTACTCAACGTCTCCGTTCTCGTGTAGCCTAGATATTGCGCTTTTTTTTTAATTTGCTTACCGGGCTAAAGGTTAGCATGTTTAAAATACGTAAGTCGTTTTGTTCACCAAATTTAAGTAGATAACTCATCAGTTGTTTGCATCAGAGCGATAATTTTTGAGATAGTTATTAAAACTGTTTAAAGGTTGTCAAACGTTGTTTCTCGTTGTATATCCTTTAATTCTAGAGTTAAATTGATAAATAACGTGTACGAATTTGTTTAACGCATTTGTTTTGGTTACTCGACGTCTCCGTTCTCGTGTAGCCTACATATTGCGTTTTTTTTTTTAATTTGCTTACCGGGCTAAAGGTTAGCATGTTTAAAATACGTAAGTCGTTTTGTTCAACAAATTTAAGTAGATAACTCATCAGTTGTTTGCATCAGAGCGACAATTTTTGAGATAGTTATTAAAACTGTTTAAAGGTTGTCAAACGTTGTTTCTCGTTGTATATCCTTTAATTCTAGAGTTAAATTGATAAATAACGTGTACGAATTTGTTTAACGCATTTGTTTTGGTTACTCGACGTCTCCGTTCTCGTGTAGCCTACATATTGCGTTTTTTTTTTTAATTTGCTTACCGGGCTAAAGGTTAGCATGTTTAAAATACGTAAGTCGTTTTGTTCAACAAATTTAAGTAGATAACTCATCAGTTTTTTGCATCAGAGCGATAATTTTTGAGATAGTTATTAAAACTGTTTAAAGGTTGTCAAACGTTGTTTCTCGTTGTATATCCTTTAATTCTAGAGTTAAATTGATAAATAACGTGTACGAATTTGTTTAACGCATTTGTTTTGGTTACTCGACGTCTCCGTTCTCGTGTAGCCTACATATTGCGTTTTTCTTTAATTTGCTTACCGGGCTAAAGGTTAGCATGTTTAAAATACGTAAGTCGTTTTGTTCATCATATTTAAGTAGATAACTCATCAGTTGTTTGCATCAGAGCGATAATTTTTGAGATAGTTATTAAAACTGTTTAAAGGTTGTCAAACGTTGTTTCTCGTTGTATATCCTTTAATTCTAGAGTTAAATTGATAAATAACGTGTACGAATTTGTTTAACGCATTTGTTTTGGTTACTCGACGTCTCCGTTCTCGTGTAGCCTACATATTGCGTTTTTTTTTTTAATTTGCTTACCGGGCTAAAGGTTAGCATGTTTAAAATACGTAAGTCGTTTTGTTCAACAAATTTAAGTAGATAACTCATCAGTTGTTTGCATCAGAGCGACAATTTTTGAGATAGTTATTAAAACTGTTTAAAGGTTCTCAAACGTTGTTTCTCGTTGTATATCCTTTAATTCTAGAGTTAAATTGATAAATAACGTGTACGAATTTGTTTAACGCATTTGTTTTGGTTACTCGACGTCTCCGTTCTCGTGTAGCCTACATATTGCGTTTTTTTTTTAATTTGCTTACCGGGCTAAAGGTTAGCATGTTTAAAATACGTATGTCGTTTTGTTCATCAAATTTAAGTAGATAACTCATCAGTTGTTTGCATCAGAGCGATAATTTTTGAGATAGTTATTAAAACTGTTTAAAGGTTGTCAAACGTTGTTTCTCGTTGTATATCCTTTAATTCTAGAGTTAAATTGATAAATAACGTGTACGAATTTGTTTAACGCATTTGTTTTGGTTACTCGACGTCTCCGTTCTCGTGTAGCCTACATATTGCGTTTTTTTTTTTAATTTGCTTACCGGGCTAAAGGTTAGCATGTTTAAAATACGTAAGTCGTTTTGTTCATCATATTTGAGTAGATAACTCATCAGCTGTTTGCATCAGAGCGATAATTTTTGAGATAGTTATTAAAACTGTTTAAAGGTTGTCAAACGTTGTTTCTCGTTGTATATCCTTTAATTCTAGAGTTAAATTGATAAATAACGTGTACGAATTTGTTTAACGCATTTGGTTTGGTTACTCGACGTCTCCGTTCTCGTGTAGCCTACATATTGCGTTTTTTTTTTAATTTGCTTACCGGGCTAAAGGTTAGCATGTTTAAAATACGTAAGTCGTTTTGTTCATCAAATTTAAGTAGATAACTCATCAGTTGTTTGCATCAGAGCGATAATTTTTGAGATAGTAATTAAAACTGTTTAAAAGTTGTCAAACGTTGTTTCTCGTTGTATATCCTTTAATTCTAGAGTTAAATTGATAAATAACGTGTACGAATTTGTTTAACGCATTTGCTTTGGTTACTCGACGTCTCCGTTCTCGTGTAGCCTACATATTGCGTTTTTTTTTTTTAATTTGCTTACCGGCCTAAAGGTTAGCATGTTTAAAATACGTAAGTCGTTTTGTTCAACAAATTTGAGTAGATAACTCAGCAGTTGTTTGCATCAGAGCGACAATTTTTGAGATAGTTATTAAAACTGTTTAAAGGTTGTCAAACGTTGTTTCTCGTTGTATATCCTTTAATTCTAGAGTTAAATTGATAAATAACGTGTACGAATTTGTTTAACGCATTTGTTTTGGTTACTCGACGTCTCCGTTCTCGTGTAGCCTACATATTGCGTTTTTTTTTTTTAATTTGCTTACCGGGCTAAAGGTTAGCATGTTTAAAATACGTAAGTCGTTTTGTTCAACAAATTTGAGTAGATAACTCAGCAGTTGTTTGCATCAGAGCGACAATTTTTGAGATAGTTATTAAAACTGTTTAAAGGTTGTCAAACGTTGTTTCTCGTTGTATATCCTTTAATTCTAGAGTTAAATTGATAAATAACGTGTACGAATTTGTTTAACGCATTTGTTTTGGTTACTCGACGTCTCCGTTCTCGTGTAGCCCACATATTGCGTTTTTTTTTTAATTTGCTTACCGGGCTAAAGGTTAGCATGTTTAAAATACGTAAGTCGTTTTGTTCAACAAATTTGAGTAGATAACTCAGCAGTTGTTTGCATCAGAGCGACAATTTTTGAGATAGTTATTAAAATTGTTTAAAGGTTGTCAAACGTTGTTTCTCGTTGTATATCCTTTAATTCTAGAGTTAAATTGATAAATAACGTGTACGAATTTGTTTAACTCATTTGTTTTGGTTACTCGACGTCTCCGTTCTCGTGTAGCCTACATATTGCGTTTTTTTTTTAATTTGCTTACCGGGCTAAAGGTTAGCATGTTTAAAATACGTAAGTCGTTTTGTTCATCATATTTAAGTAGATAACTCATCAGTTATTTGCATCAGAGCGATAATTTTTGAGATAGTTATTAAAACTGTTTAAAGGTTGTCAAACGTTGTTTCTCGTTGTATATCCTTTAATTCTAGAGTTAAATTGATAAATAACGTGTACGAATTTGTTTAACGCATTTGTTTTGGTTACTCGACGTCTCCGCTCTCGTGTAGCCTACATATTGCGTTTTTTTTTTAATTTGCTTACCGGGCTAAAGGTTAGCATGTTTAAAATACGTAAGTCGTTTTGTTCATCATATTTAAGTAGATAACTCATCAGTTGTTTGCATCAGAGCGATAATTTTTGAGATAGTTATTAAAACTGTTTAAAGGTTGTCAAACGTTGTTTCTCGTTGTATATCCTTTAATTCTAGAGTTAAATTGATAAATAACGTGTACGAATTTGTTTAACGCATTTGTTTTGGTTACTCGACGTCTCCGTTCTCGTGTAGCCTACATATTGCGTTTCTTTTTTAATTTGCTTACCGGGCTAAAGGTTAGCATGTTTAAAATACGTAAGTCGTTTTGTTCAACAAATTTAAGTAGATAACTCATCAGATGTTTGCATCAGAGCGATAATTTTTGAGATAGTTATTAAAACTGTTTAAAGGTTGTCAAACGTTGTTTCTCGTTGTATATCCTTTAATTCTAGAGTTAAATTGATAAATAACGTGTACGAATTTGTTTAACGCATTTGGTTTGGTTACTCGACGTCTCCGTTCTCGTGTAGCCTACATATTGCGTTTTTTTTTTAATTGGCTTACCGGGCTAAAGGTTAGCATGTTTAAAATACGTAAGTCGTTTTGTTCATCAAATTTAAGTAGATAACTCATCAGTTGTTTGCATCAGAGCGATAATTTTTGAGATAGTAATTAAAACTGTTTAAAAGTTGTCAAACGTTGTTTCTCGTTGTATATCCTTTAATTCTAGAGTTAAATTGATAAATAACGTGTACGAATTTGTTTAACGCATTTGCTTTGGTTACTCGACGTCTCCGTTCTCGTGTAGCCTACATATTGCGTTTTTTTTTTTTAATTTGCTTACCGGCCTAAAGGTTAGCATGTTTAAAATACGTAAGTCGTTTTGTTCAACAAATTTGAGTAGATAACTCAGCAGTTGTTTGCATCAGAGCGACAATTTTTGAGATAGTTATTAAAACTGTTTAAAGGTTGTCAAACGTTGTTTCTCGTTGTATATCCTTTAATTCTAGAGTTAAATTGATAAATAACGTGTACGAATTTGTTTAACGCATTTGTTTTGGTTACTCGACGTCTCCGTTCTCGTGTAGCCTACATATTGCGTTTTTTTTTTTTAATTTGCTTACCGGGCTAAAGGTTAGCATGTTTAAAATACGTAAGTCGTTTTGTTCAACAAATTTGAGTAGATAACTCAGCAGTTGTTTGCATCAGAGCGACAATTTTTGAGATAGTTATTAAAACTGTTTAAAGGTTGTCAAACGTTGTTTCTCGTTGTATATCCTTTAATTCTAGAGTTAAATTGATAAATAACGTGTACGAATTTGTTTAACGCATTTGTTTTGGTTACTCGACGTCTCCGTTCTCGTGTAGCCCACATATTGCGTTTTTTTTTTAATTTGCTTACCGGGCTAAAGGTTAGCATGTTTAAAATACGTAAGTCGTTTTGTTCAACAAATTTGAGTAGATAACTCAGCAGTTGTTTGCATCAGAGCGACAATTTTTGAGATAGTTATTAAAATTGTTTAAAGGTTGTCAAACGTTGTTTCTCGTTGTATATCCTTTAATTCTAGAGTTAAATTGATAAATAACGTGTACGAATTTGTTTAACTCATTTGTTTTGGTTACTCGACGTCTCCGTTCTCGTGTAGCCTACATATTGCGTTTTTTTTTTAATTTGCTTACCGGGCTAAAGGTTAGCATGTTTAAAATACGTAAGTCGTTTTGTTCATCATATTTAAGTAGATAACTCATCAGTTATTTGCATCAGAGCGATAATTTTTGAGATAGTTATTAAAACTGTTTAAAGGTTGTCAAACGTTGTTTCTCGTTGTATATCCTTTAATTCTAGAGTTAAATTGATAAATAACGTGTACGAATTTGTTTAACGCATTTGTTTTGGTTACTCGACGTCTCCGCTCTCGTGTAGCCTACATATTGCGTTTTTTTTTTAATTTGCTTACCGGGCTAAAGGTTAGCATGTTTAAAATACGTAAGTCGTTTTGTTCATCATATTTAAGTAGATAACTCATCAGTTGTTTGCATCAGAGCGATAATTTTTGAGATAGTTATTAAAACTGTTTAAAGGTTGTCAAACGTTGTTTCTCGTTGTATATCCTTTAATTCTAGAGTTAAATTGATAAATAACGTGTACGAATTTGTTTAACGCATTTGTTTTGGTTACTCGACGTCTCCGTTCTCGTGTAGCCTACATATTGCGTTTCTTTTTTAATTTGCTTACCGGGCTAAAGGTTAGCATGTTTAAAATACGTAAGTCGTTTTGTTCAACAAATTTAAGTAGATAACTCATCAGATGTTTGCATCAGAGCGATAATTTTTGAGATAGTTATTAAAACTGTTTAAAGGTTGTCAAACGTTGTTTCTCGTTGTATATCCTTTAATTCTAGAGTTAAATTGATAAATAACGTGTACGAATTTGTTTAACGCATTTGTTTTGGTTACTCGACGTCTCCGTTCTCGTGTAGCCTACATATTGCGTTTTTTTTTTAATTTGCTTACCGGGCTAAAGGTTAGCATGTTTAAAATACCTAAGTCGTTTTGTTCATCATATTTAAGTAGATAACTCATCAGTTGTTTGCATCAGAGCGATAATTTTTGAGATAGTTATTAAAACTGTTTAAAGGTTGTCAAACGTTGTTTCTCGTTGTATATCCTTTAATTCTAGAGTTAAATTGATAAATAACGTGTACGAATTTGTTTAACGCATTTGTTTTGGTTACTCGACGTCTCCGTTCTCGTGTAGCCTACATATTGAGTTTTTTTTTTAATTTGCTTACCGGGCTAAAGGTTAGCATGTTTAAAATACGTAAGTCGTTTTGTTCAACAAATTTAAGTAGATAACTCATCAGTTGTTTGCATCAGAGCGACAATTTTTGAGATAGTTATTAAAACTGTTTAAAGGATGTCAAACGTTGTTTCTCGTTGTATATCCTTTAATTCTAGAGTTAAATTGATAAATAACGTGTACGAATTTGTTTAACGCATTTGTTTTGGTTACTCGACGTCTCCGTTCTCGTGTAGCCTACATATTGCGTTTTTTTTTTAATTTGCTTACCGGGCTAAAGGTTAGCATGTTTAAAATACGTAAGTCGTTTTGTTCAACAAATTTGAGTAGATAACTCAGCAGTTGTTTGCATCAGAGCGACAATTTTTGAGATAGTTATTAAAACTGTTTAAAGGTTGTCAAACGTTGTTTCTCGTTGTATATCCTTTAATTCTAGAGTTAAATTGATAAATAACGTGTACGAATTTGTTTAACGCATTTGTTTTGGTTACTCGACGTCTCCGTTCTCGTGTAGCCTACATATTGCGTTTTTTTTTTAATTTGCTTACCGGGCTAAAGGTTAGCATGTTTAAAATACGTAGGTCGTTTTGTTCAACAAATTTGAGTAGATAACTCAGCAGTTGTTTGCATCAGAGCGACAATTTTTGAGATAGTTATTAAAACTGTTTAAAGGTTGTCAAACGTTGTTTCTCGTTGTATATCCTTTAATTCTAGAGTTAAATTGATAAATAACGTGTACGAATTTGTTTAACGCATTTGTTTTGGTTACTCGACGTCTCCGTTCTCGTGTAGCCCACATATTGCGTTTTTTTTTTAATTTGCTTACCGGGCTAAAGGTTAGCATGTTTAAAATACGTAAGTCGTTTTGTTCAACAAATTTGAGTAGATAACTCAGCAGTTGTTTGCATCAGAGCGACAATTTTTGAGATAGTTATTAAAATTGTTTAAAGGTTGTCAAACGTTGTTTCTCGTTGTATATCCTTTAATTCTAGAGTTAAATTGATAAATAACGTGTACGAATTTGTTTTACGCAGTTGTTTTGGTTACTCGACGTCTCCGTTCTCGTGTAGCCTACATATTGCGTTTTTTTTTTTAATTTGCTTACCGGGCTAAAGGTTAGCATGTTTAAAATACGTAAGTCGTTTTGTTCATCATATTTAAGTAGATAACTCATCAGTTGTTTGCATCAGAGCGATAATTTTTGAGATAGTTATTAAAACTGTTTAATGGTTGTCAAACGTTGTTTCTCGTTGTATATCCTTTAATTCTAGAGTTAAATTGATAAATAACGTGTACGAATTTGTTTAACGCATTTGTTTTGGTTACTCGACGTCTCCGTTCTCGTGTAGCCTACATATTGCGTTTTTTTTTTAATTTGCTTACCGGGCTAAAGGTTAGCATGTTTAAAATACGTAAGGCGTTTTGTTCATCATATTTAAGTAGATAAGTCATCAGTTGTTTGCATCAGAGCGATAATTTTTGAGATAGTTATTAAAACTGTTTAAAGGTTGTCAAACGTTGTTTCTCGTTGTATATCCTTTAATTCTAGAGTTAAATTGTACGAATTTGTTTAACGCATTTGTTTTGGTTACTCGACGTCTCCGTTCTCGTGTAGCCTACATATTGCGTTTCTTTTTTAATTTGCTTACCGGGCTAAAGGTTAGCATGTTTAAAATACGTAAGTCGTTTTGTTCAACAAATTTAAGTAGATAACTCATCAGTTGTTTGCATCAGAGCGATAATTTTTGAGATAGTTATTAAAACTGTTTAAAGGTTGTCAAACGTTGTTTCTCGTTGTATATCCTTTAATTCTAGAGTTAAATTGATAAATAACGTGTACGAATTTGTTTAACGCATTTGTTTTGGTTACTCGACGTCTCCGTTCTCGTGTAGCCTACATATTGCGTTTTTTTTTAATTTGCTTACCGGGCTAAAGGTTAGCATGCTTAAAATACGTAAGTCGTTTTGTTCATCAAATTTAAGTAGATAACTCATCAGTTGTTTGCATCAGAGAGATAATTTTTGAGATAGTTATTAAAACTGTTTAAAGGTTGTCAAACGTTGTTTCTCGTTGTATATCCTTTAATTCTAGAGTTAAATTGATAAATAACGTGTACGAATTTGTTTAACGCATTTGTTTTGGTTACTCAACGTCTCCGTTCTCGTGTAGCCTACATATTGCGCTTTTTTTTAATTTGCTTACCGGGCTAAAGGTTAGCATGTTTAAAATACGTAAGTCGTTTTGTTCACCAAATTTAAGTAGATAACTCATCAGTTGTTTGCACCAGAGCGATAATTTTTGAGATAGTTATTAAAACTGTTTAAAGGTTGTCAAACGTTGTTTCTCGTTGTATATCCTTTAATTCTAGAGTTAAATTGATAAATAACGTGTACGAATTTGTTTAACGCATTTGTTTTGGTTACTCGACGTCTCCGTTCTCGTGTAGCCTACATATTGCGTTTTTTTTTTTAATTTGCTTACCGGGCTAAAGGTTAGCATGTTTAAAATACGTAAGTCGTTTTGTTCAACAAATTTAAGTAGATAACTCATCAGTTGTTTGCATCAGAGCGACAATTTTTGAGATAGTTATTAAAACTGTTTAAAGGTTGTCAAACGTTGTTTCTCGTTGTATATCCTTTAATTCTAGAGTTAAATTGATAAATAACGTGTACGAATTTGTTTAACGCATTTGTTTTGGTTACTCGACGTCTCCGTTCTCGTGTAGCCTACATATTGCGTTTTTTTTTTTAATTTGCTTACCGGGCTAAAGGTTAGCATGTTTAAAATACGTAAGTCGTTTTGTTCAACAAATTTAAGTAGATAACTCATCAGTTTTTTGCATCAGAGCGATAATTTTTGAGATAGTTATTAAAACTGTTTAAAGGTTGTCAAACGTTGTTTCTCGTTGTATATCCTTTAATTCTAGAGTTAAATTGATAAATAACGTGTACGAATTTGTTTAACGCATTTGTTTTGGTTACTCGACGTCTCCGTTCTCGTGTAGCCTACATATTGCGTTTTTCTTTAATTTGCTTACCGGGCTAAAGGTTAGCATGTTTAAAATACGTAAGTCGTTTTGTTCATCATATTTAAGTAGATAACTCATCAGTTGTTTGCATCAGAGCGATAATTTTTGAGATAGTTATTAAAACTGTTTAAAGGTTGTCAAACGTTGTTTCTCGTTGTATATCCTTTAATTCTAGAGTTAAATTGATAAATAACGTGTACGAATTTGTTTAACGCATTTGTTTTGGTTACTCGACGTCTCCGTTCTCGTGTAGCCTACATATTGCGTTTTTTTTTTTAATTTGCTTACCGGGCTAAAGGTTAGCATGTTTAAAATACGTAAGTCGTTTTGTTCAACAAATTTAAGTAGATAACTCATCAGTTGTTTGCATCAGAGCGACAATTTTTGAGATAGTTATTAAAACTGTTTAAAGGTTCTCAAACGTTGTTTCTCGTTGTATATCCTTTAATTCTAGAGTTAAATTGATAAATAACGTGTACGAATTTGTTTAACGCATTTGTTTTGGTTACTCGACGTCTCCGTTCTCGTATAGCCTACATATTGCGTTTTTTTTTTAATTTGCTTACCGGGCTAAAAGTTAGCATGTTTAAAATACGTATGTCGTTTTGTTCATCAAATTTAAGTAGATAACTCATCAGTTGTTTGCATCAGAGCGATAATTTTTGAGATAGTTATTAAAACTGTTTAAAGGTTGTCAAACGTTGTTTCTCGTTGTATATCCTTTAATTCTAGAGTTAAATTGATAAATAACGTGTACGAATTTGTTTAACGCATTTGTTTTGGTTACTCGACGTCTCCGTTCTCGTGTAGCCTACATATTGCGTTTTGTTTTTTAATTTGCTTACCGGGCTAAAGGTTAGCATGTTTAAAATACGTAAGTCGTTTTGTTCATCATATTTGAGTAGATAACTCATCAGCTGTTTGCATCAGAGCGATAATTTTTGAGATAGTTATTAAAACTGTTTAAAGGTTGTCAAACGTTGTTTCTCGTTGTATATCCTTTAATTCTAGAGTTAAATTGATAAATAACGTGTACGAATTTGTTTAACGCATTTGGTTTGGTTACTCGACGTCTCCGTTCTCGTGTAGCCTACATATTGCGTTTTTTTTTTAATTTGCTTACCGGGCTAAAGGTTAGCATGTTTAAAATACGTAAGTCGTTTTGTTCATCAAATTTAAGTAGATAACTCATCAGTTGTTTGCATCAGAGCGATAATTTTTGAGATAGTAATTAAAACTGTTTAAAAGTTGTCAAACGTTGTTTCTCGTTGTATATCCTTTAATTCTAGAGTTAAATTGATAAATAACGTGTACGAATTTGTTTAACGCATTTGCTTTGGTTACTCGACGTCTCCGTTCTCGTGTAGCCTACATATTGCGTTTTTTTTTTTTAATTTGCTTACCGGCCTAAAGGTTAGCATGTTTAAAATACGTAAGTCGTTTTGTTCAACAAATTTGAGTAGATAACTCAGCAGTTGTTTGCATCAGAGCGACAATTTTTGAGATAGTTATTAAAACTGTTTAAAGGTTGTCAAACGTTGTTTCTCGTTGTATATCCTTTAATTCTAGATTTAAATTGATAAATAACGTGTACGAATTTGTTTAACGCATTTGTTTTGGTTACTCGACGTCTCCGTTCTCGTGTAGCCTACATATTGCGTTTTTTTTTTTTAATTTGCTTACCGGGCTAAAGGTTAGCATGTTTAAAATACGTAAGTCGTTTTGTTCAACAAATTTGAGTAGATAACTCAGCAGTTGTTTGCATCAGAGCGACAATTTTTGAGATAGTTATTAAAACTGTTTAAAGGTTGTCAAACGTTGTTTCTCGTTGTATATCCTTTAATTCTAGAGTTAAATTGATAAATAACGTGTACGAATTTGTTTAACGCATTTGTTTTGGTTACTCGACGTCTCCGTTCTCGTGTAGCCCACATATTGCGTTTTTTTTTTAATTTGCTTACCGGGCTAAAGGTTAGCATGTTTAAAATACGTAAGTCGTTTTGTTCAACAAATTTGAGTAGATAACTCAGCAGTTGTTTGCATCAGAGCGACAATTTTTGAGATAGTTATTAAAATTGTTTAAAGGTTGTCAAACGTTGTTTCTCGTTGTATATCCTTTAATTCTAGAGTTAAATTGATAAATAACGTGTACGAATTTGTTTAACTCATTTGTTTTGGTTACTCGACGTCTCCGTTCTCGTGTAGCCTACATATTGCGTTTTTTTTTTAATTTGCTTACCGGGCTAAAGGTTAGCATGTTTAAAATACGTAAGTCGTTTTGTTCATCATATTTAAGTAGATAACTCATCAGTTATTTGCATCAGAGCGATAATTTTTGAGATAGTTATTAAAACTGTTTAAAGGTTGTCAAACGTTGTTTCTCGTTGTATATCCTTTAATTCTAGAGTTAAATTGATAAATAACGTGTACGAATTTGTTTAACGCATTTGTTTTGGTTACTCGACGTCTCCGCTCTCGTGTAGCCTACATATTGCGTTTTTTTTTTAATTTGCTTACCGGGCTAAAGGTTAGCATGTTTAAAATACGTAAGTCGTTTTGTTCATCATATTTAAGTAGATAACTCATCAGTTGTTTGCATCAGAGCGATAATTTTTGAGATAGTTATTAAAACTGTTTAAAGGTTGTCAAACGTTGTTTCTCGTTGTATATCCTTTAATTCTAGAGTTAAATTGATAAATAACGTGTACGAATTTGTTTAACGCATTTGTTTTGGTTACTCGACGTCTCCGTTCTCGTGTAGCCTACATATTGCGTTTCTTTTTTAATTTGCTTACCGGGCTAAAGGTTAGCATGTTTAAAATACGTAAGTCGTTTTGTTCAACAAATTTAAGTAGATAACTCATCAGATGTTTGCATCAGAGCGATAATTTTTGAGATAGTTATTAAAACTGTTTAAAGGTTGTCAAACGTTGTTTCTCGTTGTATATCCTTTAATTCTAGAGTTAAATTGATAAATAACGTGTACGAATTTGTTTAACGCATTTGTTTTGGTTACTCGACGTCTCCGTTCTCGTGTAGCCTACATATTGCGTTTTTTTTTAATTTGCTTACCGGGCTAAAGGTTAGCAAGCTTAAAATACGTAAGTCGTTTTGTTCATCAAATTTAAGTAGATAACTCATCAGTTGTTTGCATCAGAGAGATAATTTTTGAGATAGTTATTAAAACTGTTTAAAGGTTGTCAAACGTTGTTTCTCGTTGTATATCCTTTAATTCTAGAGTTAAATTGATAAATAACGTGTACGAATTTGTTTATCGCATTTGTTTTGGTTACTCGACGTCTCCGTTCTCGTGTAGCCTACATATTGCGTTTTTTTTTTTAATTTGCTTACCGGGCTAAAGGTTAGCATGTTTAAAATACGTAAGTCGTTTTGTTCATCAAATTTAAGTAGATAACTCATAAGTTGTTTGCATCAGAGCGATAATTTTTGGGATAGTTATTAAAACTGTTTAAAGGTTGTCAAACGTTATTTCTCGTTCTATATCCTTTAATTCTAGAGTTAAATTGATAAATAACGTGTACGAATTTGTTTAACGCATTTGTTTTGGATACTCGACGTCTCCGTTCTCGTGTAGCCTACATATTGCGTTTTTTTTTTAATTTGCTTACCGGGCTAAAGGATAGCATGTTTAAAATACGTAAGTCGTTTTGTTCAACAAATTTAAGTAGATAACTCATCAGTTGTTTGCATCAGAGCGACAATTTTTGAGATAGTTATTAAAACTGTTTAAAGGTTGTCAAACGTTGTTTCTCGTTGTATATCCTTTAATTCTAGAGTTAAATTGATAAATAACGTGTACGAATTTGTTTAACGCATTTGTTTTGGTTACTCGACGTCTCCGTTCTCGTGTAGCCTACATATTGCGTTTTTTTTTTAATTTGCTTACCGGGCTAAAGGTTAGCATGTTTAAAATACGTAAGTCGTTTTGTTCATCATATTTAAGTAGATAACTCATCAGTTGTTTGCATCAGAGCGATAATTTTTGAGATAGTTATTAAAACTGTCTAAAGGTTGTCAAACGTTGTTTCTCGTTGTATATCCTTTAATTCTAGAGTTAAATTGATAAATAACGTATACGAATTTGTTTAACGCATTTGTTTTGGTTACTCGACGTCTCCGTTCTCGTGTAGCCCACATATTGCGTTTTTTTTTTTAATTTGCTTACCGGGCTAAAGGTTAGCATGTTTAAAATACGTAAGTCGTTTTGTTCATCATATTTAAGTAGATAACTCATCAGTTGTTTGCATCAGAGCGATAATTTTTGAGATAGTTATTAAAACTGTTTAAAGGTTGTCAAACGTTGTTTCTCGTTGTATATCCTTTAATTCTAGAGTTAAATTGATAAATAACGTGTACGAATTTGTTTAAAGCATTTGTTTTGGTTACTCGACGTCTCCGTTCTCGTGTAGCCCACATATTGCGTTTTTTTTTTAATTTGCTTACCGGGCTAAAGGTTAGCATGTTTAAAATACGTAAGTCGTTTTGTTCAACAAATTTGAGTAGATAACTCAGCAGTTGTTTGCATCAGAGCGACAATTTTTGAGATAGTTATTAAAATTGTTTAAAGGTTGTCAAACGTTGTTTCTCGTTGTATATCCTTTAATTCTAGAGTTAAATTGATAAATAACGTGTACGAATTTGTTTAACTCATTTGTTTTGGTTACTCGACGTCTCCGTTCTCGTGTAGCCTACATATTGCGTTTTTTTTTTTAATTTGCTTACCGGGCTAAAGGTTAGCATGTTTAAAATACGTAAGTCGTATTGTTCATCATATTCAAGTAGATAACTCATCAGTTATTTGCATCAGAGCGATAATTTTTGAGATAGTTATTAAAACTGTTTAAAGGTTGTCAAACGTTGTTTCTCGTTGTATATCCTTTAATTCTAGAGTTAAATTGATAAATAACGTGTACGAATTTGTTTAACGCATTTGTTTTGGTTACTCGACGTCTCCGCTCTCGTGTAGCCTACATATTGCGTTTTTTTTTTAATTTGCTTACCGGGCTAAAGGTTAGCATGTTTAAAATACGTAAGTCGTTTTGTTCATCATATTTAAGTAGATAACTCATCAGTTGTGTGCATCAGAGCGATAATTTTTGAGATAGTTATTAAGACTGTTTAAAGGTTGTCAAACGTTGTTTCTCGTTGTATATCCTTTAATTCTAGAGTTAAATTGATAAATAACGTGTACGAATTTGTTTAACGCATTTGTTTTGGTTACTCGACGTCTCCGTTCTCGTGTAGCCTACATATTGCGTTTTTTTTTTAATTTGCTTACCGGGCTAAAGGTTAGCATATTTAAAATACGTAAGTCGTTTTGTTCAACAAATTTAAGTAGATAACTCATCAGTTGTTTGCATCAGAGCGACAATTTTTGAGATAGTTATTAAAACTGTTTAAAGGTTGTCAAACGTTGTTTCTCGTTGTATATCCTTTAATTCTAGAGTTAAATTGATAAATAACGTGTACGAATTTGTTTAACGCATTTGTTTTGGTTACTCGACGTCTCCGTTCTCGTGTAGCCTACATATTGCGTTTTTTTTTATTTGCTTACCGGGCTAAAGGTTAGCATGTTTAAAATACGTAAGTCGTTTTGTTCATCATATTTAAGTAGATAACTCATCAGTTGTTCGCATCAGAGCGATAATTTTTGAGATAGTTATTAAAACTGTTTAAAGGTTGTCAAACGTTGTTTCTCGTTGTATATCCTTTAATTCTAGAGTTAAATTGATAAATAAAGTGTACGAATTTGTTTAACGTATTTGTTTTGGTTACTCGACGTCTCCGTTCTCGTGTAGCCTACATATTGCGTTTTTTTTTTTAATTTGCTTACCGGGCTAAAGGTTAGCATGTTTAAAATACGTAAGTCGTTTTGTTCATCATATTTAAGTAGATAACTCATCAGTTGTTTGCATCAGAGCGATAATTTTTGAGATAGTTATTAAAACTGTTTAAAGGTTGTCAAACGTTGTTTCTCATTGTATATCCTTTAATTCTAGAGTTAAATTGATAAATAACGTGTACGAATTTGTTTAACGCATTTGTTTTAGTTACTCGACGTCTCCGTTCTCGTGTAGCCTACATATTGCGTTTTTTTTTTTAATTTGCTTACCGGGCTAAAGGTTAGCATGTTTAAAATACGTAAGTCGTTTTGTTCATCATATTTATGTAGATAACTCATCAGTTGTTTGCATCAGAGCGATAATTTTTGAGATAGTTATTAAAACTGTTTAAAGGTTGTCTAACGTTGTTTCTCGTTGTATATCCTTTAATTCTAGAGTTAAATTGATAAATAACGTGTACGAATTTGTTTAACGCATTTGTTTTGGTTACTCGACGTCTCCGTTCTCGTGCAGCCTACATATTGCGTTTTTTTTTTAATTTGCTTACCGGGCTAAAGGCTAGCATGTTTAAAATACGTAAGTCGTTTTGTTCATCAAATTTAAGTAGATAACTCATCAGTTGTTTGCATCAGAGCGATAATTTTTGAGATAGTTATTAAAACTGTTTAAAGGTTGTCAAACGTTGTTTCTCGTTGTATATCCTTTAATTCTAGAGTTAAATTGATAAATAACGTGTACGAATTTGTTTAACGCATTTGTTTTGGTTACTCGACGTCTCCGTTCTCGTGTAGCCTACATATTGCGTTTTTTTTTAATATGCTTACCGGGCTAAAGGTTAGCATGTTTAAAATACGTAAGTCGTTTTGTTCATCAAATTTAAGTAGATAACTCGTCAGTTGTTTGCATCAGAGCGATAATTTTTGAGATAGTTATTAAAACTGTTTAAAGGTTGTCAAACGTTGTTTCTCGTTGTATATCCTTTAATTCTAGAGTTAAATTGATAAATAACGTGTACGAATTTGTTTAACGCATTTGTTTTGGTTACTCGACGTCTCCGTTCTCGTGTAGCCTACATATTGCGTTTTTTTTTAATATGCTTACCGGGCTAAAGGTTAGCATGTTTAAAATACGTAAGTCGTTTTGTTCATCAAATTTAAGTAGATAACTCGTCAGTTGTTTGCATCAGAGCGATAATTTTTGAGATAGTTATTAAAACTGTTTAAAGGTTGTCAAACGTTGTTTCTCGTTGTATATCCTTTAATTCTAGAGTTAAATTGATAAATAACGTGTACGAATTTGTTTAACGCATTTGTTTTGGTTACTCGACGTCTCCGTTCTCGTGTAGCCTACATATTGCGTTTTTTTTATTTGCTTACCGGGCTAAAGGTTAGCATGTTTAAAATACGTAAGTCGTTTTGTTCATCAAATTTAAGTAGATAACTCATCAGTTGTTTGCATCAGAGCGACAATTTTTGAGATAGTTATTAAAACTGTTTAAAGGTTGTCAAACGTTGTTTCTCGTTGTATATCCTTTAATTCTAGAGTTAAATTGATAAATAACGTGTACGAATTTGTTTAACGCATTTGTTTTGGTTACTCGACGTCTCCGTTCTCGTGTAGCCTACATATTGCGTTTTTTTTTTAATTTGCTTACCCGGCTAAAGGTTAGCATGTTTAGAATACGTAAGTCGTTTTGTTCATCATATTTAAGTAGATAACTCATCAGTTGTTTGCATCAGAGCGATAATTTTTGAGATAGTTATTAAAACTGTTTAAAGGTTGTCAAACGTTGTTTCTCGTTGTATATCCTTTAATTCTAGAGTTAAATTGATAAATAACGTGTACGAATTTGTTTAACGCATTTGTTTTGGTTACTCGATGTCTCCGTTCTCGTGTAGGCTACATATTGCGTTTTTTTTTTAATTTGCTTACCGGGCTAAAGGTTAGCATGTTTAAAATACGTAAGTCGTTTTGTTCATCAAATTTAAGTAGAAAACTCATCAGTTGTTTGCATCAGAGCGACAATTTTTGAGATAGTTATTAAAACTGTTTAAAGTTTGTCAAACGTTGTTTCTCGTTGTATATCCTTTAATTCTAGAGTTAAATTGATAAATAACGTGTACGAATTTGTTTAACGCATTTGTTTTGGTTACTCGACGTCTCCGTTCTCGTGTAGCCTACATATTGCGTTTTTTTTTAAATTTGCTTACCGGGCTAAAGGTTAGCATGTTTAAAATACGTAAGTCGTTTTGTTCATCAAATTTAAGTAGATAACTCATCAGTTGTTTGCATCAGAGCGATAATTTTTGAGATAGTTATTAAAACTGTTTAAAGGTTGTCAAACGTTGTTTCTCGTTGTATATCCTTTAATTCTAGAGTTAAATTGATAAATAAAGTGTACGAATTTGTTTAACGCATTTGTTTTGGTTACTCGACGTCTCCGTTCTCGTGTAGCCTACATATTGCGTTTTTTTTTTAATTTGCTTACCGGGCTAAAGGTTAGCATGTTTAAAATACGTAAGTCGTTTTGTTCATCATATTTAAGTAGATAACTCATCAGTTGTTTGCATCAGAGCGATAATTTTTGAGATAGTTATTAAAACTGTTTAAAGGTTGTCAAACGTTGTTTCTCGTTGTATATCCTTTAATTCTAGAGTTAAATTGATAAATAACGTGTACGAATTTGTTTAACGCATTTGTTTTGGTTACTCGACGTCTCCGTTCTCGTGTAGCCTACATATTGCGTTTTTTTTTAAATTTGCTTACCGGGCTAAAGGTTAGCATGTTTAAAATACGTAAGTCGTTTTGTTCATCAAATTTAAGTAGATAACTCATCAGTTGTTTGCATCAGAGCGACAATTTTTGAGATAGTTATTAAAACTGTTTAAAGTTTGTCAAACGTTGTTTCTCGTTGTATATCCTTTAATTCTAGAGTTAAATTGATAAATAACGTGTACGAATTTGTTTAACGCATTTGTTTTGGTTACTCGACGTCTCCGTTCTCGTGTAGCCTACATATTGCGTTTTTTTTTAAATTTGCTTACCGGGCTAAAGGTTAGCATGTTTAAAATACGTAAGTCGTTTTGTTCATCAAATTTAAGTAGATAACTCATCAGTTGTTTGCATCAGAGCGATAATTTTTGAGATAGTTATTAAAACTGTTTAAAGGTTGTCAAACGTTGTTTCTCGTTGTATATCCTTTAATTCTAGAGTTAAATTGATAAATAAAGTGTACGAATTTGTTTAACGCATTTGTTTTGGTTACTCGACGTCTCCGTTCTCGTGTAGCCTACATATTGCGTTTTTTTTTTAATTTGCTTACCGGGCTAAAGGTTAGCATGTTTAAAATACGTAAGACGTTTTGTTCATCATATTTAAGTAGATAACTCATCAGTTGTTTGCATCAGAGCGATAATTTTTGAGATAGTTATTAAAACTGTTTAAAGGTTGTCTAACGTTGTTTCTCGTTGTATATCCTTTAATTCTAGAGTTAAATTGATAAATAAAGTGTACGAATTTGTTTAACGTATTTGTTTTGGTTACTCGACGTCTCCGTTCTCGTGTAGCCTACATATTGCGTTTTTTTTTTTAATTTGCTTACCGGGCTAAAGGTTAGCATGTTTAAAATACGTAAGTCGTTTTGTTCATCATATTTAAGTAGATAACTCATCAGTTGTTTGCATCAGAGCGATAATTTTTGAGATAGTTATTAAAACTGTTTAAAGGTTGTCAAACGTTGTTTCTCATTGTATATCCTTTAATTCTAGAGTTAAATTGATAAATAACGTGTACGAATTTGTTTAACGCATTTGTTTTAGTTACTCGACGTCTCCGTTCTCGTGTAGCCTACATATTGCGTTTTTTTTTTTTAATTTGCTTACCGGGCTAAAGGTTAGCATGTTTAAAATACGTAAGTCGTTTTGTTCATCATATTTAAGTAGATAACTCATCAGTTGTTTGCATCAGAGCGATAATTTTTGAGATAGTTATTAAAACTGTTTAAAGGTTGTCTAACGTTGTTTCTCGTTGTATATCCTTTAATTCTAGAGTTAAATTGATAAATAACGTGTACGAATTTGTTTAACGCATTTGTTTTGGTTACTCGACGTCTCCGTTCTCGTGCAGCCTACATATTGCGTTTTTTTTTTAATTTGCTTACCGGGCTAAAGGCTAGCATGTTTAAAATACGTAAGTCGTTTTGTTCATCAAATTTAAGTAGATAACTCATCAGTTGTTTGCATCAGAGCGATAATTTTTGAGATAGTTATTAAAACTGTTTAAAGGTTGTCAAACGTTGTTTCTCGTTGTATATCCTTTAATTCTAGAGTTAAATTGATAAATAACGTGTACGAATTTGTTTAACGCATTTGTTTTGGTTACTCGACGTCTCCGTTCTCGTGTAGCCTACATATTGCGTTTTTTTTTAATATGCTTACCGGGCTAAAGGTTAGCATGTTTAAAATACGTAAGTCGTTTTGTTCATCAAATTTAAGTAGATAACTCGTCAGTTGTTTGCATCAGAGCGATAATTTTTGAGATAGTTATTAAAACTGTTTAAAGGTTGTCAAACGTTGTTTCTCGTTGTATATCCTTTAATTCTAGAGTTAAATTGATAAATAACGTGTACGAATTTGTTTAACGCATTTGTTTTGGTTACTCGACGTCTCCGTTCTCGTGTAGCCTACATATTGCGTTTTTTTTTAATATGCTTACCGGGCTAAAGGTTAGCATGTTTAAAATACGTAGGTCGTTTTGTTCATCAAATTTAAGTAGATAACTCGTCAGTTGTTTGCATCAGAGCGATAATTTTTGAGATAGTTATTAAAACTGTTTAAAGGTTGTCAAACGTTGTTTCTCGTTGTATATCCTTTAATTCTAGAGTTAAATTGATAAATAACGTGTACGAATTTGTTTAACGCATTTGTTTTGGTTACTCGACGTCTCCGTTCTCGTGTAGCCTACATATTGCGTTTTTTTTATTTGCTTACCGGGCTAAAGGTTAGCATGTTTAAAATACGTAAGTCGTTTTGTTCATCAAATTTAAGTAGATAACTCATCAGTTGTTTGCATCAGAGCGACAATTTTTGAGATAGTTATTAAAACTGTTTAAAGGTTGTCAAACGTTGTTTCTCGTTGTATATCCTTTAATTCTAGAGTTAAATTGATAAATAACGTGTACGAATTTGTTTAACGCATTTGTTTTGGTTACTCGACGTCTCCGTTCTCGTGTAGCCTACATATTGCGTTTTTTTTTTTAATTTGCTTACCCGGCTAAAGGTTAGCATGTTTAGAATACGTAAGTCGTTTTGTTCATCATATTTAAGTAGATAACTCATCAGTTGTTTGCATCAGAGCGATAATTTTTGAGATAGTTATTAAAACTGTTTAAAGGTTGTCAAACGTTGTTTCTCGTTGTATATCCTTTAATTCTAGAGTTAAATTGATAAATAACGTGTACGAATTTGTTTAACGCATTTGTTTTGGTTACTCGACGTCTCCGTTCTCGTGTAGGCTACATATTGCGTTTTTTTTTTAATTTGCTTACCGGGCTAAAGGTTAGCATGTTTAAAATACGTAAGTCGTTTTGTTCATCAAATTTAAGTAGAAAACTCATCAGTTGTTTGCATCAGAGCGACAATTTTTGAGATAGTTATTAAAACGGTTTAAAGTTTGTCAAACGTTGTTTCTCGTTGTATATCCTTTAATTCTAGAGTTAAATTGATAAATAACGTGTACGAATTTGTTTAACGCATTTGTTTTGGTTACTCGACGTCTCCGTTCTCGTGTAGCCTACATATTGCGTTTTTTTTTAAATTTGCTTACCGGGCTAAAGGTTAGCATGTTTAAAATACGTAAGTCGTTTTGTTCATCAAATTTAAGTAGATAACTCATCAGTTGTTTGCATCAGAGCGATAATTTTTGAGATAGTTATTAAAACTGTTTAAAGGTTGTCAAACGTTGTTTCTCGTTGTATATCCTTTAATTCTAGAGTTAAATTGATAAATAAAGTGTACGAATTTGTTTAACGCATTTGTTTTGGTTACTCGACGTCTCCGTTCTCGTGTAGCCTACATATTGCGTTTTTTTTTAATTTGCTTACCGGGCTAAAGGTTAGCATGTTTAAAATACGTAAGTCGTTTTGTTCATCATATTTAAGTAGATAACTCATCAGTTGTTTGCATCAGAGCGATAATTTTTGAGATAGTTATTAAAACTGTTTAAAGGTTGTCAAACGTTGTTTCTCGTTGTATATCCTTTAATTCTAGAGATAAATTGATAAATAACGTGTACGAATTTGTTTAACGCATTTGTTTTGGTTACTCGACGTCTCCGTTCTCGTGTAGCCTACATATTGCGTTTTTTTTTTTTAATTTGCTTACCGGGCTAAAGGTTAGCATGTTTAAAATACGTAAGTCGTTTTGTTCATCAAATTTAAGTAGATAACTCATAAGTTGTTTGCATCAGAGCGATAATTTTTGGGATAGTTATTAAAACTGTTTAAAGGTTGTCAAACGTTATTTCTCGTTCTATATCCTTTAATTCTAGAGTTAAATTGATAAATAACGTGTACGAATTTGTTTAACGCATTTGTTTTGGTTACTCGACGTCTCCGTTCTCGTGTAGCCTACATATTGCGTTTTTTTTTTAATTTGCTTACCGGGCTAAAGGTTAGCATGTTTAAAATACGTAAGTCGTTTTGTTCAACAAATTTAAGTAGATAACTCATCAGTTGTTTGCATCAGAGCGACAATTTTTGAGATAGTTATTAAAACTGTTTAAAGGTTGTCAAACGTTGTTTCTCGTTGTATATCCTTTAATTCTAGAGTTAAATTGATAAATAACGTGTACGAATTTGTTTAACGCATTTGTTTTGGTTACTCGACGTCTCCGTTCTCGTGTAGCCTACATATTGCGTTTTTTTTTTAATTTGCTTACCGGGCTAAAGGTTAGCATGTTTAAAATACGTAAGTCGTTTTGTTCATCATATTTAAGTAGATAACTCATCAGTTGTTTGCATCAGAGCGATAATTTTTGAGATAGTTATTAAAACTGTTTAAAGGTTGTCAAACGTTGTTTCTCGTTGTATATCCTTTAATTCTAGAGTTAAATTGATAAATAACGTGTACGAATTTGTTTAACGCATTTGTTTTGGTTACTCGACGTCTCCGTTCTCGTGTAGCCCACATATTGCGTTTTTTTTTTTAATTTGCTTACCGGGCTAAAGGTTAGCATGTTTAAAATACGTAAGTCGTTTTGTTCATCATATTTAAGTAGATAACTCATCAGTTGTTTGCATCAGAGCGATAATTTTTGAGATAGTTATTAAAACTGTTTAAAGGTTGTCAAACGTTGTTTCTCGTTGTATATCCTTTAATTCTAGAGTTAAATTGATAAATAACGTGTACGAATTTGTTTAACGCATTTGTTTTGGTTACTCGACGTCTCCGTTCTCGTGTAGCCTACATATTGCGTTTTTTTTTTAATTTGCTTACCGGGCTAAAGGTTAGCATGTTTAAAATACGTAAGTCGTTTTGTTCAACAAATTTAAGTAGATAACTCATCAGTTGTTTGCATCAGAGCGACAATTTTTGAGATAGTTATTAAAACTGTTTAAAGGTTGTCAAACGTTGTTTCTCGTTGTATATCCTTTAATTCTAGAGTTAAATTGATAAATAACGTGTACGAATTTGTTTAACGTATTTGTTTTGGTTACTCGACGTCTCCGTTCTCGTGTAGCCTACATATTGCGTTTTTTTTTTAATTTGCTTACCGGGCTAAAGGTTAGCATGTTTAAAATACGTAAGTCGTTTTGTTCATCATATTTAAGTAGATAACTCATCAGTTGTTTGCATCAGAGAGATAATTTTTGAGATAGTTATTAAAACTGTTTAAAGGTTGTCAAACGTTGTTTCTCGTTGTATATCCTTTAATTCTAGAGTTAAATTGATAAATAACGTGTACGAATTTGTTTAACGCATTTGTTTTAGTTACTCGACGTCTCCGTTCTCGTGTAGCCTACATATTGCGTTTTTTTTTTAATTTGCTTACCGGGCTAAAAGTTAGCATGTTTAAAATACGTAAGTCGTTTTGTTCATCATATTTAAGTAGATAACTCATCAGTTGTTTGCATCAGAGCGATAATTTTTGAGATAGTTATTAAGACTGTTTAAAGGTTGTCAAACGTTGTTTCTCGTTGTATATCCTTTAATTATAGAGTTAAATTGATAAATAACGTGTACGAATTTGTTTAACGCATTTGTTTTGGTTACTCGACGTCCCCGTTCTCGTGTAGCCTACATATTGCGTTTTTTTTTTAATTTGCTTACCGGGCTAAAGGTTAGCATGTTTAAAATACGTAAGTCGTTTTGTTCATCAAATTTAAGTAGATAACTCATCAGTTGTTTGCATCAGAGCGATAATTTTTGAGATAGTTATTAAAACTGTTTAAAGGTTGTCAAACGTTGTTTCTCGTTGTATATCCTTTAATTCTAGAGTTAAATTGATAAATAACGTGTACGAATTTGTTTAACGCATTTGTTTTGGTTACTCGGCGTCTCCGTTCTCGTGTAGCCTACATATTGCGTTTTTTTTTTAATTTGCTTACCGGGCTAAAGGTTAGCATGTTTAAAATACGTAAGTCGTTTTGTTCAACAAATATAAGTAGATAACTCATCAGTTGTTTGCATCAGAGCGACAATTTTTGAGATAGTTATTAAAACTGTTTAAAGGTTGTCAAACGTTGTTTCTCGTTGTATATCCTTTAATTCTAGAGTTAAATTGATAAATAACGTGTACGAATTTGTTTAACGCATTTGTTTTGGTTACTCGACGTCTCCGTTCTCGTGTAGCCTACATATTGCGTTTTTTTTTATTTGCTTACCGGGCTAAAGGTTAGCATGTTTAAAATACGTAAGTCGTTTTGTTCATCAAATTTAAGTAGATAACTCATCAGTTGTTTGCATCAGAGCGACAATTTTTGAGATAGTTATTAAAACTGTTTAAAGGTTGTCAAACGTTGTTTCTCGTTGTATATCCTTTAATTCTAGAGTTAAATTGATAAATAACGTGTACGAATTTGTTTAACGCATTTGTTTTGGTTACTCGACGTCTCCGTTCTCGTGTAGCCTACATATTGCGTTTTTTTTTTAATTTGCTTACCCGGCTAAAGGTTAGCATGTTTAAAATACGTAAGTCGTTTTGTTCATCATATTTAAGTAGATAACTCATCAGTTGTTTGCATCAGAGCGATAATTTTTGAGATAGTTATTAAAACTGTTTAAAGGTTGTCAAACGTTGTTTCTCGTTGTATATCCTTTAATTCTAGAGTTAAATTGATAAATAACGTGTACGAATTTGTTTAACGCATTTGTTTTGGTTACTCGACCTCTCCGTTCTCGTGTAGCCTACATATTGCGTTTTTTTTTAATTTGCTTACCGGGCTAAAGGTTAGCATGTTTAAAATACGTAAGTCGTTTTGTTCATCAAATTTAAGTAGATAACTCATCAGTGGTTTGCATCAGAGCGACAATTTTTGAGATAGTTATTAAAACTGTTTAAAGTTTGTCAAACGTTGTTTCTCGTTGTATATCCTTTAATTCTAGAGTTAAATTGATAAATAACGTGTACGAATTTGTTTAACGCATTTGTTTTGGTTACTCGACGTCTCCGTTCTCGTGTAGCCTACATATTGCGTTTTTTTTTTAATTTGCTTACCGGGCTAAAGGTTAGCATGTTTAAAATACGTAAGTCGTTTTGTTCATCATATTTAAGTAGATAACTCATCAGTTGTTTGCATCAGAGCGATAATTTTTGAGATAGTTATTAAAACTGTTTAAAGGTTGTCAAACGTTGTTTCTCGTTGTATATCCTTTAATTCTAGAGTTAAATTGATAAATAACGTGTACGAATTTGTTTAACGCATTTGTTTTGGTTACTCGACGTCTCCGTTCACGTGTTGCCCACATATTGCGTTTTTTTTTTTAATTTGCTTACCGGGCTAAAGGTTAGCATGTTTAAAATACGTAAGTCGTTTTGTTCATCATATTTAAGTAGATAACTCATCAGTTGTTTGCATCAGAGCGATAATTTTTGAGATAGTTATTAAAACTGTTTAAAGGTTGTCAAACGTTGTTTCTCGTTGTATATCCTTTAATTCTAGAGTTAAATTGATAAATAACGTGTACGAATTTGTTTAACGCATTTGTTTTGGTTACTCGACGTCTCCGTTCTCGTGTAGCCTACATATTGCGTTTTTTTTTTTAATTTGCTTACCGGGCTAAAGGTTAGCATGTTTAAAATACGTAAGTCGTTTTGTTCAACAAATTTAAGTAGATAACTCATCAGTTGTTTGCATCAGAGCGACAATTTTTGAGATAGGTATTAAAACTGTTTAAAGGTTGTCAAACGTTGTTTCTCGTTGTATATCCTTTAATTCTAGAGTTAAATTGATAAATAACGTGTACGAATTTGTTTAACGTATTTGTTTTGGTTACTCGACGTCTCCGTTCTCGTGTAGCCTACATATTGCGTTTTTTTTTTAATTTGCTTACCGGGCTAAAGGTTAGCATGTTTAAAATACGTAAGTCGTTTTGTTCATCATATTTAAGTAGATAACTCATCAGTTGTTTGCATCAGAGCGATAATTTTTGAGATAGTTATTAAAACTGTTTAAAGGTTGTCAAACGTTGTTTCTCGTTGTTTCTCGTTGTATATCCTTTAATTCTAGAGTTAAATTGATAAATAACGTGTACGAATTTGTTTAACGCATTTGTTTTAGTTACTCGACGTCTCCGTTCTCGTGTAGCCTACATATTGCGTTTTTTTTTTAATTTGCTTACCGTGCTAAAGGTTAGCATGTTTAAAATACGTAAGTCGTTTTGTTCATCATATTTAAGTAGATAACTCATCAGTTGTTTGCATCAGAGCGATAATTTTTGAGATAGTTATTAAAACTGTTTAAAGGTTGTCAAACGTTGTTTCTCGTTGTATATCCTTTAATTCTAGAGTTAAATTGATAAATAACGTGTACGAATTTGTTTAACGCATTTGTTTTGGTTACTCGACGTCTCCGTTCTCGTGCAGCCTACATATTGCGTTTTTTTTTTAATTTGCTTACCGGGCTAAAGGTTAGCATGTTTAAAATACGTAAGTCGTTTTGTTCATCAAATTTAAGTAGATAACTCATCAGTTGTTTGCATCAGAGCGATAATTTTTGAGATAGTTATTAAAACTGTTTAAAGGTTGTCAAACGTTGTTTCTCGTTGTATATCCTTTAATTCTAGAGTTAAATTGATAAATAACGTGTACGAATTTGTTTAACGCATTTGTTTTGGTTACTCGACGTCTCCGTTCTCGTGTAGCCTACATATTGCGTTATTTTTTAATATGCTTACCGGGCTAAAGGTTAGCATGTTTAAAATACGTAAGTCGTTTTGTTCATCAAATTTAAGTAGATAACTCGTCAGTTGTTTGCATCAGAGCGATAATTTTTGAGATAGTTATTAAAACTGTTTAAAGGTTGTCAAACGTTGTTTCTCGTTGTATATCCTTTAATTCTAGAGTTAAATTGATAAATAACGTGTACGAATTTGTTTAACGCATTTGTTTTGGTTACTCGACGTCTCCGTTCTCGTGTAGCCTACATATTGCGTTTTTTTTTAATATGCTTACCGGGCTAAAGGTTAGCATGTTTAAAATACGTAAGTCGTTTTGTTCATCAAATTTAAGTAGATAACTCGTCAGTTGTTTGCATCAGAGCGATAATTTTTGAGATAGTTATTAAAACTGTTTAAAGGTTGTCAAACGTTGTTTCTCGTTGTATATCCTTTAATTCTAGAGTTAAATTGATAAATAACGTGTACGAATTTGTTTAACGCATTTGTTTTGGTTACTCGACGTCTCCGTTCTCGTGTAGCCTACATATTGCGTTTTTTTTTATTTGCTTACCGGGCTAAAGGTTAGCATGTTTAAAATACGTAAGTCGTTTTGTTCATCAAATTTAAGTAGATAACTCATCAGTTGTTTGCATCAGAGCGACAATTTTTGAGATAGTTATTAAAACTGTTTAAAGGTTGTCAAACGTTGTTTCTCGTTGTATATCCTTTAATTCTAGAGTTAAATTGATAAATAACGTGTACGAATTTGTTTAACGCATTTGTTTTGGTTACTCGACGTCTCCGTTCTCGTGTAGCATACATATTGCGTTTTTTTTTTAATTTGCTTACCCGGCTAAAGGTTAGCATGTTTAAAATACGTAAGTCGTTTTGTTCATCATATTTAAGTAGATAACTCATCAGTTGTTTGCATCAGAGCGATAATTTTTGAGATAGTTATTAAAACTGTTTAAAGGTTGTCAAACGTTGTTTCTCGTTGTATATCCTTTAATTCTAGAGTTAAATTGATAAATAACGTGTACGAATTTGTTTAACGCATTTGTTTTGGTTACTCGACGTCTCCGTTCTCGTGTAGCCTACATATTGCGTTTTTTTTTTAATTTGCTTACCGGGCTAAAGGTTAGCATGTTTAAAATACGTAAGTCGTTTTGTTCATCAAATTTAAGTAGATAACTCATCAGTTCTTTGCATCAGAGCGACAATTTTTGAGATAGTTATTAAAACTGTTTAAAGTTTGTCAAACGTTGTTTCTCGTTGTATATCCTTTAATTCTAGAGTTAAATTGATAAATAACGTGTACGAATTTGTTTAACGCATTTGTTTTGGTTACTCGACGTCTCCGTTCTCGTGTAGCTTACATATTGCGTTTTT
The DNA here is from genome assembly GCF_040869045.1 of Eurosta solidaginis. Taxonomy (NCBI): domain Eukaryota; kingdom Metazoa; phylum Arthropoda; class Insecta; order Diptera; family Tephritidae; genus Eurosta; species Eurosta solidaginis. Next base: position 566,862 of record NW_027136918.1, on the reverse strand, counting down.
TTTTAAATTTGCTTACCGGGCTAAAGGTTAGCATGTTTAAAATACGTAAGTCGTTTTGTTCATCAAATTTAAGTAGATAACTCATCAGTTGTTTGCATCAGAGCGATAATTTTTGAGATAGTTATTAAAACTGTTTAAAGGTTGTCAAACGTTGTTTCTCGTTGTATATCCTTTAATTCTAGAGTTAAATTGATAAATAAAGTGTACGAATTTGTTTAACGCATTTGTTTTGGTTACTCGACGTCTCCGTTCTCGTGTAGCCTACATATTGCGTTTTTTTTTTAATTTGCTTACCGGGCTAAAGTTTAGCATGTTTAAAATACGTAAGTCGTTTTGTTCATCATATTTAAGTAGATAACTCATCAGTTGTTTGCATCAGAGCGATAATTTTTGAGATAGTTATTAAAACTGTTTAAAGGTTGTCAAACGTTGTTTCTCGTTGTATATCCTTTAATTCTAGAGTTAAATTGATAAATAACGTGTACGAATTTGTTTAACGCATTTGTTTTGGTTACTTGACGTCTCCGTTCACGTGTTGCCCACATATTGCGTTTTTTTTTTTAATTTGCTTACCGGGCTAAAGGTTAGCATGTTTAAAATACGTAAGTCGTTTTGTTTATCAAATTTAAGTAGATAACTCATCAGTTGTTTGCATCAGAGCGATAATTTTTGAGATAGTTATTAAAACTGTTTAAAGGTTGTCAAACGTTGTTTCTCGTTGTATATCCTTTAATTCTAGAGTTAAATTGATAAATAACGTGTACGAATTTGTTTAACGCATTTGTTTTGGTTACTCGACGTCTCCGTTCTCGTGTAGCCTACATATTGCGTTTATTTTTTTAATTTGCTTACCGGGCTAAAGGTTAGCATGTTTTAAATACGTAAGTCGTTTTGTTCAACAAATTTAAGTAGATAACTCATCAGTTGTTTGCATCAGAGCGACAATTTTTGAGATAGTTATTAAAACAGTTTAAAGGTTGTCAAACGTTGTTTCTCGTTGTATATCCTTTAATTCTAGAGTTAAATTGATAAATAACGTGTACGAATTTGTTTAACGTATTTGTTTTGGTTACTCGACGTCTCCGTTCTCGTGTAGCCTACATATTGCGTTTTTTTTTTAATTTGCTTACCGGGCTAAAGGTTAGCATGTTTAAAATACGTAAGTCGTTTTGTTCATCATATTTAAGTAGATAACTCATCAGTTGTTTGCATCAGAGCGATAATTTTTGAGATAGTTATTAAAACTGTTTAAAGGTTGTCAAACGTTGTTTCTCGTTGTATATCCTTTAATTCTAGAGTTAAATTGATAAATAACGTGTACGAATTTGTTTAACGCATTTGTTTTAGTTACTCGACGTCTCCGTTCTCGTGTAGCCTACATATTGCGTTTTTTTTTTAATTTGCTTACCGGGCTAAAGGTTAGCATGTTTAAAATACGTAAGTCGTTTTGTTCATCATATTTAAGTAGATAACTCATGAGTTGTTTGCATCAGAGCGATAATTTTTGAGATAGTTATTAAAACTGTTTAAAGGTTGTCAAACGTTGTTTCTCGTTGTATATCCTTTAATTCTAGAGTTAAATTGATAAATAACGTGTACGAATTTGTTTAACGCATTTGTTTTGGTTACTCGACGTCTCCGTTCTCGTGCAGCCTACATATTGCGTTTTTTTTTTAATTTGCTTACCGGGCTAAAGGTTAGCATGTTTAAAATACGTAAGTCGTTTTGTTCATCAAATTTAAGTAGATAACTCATCAGTTGTTTGCATCAGAGCGACAATTTTTGAGATAGTTATTAAAACTGTTTAAAGGTTGTCAAACGTTGTTTCTCGTTGTATATCCTTTAATTCTAGAGTTAAATTGATAAATAACGTGTACGAATTTGTTTAACGCATTTGTTTTGGTTACTCGACGTCTCCGTTCTCGTGTAGCCTACATATTGCGTTTTTTTTTAATATGCTTACCGGGCTAAAGGTTAGCATGTTTAAAATACGTAAGTCGTTTTGTTCATCAAATTTAAGTAGATAACTCGTCAGTTGTTTGCATCAGAGCGATAATTTTTGAGATGGTTATTAAAACTGTTTAAAGGTTGTCAAACGTTGTTTCTCGTTGTATATCCTTTAATTCTAGAGTTAAATTGATAAATAACGTGTACGAATTTGTTTAACGCATTTGTTTTGGTTACACGACGTCTCCGTTCTCGTGTAGCCTACATATTGCGTTTTTTTTTAATATGCTTACCGGGCTAAAGGTTAGCATGTTTAAAATACGTAAGTCGTTTTGTTCATCAAATTTAAGTAGATAACTCGTCAGTTGTTTGCATCAGAGCGATAATTTTTGAGATAGTTATTAAAACTGTTTAAAGGTTGTCAAACGTTGTTTCTCGTTGTATATCCTTTAATTCTAGAGTTAAATTGATAAATAACGTGTACGAATTTGTTTAACGCATTTGTTTTGGTTACTCGACGTCTCCGTTCTCGTGTAGCCTACATATTGCGTTTTTTTTTTTAATTTGCTTACCGGGCTAAAGGTTAGCATGTTTAAAATACATAAGTCGTTTTGTTCATCATATTTAAGTAGATAACTCATCAGTTGTTTGCATCAGAGCGATAATTTTTGATATAGTTATTAAAACTGTTTAAAGGTTGTCAAACGTTGTTTCTCGTTGTATATCCTTTAATTCTAGAGTTAAATTGATAAATAACGTGTACGAATTTGTTTAACGCATTTGTTTTGGTTACTCGACGTCTCCGTTCACGTGTTGCCCACATATTGCGTTTTTTTTTTTAATTTGCTTACCGGGCTAAAGGTTAGCATGTTTAAAATACGTAAGTCGTTTTGTTCATCATATTTAAGTAGATAACTCATCAGTTGTTTGCATCAGAGCGATAATTTTTGAGATAGTTATTAAAACTGTTTAAAGGTTGTCAAACGTTGTTTCTCGTTGTATATCCTTTAATTCTAGAGTTAAATTGATAAATAACGTGTACGAATTTGTTTAACGCATTTGTTTTGGTTACTCGACGTCTCCGTTCTCGTGTAGCCTACATATTGCGTTTTTTTTTTTAATTTGCTTACCGGGCTAAAGGTTAGCATGTTTAAAATACGCAAGTCGTTTTGTTCAACAAATTTAAGTAGATAACTCATCAGTTGTTTGCATCAGAGCGACAATTTTTGAGATAGTTATTAAAACTGTTTAAAGGTTGTCAAACGTTGTTTCTCGTTGTATATCCTTTAATTCTAGAGTTAAATTGATAAATAACGTGTACGAATTTGTTTAACGCATTTGTTTTGGTTACTCGACGTCTCCGTTCACGTGTTGCCCACATATTGCGTTTTTTTTTTTAATTTGCTTACCGGGCTAAAGGTTAGCATGTTTAAAATACGTAAGTCGTTTTGTTCATCATATTTAAGTAGATAACTCATCAGTTGTTTGCATCAGAGCGATAATTTTTGAGATAGTTATTAAAACTGTTTAAAGGTTGTCAAACGTTGTTTCTCGTTGTATATCCTTTAATTCTAGAGTTAAATTGATAAATAACGTGTACGAATTTGTTTAACGCATTTGTTTTGGTTACTCGACGTCTCCGTTCTCGTGTAGCCTACATATTGCGTTTTTTTTTTTAATTTGCTTACCGGGCTAAAGGTTAGCATGTTTAAAATACGTAAGTCGTTTTGTTCATCAAATTTAAGTAGATAACTCATCAGTTGTTTGCATCAGAGCGACAATTTTTGAGATAGTTATTAAAACTGTTTAAAGTTTGTCAAACGTTGTTTCTCGTTGTATATCCTTTAATTCTAGAGTTAAATTGATAAATAACGTGTACGAATTTGTTTAACGCATTTGTTTTGGTTACTCGAAGTCTCCGTTCTCGTGTAGCCTACATATTGCGTTTTTTTTTTTAATTTGCTTACCGGGCTAAAGGTTAGCATGCTTAAAATACGTAAGTCGTTTTGTTCAACAAATTTAAGTGGATAACTCATCAGTTGTTTGCATCAGAGCGACAATTTTTGAGATAGTTATTAAAACTGTTTAAAGGTTGTCAAACGTTGTTTCTCGTTGTATATCCTTTAATTCTAGAGTTACATTGATAAATAACGTGTACGAATTTGTTTAACGCATTTGTTTTGGTTACTCGACGTCTCCGTTCTCGTGTAGCCTACATATTGCGTTTTTTTAATTTGCTTACCGGGCTAAAGGTTAGCATGTTTAAAATACGTAAGTCGTTTTGTTCATCAAATTTAAGTAGATAACTCATCAGTTGTTTGCATCAGAGCGATAATTTTTGAGATAGTTATTAAAACTGTTTAAAGGTTGTCAAACGTTGTTTCTCGTTGTATATCCTTTAATTCTAGAGTTAAATTGATAAATAACGTGTACGAATTTGTTTAACGCATTTGTTTTGGTTACTCGACGTCTCCGTTCTCGTGTAGCCTACATATTGCGTTTTTTTTTTAATTTGCTTACCGGGCTAAAGGTTAGCATGTTTAAAATACATAAGTCGTTTTGTTCATCATATTTAAGTAGATAACTCATCAGTTGTTTGCATCAGAGCGATAATTTTTGAGATAGTTATTAAAACTGTTTAAAGGTTGTCAAACGTTGTTTCTCGTTGTATATCCTTTAATTCTAGAGTTAAATTGATAAATAACGTGTACGAATTTGTTTAACGCATTTGTTTTGGTTACTCGACGTCTCCGTTCACGTGTTGCCCACATATTGCGTTTTTTTTTTTTAATTTGCTTACCGGGCTAAAGGTTAGCATGTTTAAAATACGTAAGTCGTTTTGTTCATCATATTTAAGTAGATAACTCATCAGTTGTTTGCGTCAGAGCGATAATTTTTGAGATAGTTATTAAAACTGTTTAAAGGTTGTCAAACGTTGTTTCTCGTTGTATATCCTTTAATTCTAGAGTTAAATTGATAAATAACGTGTACGAATTTGTTTAACGCATTTGTTTTGGTTACTCGACGTCTCCGTTCTCGTGTAGCCTACATATTGCGTTTTTTTTTTAATTTGCTTACCGGGCTAAAGGTTAGCATGTTTAAAATACGTAAGTCGTTTTGTTCATCAAATTTAAGTAGATAACTCATCAGTTGTTTGCATCAGAGCGACAATTTTTGAGATAGTTATTAAAACTGTTTAAAGGTTGTCAAACGTTGTTTCTCGTTGTATATCCTTTAATTCTAGAGTTACATTGATAAATAACGTGTACGAATTTGTTTAACGCATTTGTTTTGGTTACTCGACGTCTCCGTTCTCGTGTAGCCTACATATTGCGTTTTTTTAATTTGCTTACCGGGCTAAAGGTTAGCATGTTTAAAATACGTAAGTCGTTTTGTTCATCAAATTTAAGTAGATAACTCATCAGTTGTTTGCATCAGAGCGATAATTTTTGAGATAGTTATTAAAACTGTTTAAAGGTTGTCAAACGTTGTTTCTCGTTGTATATCCTTTAATTCTAGAGTTAAATTGATAAATAACGTGTACGAATTTGTTTAACGCATTTGTTTTGGTTACTCGACGTCTCCGTTCTCGTGTAGCCTACATATTGGTTTTTTTTTTAATTTGCTTACCGGGCTAAAGGTTAGCATGCTTAAAATACGTAAGTCGTTTTGTTCATCATATTTAAGTAGATAACTCATCAGTTGTTTGCATCAGAGCGATAATTTTTGAGATAGTTATTAAAACTGTTTAAAGGTTGTCAAACGTTGTTTCTCGTTGTATATCCTTTAATTCTAGAGTTAAATTGATAAATAACGTGTACGAATTTGTTTAACGCATTTGTTTTGGTTACTCGACGTCTCCGTTCTCGTGTAGCCTACATATTGCGTTTTTTTTTTTAATTTGCTTACCGGGCTAAAGGTTAGCATGTTTAAAATACGTAAGTCGTTTTGTTCATCAAATTTAAGTAGATAACTCATCAGTTGTTTGCATCAGAGCGACAATTTTTGAGATAGTTATTAAAACTGTTTAAAGGTTGTCAAACGTTGTTTCTCGTTGTATATCCTTTAATCCTAGAGTTAAATTGATAAATAACGTGTACGAATTTGTTTAACGCATTTGTTTTGGTTACTCGACGTCTCCGTTCTCGTGTAGCCCACATATTGCGTTTTTTTTTTAATTTGATTACCGGGCTAAAGGTTAGCACGTTTAAAATACGTAAGTCGTTTTGTTCATCAAATTTAAGTAGATAACTCATCAGTTGTTTGCATCAGAGCGACAATTTTTGAGATAGTTATTAAAACTGTTTAAAGGTTGTCAAACGTTGTTTCTCGTTGTATACCCTTTAATTCTAGAGTTAAATTGATAAATAACGTGTACGAATTTGTTTAACGCATTTGTTTTGGTTACTCGACGTCTCCGTTCTCGTGTAGCCTACATATTGCGTTTTTTTTTTTAATTTGCTTACCGGGCTAAAGGTTAGCATGTTTAAAATACGTAAGTCGTTTTGTTCATCAAATTTAAGTAGATAACTCATCAGTTGTTTGCATCAGAGCGATAATTTTTGAGATAGTTATTAAAACTGTTTAAAGGTTGTCAAACGTTGTTTCTCGTTGTATATCCTTTAATTCTAGAGTTAAATTGATAAATAACGTGTACGAATTTGTTTAACGCATTTGTTTTGGTTACTCGACGTCTCCGTTCTCGTGTAGCCTACATATTGCGTTTTTTTTTTAATTTGCTTACCGGGCTAAAGGTTAGCATGTTTAAAATACGTAAGTCGTTTTGTTCATCAAATTTAAGTAGATAACTCATCAGTTGTTTGCATCAGAGCGATAATTTTTGAGATAGTTATTAAAACTGTTTAAAGGTTGTCAAACGTTGTTTCTCGTTGTATATCCTTTAATTCTAGAGTTAAATTGATAAATAACGTGTACGAATTTGTTTAACGCATTTGTTTTGGTTACTCGACGTCTCCGTTCTCGTGTAGCCTACATATTGCGTTTTTTTTTTAATTTGCTTACCGGGCTAAAGCTTAGCATGTTTAAAATACGTAAGTCGTTTTGTTCATCATATTTAAGTAGATAACTCATCAGTTGTTTGCATCAGAGCGATAATTTTTGAGATAGTTATTAAAACTGTTTAAAGGTTGTCAAACGTTGTTTCTCGTTGTATATCCTTTAATTCTAGAGTTAAATTGATAAATAACGTGTTCGAATTTGTTTAACGCATTTGTTTTGGTTACTCGACGTCTCCGTTCTCGTGTAGCCTACATATTGCGTTTTTTTTTTAATTTGCTTACCGGGCTAAAGGTTAGCATGTTTAAAATACGTAAGTCGTTTTGTTCATCATATTTAAGTAGATAACTCATGAGATAGTTATTAAAACTGTTTAAAGGTTGTCAAATGTTGTTTCTCGTTGTATATCCTTTAATTCTAGAGTTAAATTGATAAATAACGTGTACGAATTTGTTTAACGCATTTGTTTTGGTTACTCGACGTCTCCGTTCTCGTGTAGCCTACATATTGCGTTTTTTTTTTAATTTGCTTACCGGGCTAAAGGTTAGCATGTTTAAAATACGTAAGTCGTTTTGTTCATCAAATTTAAGTAGATAACTCATCAGTTGTTTGCATCAGAGCGATAATTTTTGAGATAGTTATTAAAACTGTTTAAAGGTTGTCAAACGTTGTTTCTCGTTGTATATCCTTTAATTCTAGAGTTAAATTGATAAATAACGTGTACGAATTTGTTTAACGCATTTGTTTTGGTTACTCGACGTCTCCGTTCTCGTGTAGCCTACATATTGCGTTTTTTTTTTAATTTGCTTACCGGGCTAAAGCTTAGCATGTTTAAAATACGTAAGTCGTTTTGTTCATCATATTTAAGTAGATAACTCATCAGTTGTTTGCATCAGAGCGATAATTTTTGAGATAGTTATTAAAACTGTTTAAAGGTTGTCAAACGTTGTTTCTCGTTGTATATCCTTTAATTCTAGAGTTAAATTGATAAATAACGTGTTCGAATTTGTTAACGCATTTGTTTTGGTTACTCGACGTCTCCGTTCTCGTGTAGCCTACATATTGCGTTTTTTTTTTAATTTGCTTACCGGGCTAAAGGTTAGCATGTTTAAAATACGTAAGTCGTTTTGTTCATCATATTTAAGTAGATAACTCATGAGATAGTTATTAAAACTGTTTAAAGGTTGTCAAATGTTGTTTCTCGTTGTATATCCTTTAATTCTAGAGTTAAATTGATAAATAACGTGTACGAATTTGTTTAACGCATTTGTTTTGGTTACTCGACGTCTCCGTTCTCGTGTAGCCTACGTATTGCGTTTTTTTTTTTAATTTGCTTACCGGGCTAAAGGTTAGCATGTTTAAAATACGTAAGTCGTTTTGTTCAACAAATTTGAGTAGATAACTCATCAGTTGTTTGCATCAGAGCGATAATTTTTGAGATAGTTATTAAAACTGTTTAAAGGTTGTCAAACGTTGTTTCTCGTTGTATATCCTTTAATTCTAGAGTTAAATTGATAAATAACGTGTACGAATTTGTTTAACGCATTTGTTTTGGTTACTCGACGTCTCCGTTCTCGTGTAGCCTACATATTGCGTTTTTTTTTTAATTTGCTTACCCGGCTAAAGGTTAGCATGTTTAAAATACGTAAGTCGTTTTGTTCATCAAATTTAAGTAGATAACTCATCAGTTGTTTGCATCAGAGCGACAATTTTTGAGATAGTTATTAAAACTGTTTAAAGTTTGTCAAACGTTGTTTCTCGTTGTATATCCTTTAATTCTAGAGTTAAATTGATAAATAACGTGTACGAATTTGTTTAACGCATTTGTTTTGGTTACTCGACGTCTCCGTTCTCGTGTAGCCTACACATTGCGTTTTTTTTTTTAATTTGCTTACCCGGCTAAAGGTTAGCATGTTTAAAATACGTAAGTCGTTTTGTTCATCATATTTAAGTAGATAACTCATCAGTTGTTTGCATCAGAGCGATAATTTTTGAGATAGTTATTAAAACTGTTTAAAGGTTGTCAAACGTTGTTTCTCGTTGTATATCCTTTAATTCTAGAGTTAAATTGATAAATAACGTGTACGAATTTGTTTAACGCATTTGTTTTGGTTACTCGACGTCTCCGTTCTCGTGTAGCCTACATATTGCGTTTTTTTTTATTTGCTTACCGGGCTAAAGGTTAGCATGTTTAAAATACGTAAGTCGTTTTGTTCATCAAATTTAAGTAGATAACTCATCAGTTGTTTGCATCAGAGCGACAATTTTTGAGATAGTTATTAAAACTGTTTAAAGTTTGTCAAACGTTGTTTCTCGTTGTATATCCTTTAATTCTAGAGTTAAATTGATAAATAACGTGTACGAATTTGTTTAACGCATTTGTTTTGGTTACTCGACGTCTCCGTTCTCGTGTAGCCTACATATTGCGTTTTTTTTTTAATTTGCTTACCGGGCTAAAGGTTAGCATGTTTAAAATACGTAAGTCGTTTTGTTCATCATATTTAAGTAGATAACTCATCAGTTGTTTGCATCAGAGCGATAATTTTTGAGATAGTTATTAAAACTGTTTAAAGGTTGTCAAACGTTGTTTCTCGTTGTATATCCTTTAATTCTAGAGTTAAATTGATAAATAACGTGTACGAATTTGTTTAACGCATTTGTTTTGGTTACTCGACGTCTCCGTTCTCGTGTAGCCTACATATTGCGTTTTTTTTTTAATTTGCTTACCGGGCTAAAGGTTAGCATGTTTAAAATACGTAAGTCGTTTTGTTCATCAAATTTAAGTAGATAACTCATCAGTTGTTTGCATCAGAGCGACAATTTTTGAGATAGTTATTAAAACTGTTTAAAGTTTGTCAAACGTTGTTTCTCGTTGTATATCCTTTAATTCTAGAGTTAAATTGATAAATAACGTGTACGAATTTGTTTAACGCATTTGTTTTGGTTACTCGACGTCTCCGTTCTCGTGTAGACTACATATTGCGTTTTTTTTTAAATTCGCTTACCGGGCTAAAGGTTAGCATGTTTAAAATACGTAAGTCGTTTTGTTCATCATATTTAAGTAGATAACTCATCAGTTGTTTGCATCAGAGCGATAATTTTTGAGATAGTTATTAAAACTGTTTAAAGGTTGTCAAACGTTGTTTCTCGTTGTATATCCTTTAATTCTAGAGTTAAATTGATAAATAACGTGTACGAATTTGTTTAACGCATTTGTTTTGGTTACTCGACGTCTCCGTTCTCGTGTAGCCTACATATTGCGTTTTTTTTTTAATTTGCTTACCGGGCTAAAGGTTAGCATGTTTAAAATACGTAAGTCGTTTTGTTCATCAAATTTAAGTAGATAACTCATCAGTTGTTTGCATCAGAGCGACAATTTTTGAGATAGTTATTAAAACTGTTTAAAGTTTGTCAAACGTTGTTTCTCGTTGTATATCCTTTAATTCTAGAGTTAAATTGATAAATAACGTGTACGAATTTGTTTAACGCATTTGTTTTGGTTACTCGACGTCTCCGTTCTCGTGTAGACTACATATTGCGTTTTTTTTTAAATTCGCTTACCGGGCTAAAGGTTAGCATGTTTAAAATACGTAAGTCGTTTTGTTCATCAAATTAAGTAGATAACTCATCAGTTGTTTGCATCAGAGCGATAATTTTTGAGATAGTTATTAAAACTGTTTAAAGGTTGTCAAACGTTGTTTCTCGTTGTATATCCTTTAATTCTAGAGTTAAATTGATAAATAACGTGTACGAATTTGTTTAACGCATTTGTTTTGGTTACTCGACGTCTCCGTTCTCGTGTAGCCTACATATTGCGTTTTTTTTTTAATATGCTTACCGGGCTAAAGGTTAGCATGTTTAAAATACGTAAGTCGTTTTGTTCATCAAATTTAAGTAGATAACTCGTCAGTTGTTTGCATCAGAGCGATAATTTTTGAGATAGTTATTAAAACTGTTTAAAGGTTGTCAAACGTTGTTTCTCGTTGTATATCCTTTAATTCTAGAGTTAAATTGATAAATAACGTGTACGAATTTGTTTAACGCATTTGTTTTGGTTACTCGACGTCTCCGTTCTCGTGTAGCCTACATATTGCGTTTTTTTTTTATTTGCTTACCGGGCTAAAGGTTAGCATGTTTAAAATACGTAAGTCGTTTTGTTCATCAAATTTAAGTAGATAACTCATCAGTTGTTTGCATCAGAGCGACAATTTTTGAGATAGTTATTAAAACTGTTTAAAGGTTGTCAAACGTTGTTTCTCGTTGTATATCCTTTAATTCTAGAGTTAAATTGATAAATAACGTGTACGAATTTGTTTAACGCATTTGTTTTGGTTACTCGACGTCTCCGTTCTCGTGTAGCCTACATATTGCGTTTTTTTTTAATTTGCTTACCCGGCTAAAGGTTAGCATGTTTAAAATACGTAAGTCGTTTTGTTCATCATATTTAAGTAGATAACTCATCAGTTGTTTGCATCAGAGCGATAATTTTTGAGATAGTTATTAAAACTGTTTAAAGGTTGTCAAACCTTGTTTCTCGTTGTATATCCTTTAATTCTAGAGTTAAATTGATAAATAACGTGTACGAATTTGTTTGACGCATTTGTTTTAGTTACTCGACGTCTCCGTTCTCGTGTAGCCTACATATTGCGTTTTTTTTTTAATTTGCTTACCGGGCTAAAGGTTAGCATGTTTAAAATACGTAAGTCGTTTTGTTCATCATATTTAAGTAGATAACTCATCAGTTGTTTGCATCAGAGCGATAATTTTTGAGATAGTTATTAAGACTGTTTAAAGGTTGTCAAACGTTGTTTCTCGTTGTATATCCTTTAATTCTAGAGTTAAATTGATAAATAACGTGTACGAATTTGTTTAACGCATTTGTTTTGGTTACTCGACGTCTCCGTTCTCGTGTAGCCTACATATTGCGTTTTTTTTTTTAATTTGCTTACCGGGCTAAAGGTTAGCATGTTTAAAATACGTAAGTCGTTTTGTTCATCAAATTTAAGTAGATAACTCATCAGTTGTTTGCATCAGAGTGATAATTTTTGAGATAGTTATTAAAACTGTTTAAAGGTTGTCAAACGTTGTTTCTCGTTGTATATCCTTTAATTCTAGAGTTAAATTGATAAATAACGTGTACGAATTTGTTTAACGCATTTGTTTTGGTTACTCGACGTCTCCGTTCTCGTGTAGCCTACATATTGCGTTTTTTTTTTTAATTTGCTTACCGGGCTAAAGGTTAGCATGTTTAAAATACGTAAGTCGTTTTGTTCAACAAATTTAAGTAGATAACTCATCAGTTGTTTGCATCAGAGCGACAATTTTTGAGATAGTTATTAAAACTGTTTAAAGGTTGTCAAACGTTGTTTCTCGTTGTATATCCTTTAATTCTAGAGTTAAATTGATAAATAACGTGTACGAATTTCTTTAACGCCTTTGTTTTGGTTACTCGACGTCTCCGTTCTCGTGTAGCCTACATATTGCGTTTTTTTTTATTTGCTTACCGGGCTAAAGGTTAGCATGTTCAAAATACGTAAGTCGTTTTGTTCATCAAATTTAAGTAGATAACTCATCAGTTGTTTGCATTAGAGCGACAATTTTTGAGATAGTTATTAAAACTGTTTAAAGGTTGTCAAACGTTGTTTCTCGTTGTATATCCTTTAATTCTAGAGTTGAATTGATAAATAACGTGTACGAATTTGTTTAACGCATTTGTTTTGGTTACTCGACGTCTCCGTTCTCGTGTAGCCTACATATTGCGTTTTTTTTTTAATTTGCTTACCGGGCTAAAGGTTAGCATGTTTAAAATACGTAAGTCGTTTTGTTCATCATATTTAAGTAGATAACTCATCAGTTGTTTGCATCAGAGCGATAATTTTTGAGATAGTTATTAAAACTGTTTAAAGGTTGTCAAACGTTGTTTCTCGTTGTATATCCTTTAATTCTAGAGTTAAATTGATAAATAACGTGTACGAATTTGTTTAACGCATTTGTTTTGGTTACTCGACGTCTCCGTTCTCGTGTAGCCTACATATTGCGTTTTTTTTTTAATTTGCTTACCGGGCTAAAGGTTAGCATGTTTAAAATACGTAAGTCGTTTTGTTCATCAAATTTAAGTAGATAACTCATCAGTTGTTTGCATCAGAGCGACAATTTTTGAGATAGGTATTAAAACTGTTTAAATTTGTCAAACGTTGTTTCTCGTTGTATATCCTTTAATTCTAGAGTTAAATTGATAAATAACGTGTACGAATTTGTTTAACGCATTTGTTTTGGTTACTCGACGTCTCCGTTCTCGTGTAGCCTACATATTGCGTTTTTTTTTAAATTCGCTTACCGGGCTAAAGGTTAGCATGCTTAAAATACGTAAGTCGTTTTGTTCATCAAATTTAAGTAGATAACTCATCAGTTGTTTGCATCAGAGCGATAATTTTTGAGATAGTTATTAAAACTGTTTAAAGGTTGTCAAACGTTGTTTCTCGTTGTATATCCTTTAATTCTAGAGTTAAATTGATAAATAACGTGTACGAATTTGTTTAACGCATTTGTTTTGGTTACTCGACGTCTCCGTTCTCGTGTAGCCTACATATTGCGTTTTTTTTTTTAATTTGCTTACCGGGCTAAAGGTTAGCATGTTTAAAATACGTAAGTCGTTTTGTTCAACAAATTTAAGTAGATAACTCATCAGTTGTTTGCATCAGAGCGACAATTTTTGAGATAGTTATTAAAACTGTTTAAAGGTTGTCAAACGTTGTTTCTCGTTGTATATCCTTTAATTCTAGAGTTAAATTGATAAATAACGTGTACGAATTTCTTTAACGCATTTGTTTTGGTTACTCGACGTCTCCGTTCTCGTGTAGCCTACATATTGCGTTTTTTTTTTATTTGCTTACCGGGCTAAAGGTTAGCATGTTCAAAATACGTAAGTCGTTTTGTTCATCAAATTTAAGTAGATAACTCATCAGTTGTTTGCATTAGAGCGACAATTTTTGAGATAGTTATTAAAACTGTTTAAAGGTTGTCAAACGTTGTTTCTCGTTGTATATCCTTTAATTCTAGAGTTGAATTGATAAATAACGTGTACGAATTTGTTTAACGCATTTGTTTTGGTTACTCGACGTCTCCGTTCTCGTGTAGCCTACATATTGCGTTTTTTTTTTAATTTGCTTACCGGGCTAAAGGTTAGCATGTTTAAAATACGTAAGTCGTTTTGTTCATCATATTTAAGTAGATAACTCATCAGTTGTTTGCATCAGAGCGATAATTTTTGAGATAGTTATTAAAACTGTTTAAAGGTTGTCAAACGTTGTTTCTCGTTGTATATCCTTTAATTCTAGAGTTAAATTGATAAATAACGTGTACGAATTTGTTTAACGCATTTGTTTTGGTTACTCGACGTCTCCGTTCTCGTGTAGCCTACATATTGCGTTTTTTTTTTAATTTGCTTACCGGGCTAAAGGTTAGCATGTTTAAAATACGTAAGTCGTTTTGTTCATCAAATTTAAGTAGATAACTCATCAGTTGTTTGCATCAGAGCGACAATTTTTGAGATAGTTATTAAAACTGTTTAAAGTTTGTCAAACGTTGTTTCTCGTTGTATATCCTTTAATTCTAGAGTTAAATTGATAAATAACGTGTACGAATTTGTTTAACGCATTTTTTTTGGTTACTCGACGTCTCCGTTCTCGTGTAGCCTACATATTGCGTTTTTTTTTAAATTCGCTTACCGGGCTAAAGGTTAGCATGCTTAAAATACGTAAGTCGTTTTGTTCATCAAATTTAAGTAGATAACTCATCAGTTGTTTGCATCAGAGCGATAATTTTTGAGATAGTTATTAAAACTGTTTAAAGGTTGTCAAACGTTGTTTCTCGTTGTATATCCTTTAATTCTAGAGTTAAATTGATAAATAACGTGTACGAATTTGTTTAACGCATTTGTTTTGGTTACTCGACGTCTCCGTTCTCGTGTAGCCTACATATTGCGTTTTTTTTTAATTTGCTTACCGGGCTAAAGGTTAGCATGTTTAAAATACGTAAGTCGTTTTGTTCATCAAATTTAAGTAGATAACTCATCAGTTGTTTGCATCAGAGCTATAATTTTTGAGATAGTTATTAAAACTGTTTAAAGGTTGTCAAACGTTGTTTCTCGTTGTATATCCTTTAATTCTAGAGTTAAATTGATAAATAACGTGTACGAATTTGTTTAACGTATTTGTTTTGGTTACTCGACGTCTCCGTTCTCGTGTAGCCTACATATTGCGTTTTTTTTTTTAATTTGCTTACCGGGCTAAAGCTTAGCATGTTTAAAATACGTAAGTCGTTTTGTTCATCATATTTAAGTAGATAACTCATCAGTTGTTTGCATCAGAGCGATAATTTTTGAGATAGTTATTAAAACTGTTTAAAGGTTGTCAAACGTTGTTTCTCCTTGTATATCCTTTAATTCTAGAGTTAAATTGATAAATAACGTGTTCGAATTTGTTTAACGCATTTGTTTTGGTTACTCGACGTCTCCGTTCTCGTGTAGCCTACATATTGCGTTTTTTTTTTAATTTGCTTACCGGGCTAAAGGTTAGCATGTTTAAAATACGTAAGTCGTTTTGTTCATCATATTTAAGTAGATAACTCATGAGATAGTTATTAAAACTGTTTAAAGGTTGTCAAACGTTGTTTCTCGTTGTATATCCTTTAATTCTAGAGTTAAATTGATAAATAACGTGTACGAATTTGTTTAACGCATTTGTTTTGGTTACTCGACGTCTCCGTTCTCGTGTAGCCTACGTATTGCGTTTTTTTTTTTAATTTGCTTACCGGGCTAAAGGTTAGCATGTTTAAAATACGTAAGTCGTTTTGTTCAACAAATTTGAGTAGATAACTCATCAGTTGTTTGCATCAGAGCGATAATTTTTGAGATAGTTATTAAAACTGTTTAAAGGTTGTCAAACGTTGTTTCTCGTTGTATATCCTTTAATTCTAGAGTTAAATTGATAAATAACGTGTACGAATTTGTTTAACGCATTTGTTTTGGTTACTCGACGTCTCCGTTCTCGTGTAGCCTACATATTGCGTTTTTTTTTTAATTTGCTTACCCGGCTAAAGGTTAGCATGTTTAAAATACGTAAGTCGTTTTGTTCATCAAATTTAAGTAGATAACTCATCAGTTGTTTGCATCAGAGCGACAATTTTTGAGATAGTTATTAAAACTGTTTAAAGTTTGTCAAACGTTGTTTCTCGTTGTATATCCTTTAATTCTAGAGTTAAATTGATAAATAACGTGTACGAATTTGTTTAACGCATTTGTTTTGGTTACTCGACGTCTCCGTTCTCGTGTAGCCTACACATTGCGTTTTTTTTTTAATTTGCTTACCCGGCTAAAGGTTAGCATGTTTAAAATACGTAAGTCGTTTTGTTCATCATATTTAAGTAGATAACTCATCAGTTGTTTGCATCAGAGCGATAATTTTTGAGATAGTTATTAAAACTGTTTAAAGGTTGTCAAACGTTGTTTCTCGTTGTATATACTTTAATTCTAGAGTTAAATTGATAAATAACGTGTACGAATTTGTTTAACGCATTTGTTTTGGTTACTCGACGTCTCCGTTCTCGTGTAGCCTACATATTGCGTTTTTTTTTATTTGCTTACCGGGCTAAAGGTTAGCATGTTTAAAATACGTAAGTCGTTTTGTTCATCAAATTTAAGTAGATAACTCATCAGTTGTTTGCATCAGAGCGACAATTTTTGAGATAGTTATTAAAACTGTTTAAAGTTTGTCAAACGTTGTTTCTCGTTGTATATCCTTTAATTCTAGAGTTAAATTGATAAATAACGTGTACGAATTTGTTTAACGCATTTGTTTTGGTTACTCGACGTCTCCGTTCTCGTGTAGCCTACATATTGCGTTTTTTTTTTAATTTGCTTACCGGGCTAAAGGTTAGCATGTTTAAAATACGTAAGTCGTTTTGTTCATCATATTTAAGTAGATAACTCATCAGTTGTTTGCATCAGAGCGATAATTTTTGAGATAGTTATTAAAACTGTTTAAAGGTTGTCAAACGTTGTTTCTCGTTGTATATCCTTTAATTCTAGAGTTAAATTGATAAATAACGTGTACGAATTTGTTTAACGCATTTGTTTTGGTTACTCGACGTCTCCGTTCTCGTGTAGCCTACATATTGCGTTTTTTTTTTAATTTGCTTACCGGGCTAAAGGTTAGCATGTTTAAAATACGTAAGTCGTTTTGTTCATCAAATTTAAGTAGATAACTCATCAGTTGTTTGCATCAGAGCGACAATTTTTGAGATAGTTATTAAAACTGTTTAAAGTTTGTCAAACGTTGTTTCTCGTTGTATATCCTTTAATTCTAGAGTTAAATTGATAAATAACGTGTACGAATTTGTTTAACGCATTTGTTTTGGTTACTCGACGTCTCCGTTCTCGTGTAGCCTACATATTGCGTTTTTTTTTAAATTCGCTTACCGGGCTAAAGGTTAGCATGTTTAAAATACGTAAGTCGTTTTGTTCATCAAATTTAAGTAGATAACTCATCAGTTGTTTGCATCAGAGCGATAATTTTTGAGATAGTTATTAAAACTGTTTAAAGGTTGTCAAACGTTGTTTCTCGTTGTATATCCTTTAATTCTAGAGTTAAATTGATAAATAACGTGTACGAATTTGTTTAACGCATTTGTTTTGGTTACTCGACGTCTCCGTTCTCGTGTAGCCTACATATTGCGTTTTTTTTTAATATGCTTACCGGGCTAAAGGTTAGCATGTTTAAAATACGTAAGTCGTTTTGTTCATCAAATTTAAGTAGATAACTCGTCAGTTGTTTGCATCAGAGCGATAATTTTTGAGATAGTTATTAAAACTGTTTAAAGGTTGTCAAACGTTGTTTCTCGTTGTATATCCTTTAATTCTAGAGTTAAATTGATAAATAACGTGTACGAATTTGTTTAACGCATTTGTTTTGGTTACTCGACGTCTCCGTTCTCGTGTAGCCTACATATTGCGTTTTTTTTTATTTGCTTACCGGGCTAAAGGTTAGCATGTTTAAAATACGTAAGTCGTTTTGTTCATCAAATTTAAGTAGATAACTCATCAGTTGTTTGCATCAGAGCGACAATTTTTGAGATAGTTATTAAAACTGTTTAAAGGTTGTCAAACGTTGTTTCTCGTTGTATATCCTTTAATTCTAGAGTTAAATTGATAAATAACGTGTACGAATTTGTTTAACGCATTTGTTTTGGTTACTCGACGTCTCCGTTCTCGTGTAGCCTACATATTGCGTTTTTTTTTAATTTGCTTACCCGGCTAAAGGTTAGCATGTTTAAAATACGTAAGTCGTTTTGTTCATCATATTTAAGTAGATAACTCATCAGTTGTTTGCATCAGAGCGACAATTTTTGAGATAGTTATTAAAACTGTTTAAAGGTTGTCAAACGTTGTTTCTCGTTGTATATCCTTTAATTCTAGAGTTAAATTGATAAATAACGTGTACGAATTTGTTTAACGTATTTGTTTTGGTTACTCGACGTCTCCGTTCTCGTGTAGCCTACATATTGCGTTTTTTTTTTAATTTGCTTACCGGGCTAAAGGTTAGCATGTTTAAAATACGTAAGTCGTTTTGTTCATCATATTTAAGTAGATAACTCATCAGTTGTTTGCATCAGAGCGATAATTTTTGAGATAGTTATTAAAACTGTTTAAAGGTTGTCAAACCTTGTTTCTCGTTGTATATCCTTTAATTCTAGAGTTAAATTGATAAATAACGTGTACGAATTTGTTTGACGCATTTGTTTTAGTTACTCGACGTCTCCGTTCTCGTGTAGCCTACATATTGCGTTTTTTTTTTAATTTGCTTACCGGGCTAAAGGTTAGCATGTTTAAAATACGTAAGTCGTTTTGTTCATCATATTTAAGTAGATAACTCATCAGTTGTTTGCATCAGAGCGATAATTTTTGAGATAGTTATTAAGACTGTTTAAAGGTTGTCAAACGTTGTTTCTCGTTGTATATCCTTTAATTCTAGAGTTAAATTGATAAATAACGTGTACGAATTTGTTTAACGCATTTGTTTTGGTTACTCGACGTCTCCGTTCTCGTGTAGCCTACATATTGCGTTTTTTTTTTAATTTGCTTACCGGGCTAAAGGTTAGCATGTTTAAAATACGTAAGTCGTTTTGTTCATCAAATTTAAGTAGATAACTCATCAGTTGTTTGCATCAGAGCGATAATTTTTGAGATAGTTATTAAAACTGTTTAAAGGTTGTCAAACGTTGTTTCTCGTTGTATATCCTTTAATTCTAGAGTTAAATTGATAAATAACGTGTACGAATTTGTTTAACGCATTTGTTTTGGTTACTCGACGTCTCCGTTCTCGTGTAGCCTACATATTGCGTTTTTTTTTTTAATTTGCTTACCGGGCTAAAGGTTAGCATGTTTAAAATACGTAAGTCGTTTTGTTCAACAAATTTAAGTAGATAACTCATCAGTTGTTTGCATCAGAGCGACAATTTTTGAGATAGTTATTAAAACTGTTTAAAGGTTGTCAAACGTTGTTTCTCGTTGTATATCCTTTAATTCTAGAGTTAAATTGATAAATAACGTGTACGAATTTCTTTAACGCATTTGTTTTGGTTACTCGACGTCTCCGTTCTCGTGTAGCCTACATATTGCGTTTTTTTTGTATTTGCTTACCGGGCTAAAGGTTAGCATGTTTAAAATACGTAAGTCGTTTTGTTCATCAAATTTAAGTAGATAACTCATCAGTTGTTTGCATTAGAGCGACAATTTTTGAGATAGTTATTAAAACTGTTTAAAGGTTGTCAAACGTTGTTTCTCGTTGTATATCCTTTAATTCTAGAGTTGAATTGATAAATAACGTGTACGAATTTGTTTAACGCATTTGTTTTGGTTACTCGACGTCTCCGTTCTCGTGTAGCCTACATATTGCGTTTTTTTTTTAATTTGCTTACCGGGCTAAAGGTTAGCATGTTTAAAATACGTAAGTCGTTTTGTTCATCATATTTAAGTAGATAACTCATCAGTTGTTTGCATCAGAGCGATAATTTTTGAGATAGTTATTAAAACTGTTTAAAGGTTGTCAAACGTTGTTTCTCGTTGTATATCCTTTAATTCTAGAGTTAAATTGATAAATAACGTGTACGAATTTGTTTAACGCATTTGTTTTGGTTACTCGACGTCTCCGTTCTCGTGTAGCCTACATATTGCGTTTTTTTTTAATATGCTTACCGGGCTAAAGGTTAGCATGTTTAAAATACGTAAGTCGTTTTGTTCATCAAATTTAAGTAGATAACTCGTCAGTTGTTTGCATCAGAGCAATAATTTTTGAGATAGTTATTAAAACTGTTTAAAGGTTGTCAAACGTTGTTTCTCGTTGTATATCCTTTAATTCTAGAGTTAAATTGATAAATAACTTGTACGAATTTGTTTAACGCATTTGTTTTGGTTACTCGACGTCTCCGTTCTCGTGTAGCCTACATATTGCGTTTTTTTTTATTTGCTTACCGGGCTAAAGGTTAGCATGTTTAAAATACGTAAGTCGTTTTGTTCATCAAATTTAAGTAGATAACTCATCAGTTGTTTGCATCAGAGCGACAATTTTTGAGATAGTTATTAAAACTGTTTAAAGGTTGTCAAACGTTGTTTCTCGTTGTATATCCTTTAATTCTAGAGTTAAATTGATAAATAACGTGTACGAATTTGTTTAACGCATTTGTTTTGGTTACTCGACGTCTCCGTTCTCGTGTAGCCTACATATTGCGTTTTTTTTTAATTTGCTTACCCGGCTAAAGGTTAGCATGTTTAAAATACGTAAGTCGTTTTGTTCATCATATTTAAGTAGATAACTCATCAGTTGTTTGCATCAGAGCGACAATTTTTGAGATAGTTATTAAAACTGTTTAAAGGTTGTCAAACGTTGTTTCTCGTTGTATATCCTTTAATTCTAGAGTTAAATTGATAAATAACGTGTACGAATTTGTTTAACGTATTTGTTTTGGTTACTCGACGTCTCCGTTCTCGTGTAGCCTACATATTGCGTTTTTTTTTTAATTTGCTTACCGGGCTAAAGGTTAGCATGTTTAAAATACGTAAGTCGTTTTGTTCATCATATTTAAGTAGATAACTCATCAGTTGTTTGCATCAGAGCGATAATTTTTGAGATAGTTATTAAAACTGTTTAAAGGTTGTCAAACCTTGTTTCTCGTTGTATATCCTTTAATTCTAGAGTTAAATTGATAAATAACGTGTACGAATTTGTTTGACGCATTTGTTTTAGTTACTCGACGTCTCCGTTCTCGTGTAGCCTACATATTGCGTTTTTTTTTTAATTTGCTTACCGGGCTAAAGGTTAGCATGTTTAAAATACGTAAGTCGTTTTGTTCATCATATTTAAGTAGATAACTCATCAGTTGTTTGCATCAGAGCGATAATTTTTGAGATAGTTATTAAGACTGTTTAAAGGTTGTCAAACGTTGTTTCTCGTTGTATATCCTTTAATTCTAGAGTTAAATTGATAAATAACGTGTACGAATTTGTTTAACGCATTTGTTTTGGTTACTCGACGTCTCCGTTCTCGTGTAGCCTACATATTGCGTTTTTTTTTTAATATGCTTACCGGGCTAAAGGTTAGCATGTTTAAAATACGTAAGTCGTTTTGTTCATCAAATTTAAGTAGATAACTCATCAGTTGTTTGCATCAGAGCGATAATTTTTGAGATAGTTATTAAAACTGTTTAAAGGTTGTCAAACGTTGTTTCTCGTTGTATATCCTTTAATTCTAGAGTTAAATTGATAAATAACGTGTACGAATTTGTTTAACGCATTTGTTTTGGTTACTCGACGTCTCCGTTCTCGTGTAGCCTACATATTGCGTTTTTTTTTTTAATTTGCTTACCGGGCTAAAGGTTAGCATGTTTAAAATACGTAAGTCGTTTTGTTCAACAAATTTAAGTAGATAACTCATCAGTTGTTTGCATCAGAGCGACAATTTTTGAGATAGTTATTAAAACTGTTTAAAGGTTGTCAAACGTTGTTTCTCGTTGTATATCCTTTAATTCTAGAGTTAAATTGATAAATAACGTGTACGAATTTCTTTAACGCATTTGTTTTGGTTACTCGACGTCTCCGTTCTCGTGTAGCCTACATATTGCGTTTTTTTTTATTTGCTTACCGGGCTAAAGGTTAGCATGTTTAAAATACGTAAGTCGTTTTGTTCATCAAATTTAAGTAGATAACTCATCAGTTGTTTGCATTAGAGCGACAATTTTTGAGATAGTTATTAAAACTGTTTAAAGGTTGTCAAACGTTGTTTCTCGTTGTATATCCTTTAATTCTAGAGTTGAATTGATAAATAACGTGTACGAATTTGTTTAACGCATTTGTTTTGGTTACTCGACGTCTCCGTTCTCGTGTAGCCTACATATTGCGTTTTTTTTTTAATTTGCTTACCGGGCTAAAGGTTAGCATGTTTAAAATACGTAAGTCGTTTTGTTCATCATATTTAAGTAGATAACTCATCAGTTGTTTGCATCAGAGCGATAATTTTTGAGATAGTTATTAAAACTGTTTAAAGGTTGTCAAACGTTGTTTCTCGTTGTATATCCTTTAATTCTAGAGTTAAATTGATAAATAACGTGTACGAATTTGTTTAACGCATTTGTTTTGGTTACTCGACGTCTCCGTTCTCGTGTAGCCTACATATTGCGTTTTTTTTTTAATTTGCTTACCGGGCTAAAGGTTAGCATGTTTAAAATACGTAAGTCGTTTTGTTCATCAAATTTAAGTAGATAACTCATCAGTTGTTTGCATCAGAGCGACAATTTTTGAGATAGTTATTAAAACTGTTTAAAGTTTGTCAAACGTTGTTTCTCGTTGTATATCCTTTAATTCTAGAGTTAAATTGATAAATAACGTGTACGAATTGTTTAACGCATTTGTTTTGGTTACTCGACGTCTCCGTTCTCGTGTAGCCTACATATTGCGTTTTTTTTTAAATTCGCTTACCGGGCTAAAGGTTAGCATGTTTAAAATACGTAAGTCGTTTTGTTCATCAAATTTAAGTAGATAACTCATCAGTTGTTTGCATCAGAGCGATAATTTTTGAGATAGTTATTAAAACTGTTTAAAGGTTGTCAAACGTTGTTTCTCGTTGTATATCCTTTAATTCTAGAGTTAAATTGATAAATAAAGTGTACGAATTTGTTTAACGCATTTGTTTTGGTTACTCGACGTCTCCGTTCTCGTGTAGCCTACATATTGCGTTTTTTTTTTAATTTGCTTACCGGGCTAAAGGTTAGCATGTTTAAAATACGTAAGTCGTTTTGTTCATCATATTTAAGTAGATAACTCATCAGTTGTTTGCATCAGAGCGATAATTTTTGAGATAGTTATTAAAACTGTTTAAAGGTTGTCAAACGTTGTTTCTCGTTGTATATCCTTTAATTCTAGAGTTAAATTGATAAATAACGTGTACGAATTTGTTTAACGCATTTGTTTTGGTTACTCGACGTCTCCGTTCACGTGTTGCCCACATATTGCGTTTTTTTTTTTAATTTGCTTACCGGGCTAAAGGTTAGCATGTTTAAAATACGTAAGTCGTTTTGTTCATCATATTTAAGTAGATAACTCATCAGTTGTTTGCATCAGAGCGATAATTTTTGAGATAGTTATTAAAACTGTTTAAAGGTTGTCAAACGTTGTTTCTCGTTGTATATCCTTTAATTCTAGAGTTAAATTGATAAATAACGTGTACGAATTTGTTTAACGCATTTGTTTTGGTTACTCGATGTCTCCGTTCTCGTGTAGCCTACATATTGCGTTTTTTTTTTTAATTTGCTTACCGGGCTAAAGGTTAGCATGTTTAAAATACGTAAGTCGTTTTGTTCAACAAATTTAAGTAGATAACTCATCAGTTGTTTGCATCAGAGCGACAATTTTTGAGATAGTTATTAAAACTGTTTAAAGGTTGTCAAACGTTGTTTCTCGTTGTATATCCTTTAATTCTAGAGTTAAATTGATAAATAACGTGTACGAATTTGTTTAACGTATTTGTTTTGGTTACTCGACGTCTCCGTTCTCGTGTAGCCTACATATTGCGTTTTTTTTTTAATTTGCTTACCGGGCTAAAGGTTAGCATGTTTAAAATACGTAAGTCGTTTTGTTCATCATATTTAAGTAGATAACTCATCAGTTGTTTGCATCAGAGCGATAATTTTTGAGATAGTTATTAAAACTGTTTAAAGGTTGTCAAACGTTGTTTCTCGTTGTATATCCTTTAATTCTAGAGTTAAATTGATAAATAACGTGTACGAATTTGTTTAACGCATTTGTTTTAGTTACTCGAAGTCTCCGTTCTCGTGCAGCCTACATATTGCGTTTTTTTTTTTAATTTGCTTACCGGGCTAAAGGTTAGCATGTTTAAAATACGTAAGTCGTTTTGTTCATCAAATTTAAGTAGATAACTCATCAGTTGTTTGCATCAGAGCGATAATTTTTGAGATAGTTATTAAAACTGTTTAAAGGTTGTCAAACGTTGTTTCTCGTTGTATATCCTTTAATTCTAGAGTTAAATTGATAAATAACGTGTACGAATTTGTTTAACGCATTTGTTTTAGTTACTCGAAGTCTCCGTTCTCGTGCAGCCTACATATTGCGTTTTTTTTTTTAATTTGCTTACCGGGCTAAAGGTTAGCATGTTTAAAATACGTAAGTCGTTTTGTTCATCAAATTTAAGTAGATAACTCATCAGTTGTTTGCATCAGAGCGATAATTTTTGAGATAGTTATTAAAACTGTTTAAAGGTTGTCAAACGTTGTTTCTCGTTGTATATCCTTTAATTCTAGAGTTAAATTGATAAATAACGTGTACGAATTTGTTTAACGCATTTGTTTTGGTTACTCGATGTCTCCGTTCTCGTGTAGCCTACATATTGCGTTTTTTTTTTTAATTTGCTTACCGGGCTAAAGGTTAGCATGTTTAAAATACGTAAGTCGTTTTGTTCAACAAATTTAAGTAGATAACTCATCAGTTGTTTGCATCAGAGCGATAATTTTTGAGATAGTTATTAAAACTGTTTAAAGGTTGTCAAACGTTGTTTCTCGTTGTATATCCTTTAATTCTAGAGTTAAATTGATAAATAACGTGTACGAATTTGTTTAACGCATTTGTTTTAGTTACTCGAAGTCTCCGTTCTCGTGCAGCCTACATATTGCGTTTTTTTTTTTAATTTGCTTACCGGGCTAAAGGTTAGCATGTTTAAAATACGTAAGTCGTTTTGTTCATCAAATTTAAGTAGATAACTCATCAGTTGTTTGCATCAGAGCGATAATTTTTGAGATAGTTATTAAAACTGTTTAAAGGTTGTCAAACGTTGTTTCTCGTTGTATATCCTTTAATTCTAGAGTTAAATTGATAAATAACGTGTACGAATTTGTTTAACGCATTTGTTTTAGTTACTCGAAGTCTCCGTTCTCGTGCAGCCTACATATTGCGTTTTTTTTTTTAATTTGCTTACCGGGCTAAAGGTTAGCATGTTTAAAATACGTAAGTCGTTTTGTTCATCAAATTTAAGTAGATAACTCATCAGTTGTTTGCATCAGAGCGATAATTTTTGAGATAGTTATTAAAACTGTTTAAAGGTTGTCAAACGTTGTTTCTCGTTGTATATCCTTTAATTCTAGAGTTAAATTGATAAATAACGTGTACGAATTTGTTTAACGCATTTGTTTTAGTTACTCGAAGTCTCCGTTCTCGTGCAGCCTACATATTGCGTTTTTTTTTTTAATTTGCTTACCGGGCTAAAGGTTAGCATGTTTAAAATACGTAAGTCGTTTTGTTCATCAAATTTAAGTAGATAACTCATCAGTTGTTTGCATCAGAGCGATAATTTTTGAGATAGTTATTAAAACTGTTTAAAGGTTGTCAAACGTTGTTTCTCGTTGTATATCCTTTAATTCTAGAGTTAAATTGATAAATAACGTGTACGAATTTGTTTAACGCATTTGTTTTGGTTACTCGATGTCTCCGTTCTCGTGTAGCCTACATATTGCGTTTTTTTTTTTAATTTGCTTACCGGGCTAAAGGTTAGCATGTTTAAAATACGTAAGTCGTTTTGTTCAACAAATTTAAGTAGATAACTCATCAGTTGTTTGCATCAGAGCGATAATTTTTGAGATAGTTATTAAAACTGTTTAAAGGTTGTCAAACGTTGTTTCTCGTTGTATATCCTTTAATTCTAGAGTTAAATTGATAAATAACGTGTACGAATTTGTTTAACGCATTTGTTTTAGTTACTCGAAGTCTCCGTTCTCGTGCAGCCTACATATTGCGTTTTTTTTTTTAATTTGCTTACCGGGCTAAAGGTTAGCATGTTTAAAATACGTAAGTCGTTTTGTTCATCAAATTTAAGTAGATAACTCATCAGTTGTTTGCATCAGAGCGATAATTTTTGAGATAGTTATTAAAACTGTTTAAAGGTTGTCAAACGTTGTTTCTCGTTGTATATCCTTTAATTCTAGAGTTAAATTGATAAATAACGTGTACGAATTTGTTTAACGCATTTGTTTTAGTTACTCGAAGTCTCCGTTCTCGTGCAGCCTACATATTGCGTTTTTTTTTTTAATTTGCTTACCGGGCTAAAGGTTAGCATGTTTAAAATACGTAAGTCGTTTTGTTCATCAAATTTAAGTAGATAACTCATCAGTTGTTTGCATCAGAGCGATAATTTTTGAGATAGTTATTAAAACTGTTTAAAGGTTGTCAAACGTTGTTTCTCGTTGTATATCCTTTAATTCTAGAGTTAAATTGATAAATAACGTGTACGAATTTGTTTAACGCATTTGTTTTAGTTACTCGAAGTCTCCGTTCTCGTGCAGCCTACATATTGCGTTTTTTTTTTTAATTTGCTTACCGGGCTAAAGGTTAGCATGTTTAAAATACGTAAGTCGTTTTGTTCATCAAATTTAAGTAGATAACTCATCAGTTGTTTGCATCAGAGCGATAATTTTTGAGATAGTTATTAAAACTGTTTAAAGGTTGTCAAACGTTGTTTCTCGTTGTATATCCTTTAATTCTAGAGTTAAATTGATAAATAACGTGTACGAATTTGTTTAACGCATTTGTTTTGGTTACTCGATGTCTCCGTTCTCGTGTAGCCTACATATTGCGTTTTTTTTTTTAATTTGCTTACCGGGCTAAAGGTTAGCATGTTTAAAATACGTAAGTCGTTTTGTTCAACAAATTTAAGTAGATAACTCATCAGTTGTTTGCATCAGAGCGACAATTTTTGAGATAGTTATTAAAACTGTTTAAAGGTTGTCAAACGTTGTTTCTCGTTGTATATCCTTTAATTCTAGAGTTAAATTGATAAATAACGTGTACGAATTTGTTTAACGTATTTGTTTTGGTTACTCGACGTCTCCGTTCTCGTGTAGCCTACATATTGCGTTTTTTTTTAATTTGCTTACCGGGCTAAAGGTTAGCATGTTTAAAATACGTAAGTCGTTTTGTTCATCATATTTAAGTAGATAACTCATCAGTTGTTTGCATCAGAGCGATAATTTTTGAGATAGTTATTAAAACTGTTTAAAGGTTGTCAAACGTTGTTTCTCGTTGTATATCCTTTAATTCTAGAGTTAAATTGATAAATAACGTGTACGAATTTGTTTAACGCATTTGTTTTAGTTACTCGAAGTCTCCGTTCTCGTGCAGCCTACATATTGCGTTTTTTTTTTTAATTTGCTTACCGGGCTAAAGGTTAGCATGTTTAAAATACGTAAGTCGTTTTGTTCATCAAATTTAAGTAGATAACTCATCAGTTGTTTGCATCAGAGCGATAATTTTTGAGATAGTTATTAAAACTGTTTAAAGGTTGTCAAACGTTGTTTCTCGTTGTATATCCTTTAATTCTAGAGTTAAATTGATAAATAACGTGTACGAATTTGTTTAACGCATTTGTTTTAGTTACTCGAAGTCTCCGTTCTCGTGCAGCCTACATATTGCGTTTTTTTTTTTAATTTGCTTACCGGGCTAAAGGTTAGCATGTTTAAAATACGTAAGTCGTTTTGTTCATCAAATTTAAGTAGATAACTCATCAGTTGTTTGCATCAGAGCGATAATTTTTGAGATAGTTATTAAAACTGTTTAAAGGTTGTCAAACGTTGTTTCTCGTTGTATATCCTTTAATTCTAGAGTTAAATTGATAAATAACGTGTACGAATTTGTTTAACGCATTTGTTTTGGTTACTCGACGTCTCCGTTCTCGTGTAGCCTACATATTGCGTTTTTTTTTAATATGCTTACCGGGCTAAAGGTTAGCATGTTTAAAATACGTAAGTCGTTTTGTTCATCAAATTTAAGTAGATAACTCATCAGTTGTTTGCATCAGAGCGACAATTTTTGAGATAGTTATTAAAACTGTTTAAAGTTTGTCAAACGTTGTTTCTCGTTGTATATCCTTTAATTCTAGAGTTAAATTGATAAATAACGTGTACGAATTTGTTTAACGCATTTGTTTTGGTTACTCGACGTCTCCGTTCTCGTGTAGCCTACATATTGCGTTTTTTTTTTAATTTGCTTACCGGGCTAAAGGTTAGCATGTTTAAAATACGTAAGTCGTTTTGTTCATCATATTTAAGTAGATAACTCATCAGTTGTTTGCATCAGAGCGATAATTTTTGAGATAGTTATTAAAACTGTTTAAAGGTTGTCAAACGTTGTTTCTCGTTGTATATCCTTTAATTCTAGAGTTAAATTGATAAATAACGTGTACGAATTTGTTTAACGCATTTGTTTTGGTTACTCGACGTCTCCGTTCTCGTGTAGCCTACATATTGCGTTTTTTTTTTAATTTGCTTACCGGGCTAAAGGTTAGCATGTTTAAAATACGTAAGTCGTTTTGTTCATCAAATTTAAGTAGATAACTCATCAGTTGTTTGCATCAGAGCGACAATTTTTGAGATAGTTATTAAAACTGTTTAAAGTTTGTCAAACGTTGTTTCTCGTTGTATATCCTTTAATTCTAGAGTTAAATTGATAAATAACGTGTACGAATTTGTTTAACGCATTTGTTTTGGTTACTCGACGTCTCCGTTCTCGTGTAGCCTACATATTGCGTTTTTTTTTAAATTCGCTTACCGGGCTAAAGGTTAGCATGTTTAAAATACGTAAGTCGTTTTGTTCATCAAATTTAAGTAGATAACTCATCAGTTGTTTGCATCAGAGCGATAATTTTTGAGATAGTTATTAAAACTGTTTAAAGGTTGTCAAACGTTGTTTCTCGTTGTATATCCTTTAATTCTAGAGTTAAATTGATAAATAACGTGTACGAATTTGTTTAACGCATTTGTTTTGGTTACTCGACGTCTCCGTTCTCGTGTAGCCTACATATTGCGTTTTTTTTTAATATGCTTACCGGGCTAAAGGTTAGCATGTTTAAAATACGTAAGTCGTTTTGTTCATCAAATTTAAGTAGATAACTCGTCAGTTGTTTGCATCAGAGCGATAATTTTTGAGATAGTTATTAAAACTGTTTAAAGGTTGTCAAACGTCGTTTCTCTTTGTATATCCTTTAATTCTAGAGTTAAATTGATAAATAACGTGTACGAATTTGTTTAACGCATTTGTTTTGGTTACTCGACGTCTCCGTTCTCGTGTAGCCTACATATTGCGTTTTTTTTTTATTTGCTTACCGGGCTAAAGGTTAGCATGTTTAAAATACGTAAGTCGTTTTGTTCATCAAATTTAAGTAGATAACTCATCAGTTGTTTGCATCAGAGCGACAATTTTTGAGATAGTTATTAAAACTGTTTAAAGGTTGTCAAACGTT
This sequence comes from Eurosta solidaginis, assembly GCF_040869045.1. Classification (NCBI taxonomy): domain Eukaryota; kingdom Metazoa; phylum Arthropoda; class Insecta; order Diptera; family Tephritidae; genus Eurosta; species Eurosta solidaginis. The sequence continues at coordinate 537,052 of NW_027136918.1, read as the reverse complement.
GTTTCTCGTTGTATATCCTTTAATTCTAGAGTTAAATTGATAAATAACGTGTACGAATTTGTTTAACGCATTTGTTTTGGTTACTCGACGTCTCCGTTCTCGTGTAGCCTACATATTGCGTTTTTTTTTAATTTGCTTACCCGGCTAAAGGTTAGCATGTTTAAAATACGTAAGTCGTTTTGTTCATCATATTTAAGTAGATAACTCATCAGTTGTTTGCATCAGAGCGACAATTTTTGAGATAGTTATTAAAACTGTTTAAAGGTTGTCAAACGTTGTTTCTCGTTGTATATCCTTTAATTCTAGAGTTAAATTGATAAATAACGTGTACGAATTTGTTTAACGTATTTGTTTTGGTTACTCGACGTCTCCGTTCTCGTGTAGCCTACATATTGCGTTTTTTTTTTAATTTGCTTACCGGGCTAAAGGTTAGCATGTTTAAAATACGTAAGTCGTTTTGTTCATCATATTTAAGTAGATAACTCATTAGTTGTTTGCATCAGAGCGATAATTTTTGAGATAGTTATTAAAACTGTTTAAAGGTTGTCAAACGTTGTTTCTCGTTGTATATCCTTTAATTCTAGAGTTAAATTGATAAACAACGTGTACGAATTTGTTTGACGCATTTGTTTTAGTTACTCGACGTCTCCGTTCTCGTGTAGCCTACATATTGCGTTTTTTTTTTTAATTTGCTTACCGGGCTAAAGGTTAGCATGTTTAAAATACGTAAGTCGTTTTGTTCATCATATTTAAGTAGATAACTCATCAGTTGTTTGCATCAGAGCGATAATTTTTGAGATAGTTATTAAGACTGTTTAAAGGTTGTCAAACGTTGTTTCTCGTTGTATATCCTTTAATTCTAGAGTTAAATTGATAAATAACGTGTACGAATTTGTTTAACGCATTTGTTTTGGTTACTCGACGTCTCCGTTCTCGTGTAGCCTACATATTGCGTTTTTTTTTTAATTTGCTTACCGGGCTAAAGGTTAGCATGTTTAAAATACGTAAGTCGTTTTGTTCATCAAATTTAAGTAGATAACTCATCAGTTGTTTGCATCAGAGCGATAATTTTTGAGATAGTTATTAAAACTGTTTAAAGGTTGTCAAACGTTGTTTCTCGTTGTATATCCTTTAATTCTAGAGTTAAATTGATAAATAACGTGTACGAATTTGTTTAACGCATTTGTTTTGGTTACTCGACGTCTCCGTTCTCGTGTAGCCTACATATTGCGTTTTTTTTTTTTAATTTGCTTACCGGGCTAAAGGTTAGCATGTTTAAAATACGTAAGTCGTTTTGTTCAACAAATTTAAGTAGATAACTCATCAGTTGTTTGCATCAGAGCGACAATTTTTGAGATAGTTATTAAAACTGTTTAAAGGTTGTCAAACGTTGTTTCTCGTTGTATATCCTTTAATTCTAGAGTTAAATTGATAAATAACGTGTACGAATTTCTTTAACGCATTTGTTTTGGTTACTCGACGTCTCCGTTCTCGTGTAGCCTACATATTGCGTTTTTTTTTATTTGCTTACCGGGCTAAAGGTTAGCATGTTTAAAATACGTAAGTCGTTTTGTTCATCAAATTTAAGTAGATAACTCATCAGTTGTTTGCATTAGAGCGACAATTTTTGAGATAGTTATTAAAACTGTTTAAAGGTTGTCAAACGTTGTTTCTCGTTGTATATCCTTTAATTCTAGAGTTAAATTGATAAATAACGTGTACGAATTTGTTTAACGCATTTGTTTTGGTTACTCGACGTCTCCGTTCTCGTGTAGCCTACATATTGCGTTTTTTTTTTAATTTGCTTACCGGGCTAAAGGTTAGCATGTTTAAAATACGTAAGTCGTTTTGTTCATCATATTTAAGTAGATAACTCATCAGTTGTTTGCATCAGAGCGATAATTTTTGAGATAGTTATTAAAACTGTTTAAAGGTTGTCAAACGTTGTTTCTCGTTGTATATCCTTTAATTCTAGAGTTAAATTGATAAATAACGTGTACGAATTTGTTTAACGCATTTGTTTTGGTTACTCGACGTCTCCGTTCTCGTGTAGCCTACATATTGCGTTTTTTTTTTAATTTGCTTACCGGGCTAAAGGTTAGCATGTTTAAAATACGTAAGTCGTTTTGTTCATCAAATTTAAGTAGATAACTCATCAGTTGTTTGCATCAGAGCGACAATTTTTGAGATAGTTATTAAAACTGTTTAAAGTTTGTCAAACGTTGTTTCTCGTTGTATATCCTTTAATTCTAGAGTTAAATTGATAAATAACGTGTACGAATTTGTTTAACGCATTTGTTTTGGTTACTCGACGTCTCCGTTCTCGTGTAGCCTACATATTGCGTTTTTTTTTAAATTCGCTTACCGGGCTAAAGGTTAGCATATTTAAAATACGTAAGTCGTTTTGTTCATCAAATTTAAGTAGATAACTCATCAGTTGTTTGCATCAGAGCGATAATTTTTGAGATAGTTATTAAAACTGTTTAAAGGTTGTCAAACGTTGTTTCTCGTTGTATATCCTTTAATTCTAGAGTTAAATTGATAAATAAAGTGTACGAATTTGTTTAACGCATTTGTTTTGGTTACTCGACGTCTCCGTTCTCGTGTAGCCTACATATTGCGTTTTTTTTTTAATTTGCTTACCGGGCTAAAGGTTAGCATGTTTAAAATACGTAAGTCGTTTTGTTCATCATATTTAAGTAGATAACTCATCAGTTGTTTGCATCAGAGCGATAATTTTTGAGATAGTTATTAAAACTGTTTAAAGGTTGTCAAACGTTGTTTCTCGTTGTATATCCTTTAATTCTAGAGTTAAATTGATAAATAACGTGTACGAATTTGTTTAACGTATTTGTTTTGGTTACTCGACGTCTCCGTTCTCGTGTAGCCTACATATTGCGTTTTTTTTTTAATTTGCTTACCGGGCTAAAGGTTAGCATGTTTAAAATACGTAAGTCGTTTTGTTCATCATATTTAAGTAGATAACTCATCAGTTGTTTGCATCAGAGCGATAATTTTTGAGATAGTTATTAAAACTGTTTAAAGGTTGTCAAACGTTGTTTCTCGTTGTATATCCTTTAATTCTAGAGTTAAATTGATAAATAACGTGTACGAATTTGTTTAACGCATTTGTTTTAGTTACTCGACGTCTCCGTTCTCGTGCAGCCTACATATTGCGTTTTTTTTTTTAATTTGCTTACCGGGCTAAAGGTTAGCATGTTTAAAATACGTAAGTCGTTTTGTTCATCAAATTTAAGTAGATAACTCATCAGTCGTTTGCATCAGAGCGATAATTTTTGAGATAGTTATTAAAACTGTTTAAAGGTTGTCAAACGTTGTTTCTCGTTGTATATCCTTTAATTCTAGAGTTAAATTGATAAATAACGTGTACGAATTTGTTTAACGCATTTGTTTTGGTTACTCGACGTCTCCGTTCTCGTGTAGCCTACATATTGCGTTTTTTTTTAATATGCTTACCGGGCTAAAGGTTAGCATGTTTAAAATACGTAAGTCGTTTTGTTCATCAAATTTAAGTAGATAACTCGTCAGTTGTTTGCATCAGAGCGATAATTTTTGAGATAGTTATTAAAACTGTTTAAAGGTTGTCAAACGTTGTTTCTCGTTGTATATCCTTTAATTCTAGAGTTAAATTGATAAATAACGTGTACGAATTTGTTTAACGCATTTGTTTTGGTTACTCGACGTCTCCGTTCTCGTGTAGCCTACATATTGCGTTTTTTTTTTAATTTGCTTACCGGGCTAAAGGTTAGCATGTTTAAAATACGTAAGTCGTTTTGTTCATCAAATTTAAGTAGATAACTCATCAGTTGTTTGCATCAGAGCGACAATTTTTGAGATAGTTATTAAAACTGTTTAAAGTTTGTCAAACGTTGTTTCTCGTTGTATATCCTTTAATTCTAGAGTTAAATTGATAAATAACGTGTACGAATTTGTTTAACGCATTTGTTTTGGTTACTCGACGTCTCCGTTCTCGTGTAGCCTACATATTGCGTTTTTTTTTAAATTCGCTTACCGGGCTAAAGGTTAGCATATTTAAAATACGTAAGTCGTTTTGTTCATCAAATTTAAGTAGATAACTCATCAGTTGTTTGCATCAGAGCGATAATTTTTGAGATAGTTATTAAAACTGTTTAAAGGTTGTCAAACGTTGTTTCTCGTTGTATATCCTTTAATTCTAGAGTTAAATTGATAAATAAAGTGTACGAATTTGTTTAACGCATTTGTTTTGGTTACTCGACGTCTCCGTTCTCGTGTAGCCTACATATTGCGTTTTTTTTTTAATTTGCTTACCGGGCTAAAGGTTAGCATGTTTAAAATACGTAAGTCGTTTTGTTCATCATATTTAAGTAGATAACTCATCAGTTGTTTGCATCAGAGCGATAATTTTTGAGATAGTTATTAAAACTGTTTAAAGGTTGTCAAACGTTGTTTCTCGTTGTATATCCTTTAATTCTAGAGTTAAATTGATAAATAACGTGTACGAATTTGTTTAACGTATTTGTTTTGGTTACTCGACGTCTCCGTTCTCGTGTAGCCTACATATTGCGTTTTTTTTTTTAATTTGCTTACCGGGCTAAAGGTTAGCATGTTTAAAATACGTAAGTCGTTTTGTTCATCATATTTAAGTAGATAACTCATCAGTTGTTTGCATCAGAGCGATAATTTTTGAGATAGTTATTAAAACTGTTTAAAGGTTGTCAAACGTTTTTTCTCGTTGTATATCCTTTAATTCTAGAGTTAAATTGATAAATAACGTGTACGAATTTGTTTAACGCATTTGTTTTAGTTACTCGACGTCTCCGTTCTCGTGCAGCCTACATATTGCGTTTTTTTTTTTAATTTGCTTACCGGGCTAAAGGTTAGCATGTTTAAAATACGTAAGTCGTTTTGTTCATCAAATTTAAGTAGATAACTCATCAGTTGTTTGCATCAGAGCGATAATTTTTGAGATAGTTATTAAAACTGTTTAAAGGTTGTCAAACGTTGTTTCTCGTTGTATATCCTTTAATTCTAGAGTTAAATTGATAAATAACGTGTACGAATTTGTTTAACGCATTTGTTTTGGTTACTCGACGTCTCCGTTCTCGTGTAGCCTACATATTGCGTTTTTTTTTTAATATGCTTACCGGGCTAAAGGTTAGCATGTTTAAAATACGTAAGTCGTTTTGTTCATCAAATTTAAGTAGATAACTCGTCAGTTGTTTGCATCAGAGCGATAATTTTTGAGATAGTTATTAAAACTGTTTAAAGGTTGTCAAACGTTGTTTCTCGTTGTATATCCTTTAATTCTAGAGTTAAATTGATAAATAACGTGTACGAATTTGTTTAACGCATTTGTTTTGGTTACTCGACGTCTCCGTTCTCGTGTAGCCTACATATTGCGTTTTTTTTTTAATATGCTTACCGGGCTAAAGGTTAGCATGTTTAAAATACGTAAGTCGTTTTGTTCATCATATTTAAGTAGATAACTCATCAGTTGTTTGCATCAGGGCGATAATTTTTGAGATAGTTATTAAAACTGTTTAAAGGTTGTCAAACGTTGTTTCTCGTTGTATATCCTTTAATTCTAGAGTTAAATTGATAAATAACGTGTACGAATTTGTTTAACGCATTTGTTTTGGTTACTCGACGTCTCCGTTCTCGTGTAGCCTACATATTGCGTTTTTTTTTTAATTTGCTTACCGGGCTAAAGGTTAGCATGTTTAAAATACGTAAGTCGTTTTGTTCATCAAATTTAAGTAGATAACTCATCAGTTGTTTGCATCAGAGCGATAATTTTTGAGATAGTTATTAAAACTGTTTAAAGGTTGTCAAACGTTGTTTCTCGTTGTATATCCTTTAATTCTAGAGTTAAATTGATAAATAACGTGTACTAATTTGTTTAACGCATTTGTTTTGGTTACTCGACGTCTCCGTTCTCGTGTAGCCTACATATTGCGTTTTTTTTTATTTGCTTACCGGGCTAAAGGTTAGCATGTTTAAAATACGTCAGTCGTTTTGTTCATCAAATTTAAGTAGATAACTCATCAGTTGTTTGCATCAGAGCGACAATTTTTGAGATAGTTATTAAAACTGTTTAAAGGTTGTCAAACGTTGTTTCTCGTTGTATATCCTTTAATTCTAGAGTTAAATTGATAAATAACGTGTACGAATTTGTTTAACGCATTTGTTTTGGTTACTCGACGTCTCCGTTCTCGTGTAGCCTACATATTGCGTTTTTTTTTTAATTTGCTTACCCGGCTAAAGGTTAGCATGTTTAAAATACGTAAGTCGTTTTGTTCATCATATTTAAGTAGATAACTCATCAGTTGTTTGCATCAGAGCGATAATTTTTGAGATAGTTATTAAAACTGTTTAAAGGTTGTCAAACGTTGTTTCTCGTTGTATATCCTTTAATTCTAGAGTTAAATTGATAAATAACGTGTACGAATTTGTTTAACGCATTTGTTTTGGTTACTCGACGTCTCCGTTCTCGTGTAGCCTACATATTGCGTTTTTTTTTTAATTTGCTTACCGGGCTAAAGGTTAGCATGTTTAAAATACGTAAGTCGTTTTGTTCATCAAATTTAAGTAGATAACTCATCAGTTGTTTGCATCAGAGCGACAATTTTTGAGATAGTTATTAAAACTGTTTAAAGTTTGTCAAACGTTGTTTCTCGTTGTATATCCTTTAATTCTAGAGTTAAATTGATAAATAACGTGTACGAATTTGTTTAACGCATTTGTTTTGGTTACTCGACGTCTCCGTTCTCGTGTAGCCTACATATTGCGTTTTTTTTTTAATTTGCTTACCGGGCTAAAGGTTAGCATGTTTAAAATACGTAAGTCGTTTTGTTCATCATATTTAAGTAGATAACTCATCAGTTGTTTGCATCAGAGCGATAATTTTTGAGATAGTTATTAAAACTGTTTAAAGGTTGTCAAACATTGTTTCTCGTTGTATATCCTTTAATTCTAGAGTTAAATTGATAAATAACGTGTACGAATTTGTTTAACGCATTTGTTTTGGTTACTCGACGTCTCCGTTCTCGTGTAGCCTACATATTGCGTTTTTTTTTTAATTTGCTTACCGGGCTAAAGGTTAGCATGTTTAAAATACGTAAGTCGTTTTGTTTATCAAATTTAAGTAGATAACTCATCAGTTGTTTGCATCAGAGCGATAATTTTTGAGATAGTTATTAAAACTGTTTAAAGGTTGTCAAACGTTGTTTCTCGTTGTATATCCTTTAATTCTAGAGTTAAATTGATAAATAACGTGTACGAATTTGTTTAACGCATTTGTTTTGGTTACTCGACGTCTCCGTTCTCGTGTAGCCTACATATTGCGTTTTTTTTTTAATTTGCTTACCCGGCTAAAGGTTAGCATGTTTAAAATACGTAAGTCGTTTTGTTCATCAAATTTAAGTAGATAACTCATCAGTTGTTTGCATCAGAGCGACAATTTTTGAGATAGTTATTAAAACTGTTTAAAGTTTGTCAAACGTTGTTTCTCGTTGTATATCCTTTAATTCTAGAGTTAAATTGATAAATAACGTGTACGAATTTGTTTAACGCATTTGTTTTGGTTACTCGACGTCTCCGTTCTCGTGTAGCCTACATATTGCGTTTTTTTTTTAATTTGCTTACCCGGCTAAAGGTTAGCATGTTTAAAATACGTAAGTCGTTTTGTTCATCATATTTAAGTAGATAACTCATCAGTTGTTTGCATCAGAGCGATAATTTTCGAGATAGTTATTAAAACTGTTTAAAGGTTGTCAAACGTTGTTTCTCGTTGTATATCCTTTAATTCTAGAGTTAAATTGATAAATAACGTGTACGAATTTGTTTAACGCATTTGTTTTGGTTACTCGACGTCTCCGTTCTCGTGTAGCCTACATATTGCGTTTTTTTTTATTTGCTTACCGGGCTAAAGGTTAGCATGTTTAAAATACGTAAGTCGTTTTGTTCATCAAATTTAAGTAGATAACTCATCAGTTGTTTGCATCAGAGCGACAATTTTTGAGATAGTTATTAAAACTGTTTAAAGTTTGTCAAACGTTGTTTCTCGTTGTATATCCTTTAATTCTAGAGTTAAATTGATAAATAACGTGTACGAATTTGTTTAACGCATTTGTTTTGGTTACTCGACGTCTCCGTTCTCGTGTAGCCTACATATTGCGTTTTTTTTTTTTAATTTGCTTACCCGGCTAAAGGTTAGCATGTTTAAAATACGTAAGTCGTTTTGTTCATCAAATTTAAGTAGATAACTCATCAGTTGTTTGCATCAGAGCGACAATTTTTGAGATAGTTATTAAAACTGTTTAAAGTTTGTCAAACGTTGTTTCTCGTTGTATATCCTTTAATTCTAGAGTTAAATTGATAAATAACGTGTACGAATTTGTTTAACGCATTTGTTTTGGTTACTCGACGTCTCCGTTCTCGTGTAGCCTACATATTGCGTTTTTTTTTTAATTTGCTTACCCGGCTAAAGGTTAGCATGTTTAAAATACGTAAGTCGTTTTGTTCATCATATTTAAGTAGATAACTCATCAGTTGTTTGCATCAGAGCGATAATTTTTGAGATAGTTATTAAAACTGTTTAAAGGTTGTCAAACGTTGTTTCTAGTTGTATATCCTTTAATTCTAGAGTTAAATTGATAAATGACGTGTACGAATTTGTTTAACGCATTTGTTTTGGTTACTCGACGTCTCCGTTCTCGTGTAGCCTACATATTGCGTTTTTTTTTATTTGCTTACCGGGCTAAAGGTTAGCATGTTTAAAATACGTAAGTCGTTTTGTTCATCAAATTTAAGTAGATAACTCATCAGTTGTTTGCATCAGAGCGACAATTTTTGAGATAGTTATTAAAACTGTTTAAAGTTTGTCAAACGTTGTTTCTCGTTGTATATCCTTTAATTCTAGAGTTAAATTGATAAATAACGTGTACGAATTTGTTTAACGCATTTGTTTTGGTTACTCGACATCTCCGTTCTCGTGTAGCCTACATATTGCGTTTTTTTTTTAAATTCGCTTACCGGGCTAAAGGTTAGCATGTTTAAAATACGTAAGTCGTTTTGTTCATCAAATTTAAGTAGATAACTCATCAGTTGTTTGCATCAGAGCGATAATTTTTGAGATAGTTATTAAAACTGTTTAAAGGTTGTCAAACGTTGTTTCTCGTTGTATATCCTTTAATTCTAGAGTTAAATTGATAAATAACGTGTACGAATTTGTTTAACGCATTTGTTTTGGTTACTCGACGTCTCCGTTCTCGTGTAGCCTACATATTGCGTTTTTTTTTTTAATTTGCTTACCGGGCTAAAGGTTAGCATGTTTAAAATACGTAAGTCGTTTTGTTCATCAAATTTAAGTAGATAACTCATCAGTTGTTTGCATCAGAGCGACAATTTTTGAGATAGTTATTAAAACTGTTTAAAGTTTGTCAAACGTTGTTTCTCGTTGTATATCCTTTAATTCTAGAGTTAAATTGATAAATAACGTGTACGAATTTGTTTAACGCATTTGTTTTGGTTACTCGACGTCTCCGTTCTCGTGTAGCCTACATATTGCGTTTTTTTTTTAATTTGCTTACCGGGCTAAAGGTTAGCATGTTTAAAATACGTAAGTCGTTTTGTTCATCATATTTAAGTAGATAACTCATCAGTTGTTTGCATCAGAGCGATAATTTTTGAGATAGTTATTAAAACTGTTTAAAGGTTGTCAAACGTTGTTTCTCGTTGTATATCCTTTAATTCTAGAGTTAAATTGATAAATAACGTGTACGAATTTGTTTAACGCATTTGGTTTGGCTACTCGACGTCTCCGTTCTCGTGTAGCCTACATATTGCGTTTTTTTTTTAATTTGCTTACCGGGCTAAAGGTTAGCATGTTTAAAATACGTAAGTCGTTTTGTTCATAAAATTTAAGTAGATAACTCATCAGTTGTTTGCATCAGAGCGACAATTTTTGAGATAGTTATTAAAACTGTTTAAAGTTTGTCAAACGTTGTTTCTCGTTGTATATCCTTTAATTCTAGAGTTAAATTGATAAATAACGTGTACGAATTTGTTTAACGCATTTGTTTTGGTTACTCGACGTCTCCGTTCACGTGTTGCCCACATATTGCGTTTTTTTTTTTAATTTGCTTACCGGGCTAAAGGTTAGCATGTTTAAAATACGTAAGTCGTTTTGTTCATCATATTTAAGTAGATAACTCATCAGTTGTTTGCATCAGAGCGATAATTTTTGAGATAGTTATTAAAACTGTTTAAAGGTTGTCAAACGTTGTTTCTCGTTGTATATCCTTTAATTCTAGAGTTAAATTGATAAATAACGTGTACGAATTTGTTTAACGCATTTGTTTTGGTTACTCGACGTCTCCGTTCTCGTGTAGCCTACATATTGCGTTTTTTTTTTTAATTTGCTTACCGGGCTAAAGGTTAGCATGTTTAAAATACGTAAGTCGTTTTGTTCAACAAATTTAAGTAGATAACTCATCAGTTGTTTGCATCAGAGCGACAATTTTTGAGATAGTTATTAAAACTGTTTAAAGGTTGTCAAACGTTGTTTCTCGTTGTATATCCTTTAATTCTAGAGTTAAATTGATAAATAACGTGTACGAATTTGTTTAACGTATTTGTTTTGGTTACTCGACGTCTCCGTTCTCGTGTAGCCTACATATTGCGTTTTTTTTTTAATTTGCTTACCGGGCTAAAGGTTAGCATGTTTAAAATACGTAAGTCGTTCTGTTCATCATATTTAAGTAGATAACTCATCAGTTGTTTGCATCAGAGCGATAATTTTTGAGATAGTTATTAAAACTGTTTAAAGGTTGTCAAACGTTGTTTCTCGTTGTATATCCTTTAATTCTAGAGTTAAATTGATAAATAACGTGTACGAATTTGTTTAACGCATTTGTTTTAGTTACTCGACGTCTCCGTTCTCGTGCAGCCTACATATTGCGTTTTTTTTTTAATTTGCTTACCGGGCTAAAGGTTAGCATGTTTAAAATACGTAAGTCGTTTTGTTCATCAAATTTAAGTAGATAACTCATCAGTTGTTTGCATCAGAGCGATAATTAAAACTGTTTAAAGGTTGTCAAACGTTGTTTCTCGTTGTATATCCTTTAATTCTAGAGTTAAATTGATAAATAACGTGTACGAATTTGTTTAACGCATTTGTTTTGGTTACTCGACGTCTCCGTTCTCGTGTAGCCTACATATTGCGTTTTTTTTTAATATGCTTACCGGGCTAAAGGTTAGCATTTTTAAAATACGTAAGTATTTTTGTTCATCAAATTTAAGTAGATAACTCGTCAGTTGTTTGCATCAGAGCGATAATTTTTGAGATAGTTATTAAAACTGTTTAAAGGTTGTCAAACGTTGTTTCTCGTTGTATATCCTTTAATTCTAGAGTTAAATTGATAAATAACGTGTACGAATTTGTTTAACGCATTTGTTTTGGTTACTCGACGTCTCCGTTCTCGTGTAGCCTACATATTGCGTTTTTTTTTAATATGCTTACCGGGCTAAAGGTTAACATGTTTAAAATACGTAAGTCGTTTTGTTCATCATATTTAAGTAGATAACTCATCAGTTGTTTGCATCAGAGCGATAATTTTTGAGATAGTTATTAAAACTGTTTAAAGGTTGTCAAACGTTGTTTCTCGTTGTATATCCTTTAATTCTAGAGTTAAATTGATAAATAACGTGTACGAATTTGTTTAACGCATTTGTTTTGGTTACTCGACGTGTCCATTCTCGTGTAGCCTACATATTGCGTTTTTTTTTTAATTTGCTTACCGGGCTAAAGGTTAGCATGTTTAAAATACGTAAGTCGTTTTGTTCATCAAATTTAAGTAGATAACTCATCAGTTGTTTGCATCAGAGCGATAATTTTTGAGATAGTTATTAAAACTGTTTAAAGGTTGTCAAACGTTGTTTCTCGTTGTATATCCTTTAATTCTAGAGTTAAATTGATAAATAACGTGTACTAATTTGTTTAACGCATTTTTTTTTGGTTACTCGACGTCTCCGTTCTCGTGTAGCCTACATATTGCGTTTTTTTTTTATTTGCTTACCGGGCTAAAGGTTAGCATGTTTAAAATACGTAAGTCGTTTTGTTCATCAAATTTAAGTAGATAACTCATCAGTTGTTTGCATCAGAGCGACAATTTTTGAGATAGTTATTAAAACTGTTTAAAGGTTGTCAAACGTTGTTTCTCGTTGTATATCCTTTAATTCTAGAGTTAAATTGATAAATAACGTGTACGAATTTGTTTAACGCATTTGTTTTGGTTACTCGACGTCTCCGTTCTCGTGTAGCCTACATATTGCGTTTTTTTTTTTAATTTGCTTACCCGGCTAAAGGTTAGCATGTTTAAAATACGTAAGTCGTTTTGTTCATCATATTTAAGTAGATAACTCATCAGTTGTTTGCATCAGAGCGATAATTTTTGAGATAGTTATTAAAACTGTTTAAAGGTTGTCAAACGTTGTTTCTCGTTGTATATCCTTTAATTCTAGAGTTAAATTGATAAATAACGTGTACGAATTTGTTTAACGCATTTGTTTTGGTTACTCGACGTCTCCGTTCTCGTGTAGCCTACATATTGCGTTTTTTTTTTAATTTGCTTACCGGGCTAAAGGTTAGCATGTTTAAAATACGTAAGTTGTTTTGTTCATCAAATTTAAGTAGATAACTCATCAGTTGTTTGCATCAGAGCGACAATTTTTGAGATAGTTATTAAAACTGTTTAAAGTTTGTCAAACCTTGTTTCTCGTTGTATATCCTTTAATTCTAGAGTTAAATTGATAAATAACGTGTACGAATTTGTTTAACGCATTTTTTTGGTTACTCGACGTCTCCGTTCTCGTGTAGCCTACATATTGCGTTTTTTTTTTAATTTGCTTACCGGGCTAAAGGTTAGCATGTTTAAAATACGTAAGTCGTTTTGTTCATCATATTTAAGTAGATAACTCATCAGTTGTTTGCATCAGAGCGATAATTTTTGAGATAGTTATTAAAACTGTTTAAAGGTTGTCAAACGTTGTTTCTCGTTGTATATCCTTTAATTCTAGAGTTAAATTGATAAATAACGTGTACGAATTTGTTTAACGCATTTGTTTTGGTTACTCGACGTCTCCGTTCTCGTGTAGCCTAGATATTGCGTTTTTTTTTTAATTTGCTTACCGTGCTAAAGGTTAGCATGTTTAAAATACGTAAGTCGTTTTGTTCATCAAATTTAAGTAGATAACTCATCAGTTGTTTGCATCAGAGCGATAATTTTTGAGATAGTTATTAAAACTGTTTAAAGGTTGTCAAACGTTGTTTCTCGTTGTATATCCTTTAATTCTAGAGTTAAATTGATAAATAACGTGTACGAATTTGTTTAACGCATTTGTTTTGGTTACTCGACGTCTCCGTTCTCGTGTAGCATACATATTGCGTTTTTTTTTTAGTTTGCTTACCCGGCTAAAGGTTAGCATGTTTAAAATACGTAAGTCGTTTTGTTCATCAAATTTAAGTAGATAACTCATCAGTTGTTTGCATCAGAGCGACAATTTTTGAGATAGTTATTAAAACTGTTTAAAGTTTGTCAAACGTTGTTTCTCGTTGCATATCCTTTAATTCTAGAGTTAAATTGATAAATAACGTGTACGAATTTGTTTAACGCATTTGTTTTGGTTACTCGACGTCTCCGTTCTCGTGTAGCCTACATATTGCGTTTTTTTTTTAATTTGCTTACCCGGCTAAAGGTTAGCATGTTTAAAATACGTAAGTCGTTTTGTTCATCATATTTAAGTAGATAACTCATCAGTTGTTTGCATCAGAGCGATAATTTTTGAGATAGTTATTAAAACTGTTTAAAGGTTGTCAAACGTTGTTTCTCGTTGTATATCCTTTAATTCTAGAGTTAAATTGATAAATAACGTGTACGAATTTGTTTAACGCATTTGTTTTGGTTACTCGACGTCTCCGTTCTCGTGTAGCCTACATATTGCGTTTTTTTTTTATTTGCTTACCGGGCTAAAGGTTAGCATGTTTAAAATACGTAAGTCGTTTTGTTCATCAAATTTAAGTAGATAACTCATCAGTTGTTTGCATCAGAGCGACAATTTTTGAGATAGTTATTAAAACTGTTTAAAGTTTGTCAAACGTTGTTTCTCGTTGTATATCCTTTAATTCTAGAGTTAAATTGATAAATAACGTGTACGAATTTGTTTAACGCATTTGTTTTGGTTACTCGACGTCTCCGTTCTCGTGTAGCCTACATATTGCGTGTTTTTTTTAATTTGCTTACCGGGCTAAAGGTTAGCATGTTTAAAATACGTAAGTCGTTTTGTTCATCATATTTAAGTAGATAACTCATCAGTTGTTTGCATCAGAGCGATAATTTTTGAGATAGTTATTAAAACTGTTTAAAGGTTGTCAAACGTTGTTTCTCGTTGTATATCCTTTAATTCTAGAGTTAAATTGATAAATAACGTGTACGAATTTGTTTAACGCATTTGTTTTGGTTACTCGACGTCTCCGTTCTCGTGTAGCCTACATATTGCGTTTTTTTTTAATTTGCTTACCGGGCTAAAGGTTAGCATGTTTAAAATACGTAAGTCGTTTTGTTCATCAAATTTAAGTAGATAACTCATCAGTTGTTTGCATCAGAGCGACAATTTTTGAGATAGTTATTAAAACTGTTTAAAGTTTGTCAAACGTTGTTTCTCGTTGTATATCCTTTAATTCTAGAGTTAAATTGATAAATAACGTGTACGAATTTGTTTAACGCATTTGTTTTGGTTACTCGACGTCTCCGTTCTCGTGTAGCCTACATATTGCGTTTTTTTTTAAATTCGCTTACCGGGCTAAAGGTTAGCATGTTTAAAATACGTAAGTCGTTTTGTTCATCAAATTTAAGTAGATAACTCATCAGTTGTTTGCATCAGAGCGATAATTTTTGAGATAGTTATTAAAACTGTTTAAAGTTTGTCAAACGTTGTTTCTCGTTGTATATCCTTTAATTCTAGAGTTAAATTGATAAATAACGTGTACGAATTTGTTTAACGCATTTGTTTTGGTTACTCGACGTTTCCGTTATCGTGTAGCCTACATATTGCGTTTTTTTTTTAATTTGCTTACCCGGCTAAAGGTTAGCATGTTTAAAATACGTAAGTCGTTTTGTTCATCATATTTAAGTAGATAACTCATCAGTTGTTTGCATCAGAGCGATAATTTTTGAGATAGTTATTAAAACTGTTTAAAGGTTGTCAAACGTTGTTTCTCGTTGTATATCCTTTAATTCTAGAGTTAAATTGATAAATAACGTGTACGAATTTGTTTAACGCATTTGTTTTGGTTACTCGACGTCTCCGTTCTCGTGTAGCCTACATATTGCGTTTTTTTTTTAATTTGCTTACCGGGCTAAAGGTTAGCATGTTTAAAATACGTAAGTCGTTTTGTTCATCAAATTTAAGTAGATAACTCATCAGTTGTTTGCATCAGAGCGACAATTTTTGAGATAGTTATTAAAACTGTTTAAAGTTTGTCAAACGTTGTTTCTCGTTGTATATCCTTTAATTCTAGAGTTAAATTGATAAATAACGTGTACGAGTTTGTTTAACGCATTTGTTTTGGTTACTCGACGTCTCCGTTCTCGTGTAGCCTACATATTGCGTTTTTTTTTTTAATTTGCTTACCGGGCTAAAGGTTAGCATGTTTAAAATACGTAAGTCGTTTTGTTCAACAAATTTAAGTAGATAACTCATCAGTTGTTTGCATCAGAGCGACAATTTTTGAGATAGTTATTAAAACTGTTTAAAGGTTGTCAAACGTTGTTTCTCGTTGTATATCCTTTAATTCTAGAGTTAAATTGATAAATAACGTGTACGAATTTGTTTAACGTATTTGTTTTGGTTACTCGACGTCTCCGTTCTCGTGTAGCCTACATATTGCGTTTTTTTTTTAATTTGCTTACCGGGCTAAAGGTTAGCATGTTTAAAATACGTAAGTCGTTCTGTTCATCATATTTAAGTAGATAACTCATCAGTTGTTTGCATCAGAGCGATAATTTTTGAGATAGTTACTAAAACTGTTTAAAGGTTGTCAAACGTTGTTTCTCGTTGTATATCCTTTAATTCTAGAGTTAAATTGATAAATAACGTGTACGAATTTGTTTAACGCATTTGTTTTAGTTACTCGACGTCTCCGTTCTCGTGCAGCCTACATATTGCGTTTTTTTTTTAATTTGCTTACCGGGCTAAAGGTTAGCATGTTTAAAATACGTAAGTCGTTTTGTTCATCAAATTTAAGTAGATAACTCATCAGTTGTTTGCATCAGAGCGATAATTAAAACTGTTTAAAGGTTGTCAAACGTTGTTTCTCGTTGTATATCCTTTAATTCTAGAGTTAAATTGATAAATAACGTGTACGAATTTGTTTAACGCATTTGTTTTGGTTACTCGACGTCTCCGTTCTCGTGTAGCCTACATATTGCGTTTTTTTTTTAATATGCTTACCGGGCTAAAGGTTAGCATTTTTAAAATACGTAAGTATTTTTGTTCATCAAATTTAAGTAGATAACTCGTCAGTTGTTTGCATCAGAGCGATAATTTTTGAGATAGTTATTAAAACTGTTTAAAGGTTGTCAAACGTTGTTTCTCGTTGTATATCCTTTAATTCTAGAGTTAAATTGATAAATAACGTGTACGAATTTGTTTAACGCATTTGTTTTGGTTACTCGACGTCTCCGTTCTCGTGTAGCCTACATATTGCGTTTTTTTTTAATATGCTTACCGGGCTAAAGGTTAACATGTTTAAAATACGTAAGTCGTTTTGTTCATCATATTTAAGTAGATAACTCATCAGTTGTTTGCATCAGAGCGATAATTTTTGAGATAGTTATTAAAACTGTTTAAAGGTTGTCAAACGTTGTTTCTCGTTGTATATCCTTTAATTCTAGAGTTAAATTGATAAATAACGTGTACGAATTTGTTTAACGCATTTGTTTTGGTTACTCGACGTCTCCGTTCTCGTGTAGCCTACATATTGCGTTTTTTTTTTAATATGCTTACCGGGCTAAAGGTTAACATGTTTAAAATACGTAAGTCGTTTTGTTCATCATATTTAAGTAGATAACTCATCAGTTGTTTGCATCAGAGCGACAATTTTTGAGATAGTTATTAAAACTGTTTAAAGGTTGTCAAACGTTGTTTCTCGTTGTATATCCTTTAATTCTAGAGTTAAATTGATAAATAACGTGTACGAATTTGTTTAACGCATTTGTTTTGGTTACTCGACGTGTCCATTCTCGTGTAGCCTACATATTGCGTTTTTTTTTTAATTTGCTTACCGGGCTAAAGGTTAGCATGTTTAAAATACGTAAGTCGTTTTGTTCATCAAATTTAAGTAGATAACTCATCAGTTGTTTGCATCAGAGCGATAATTTTTGAGATAGTTATTAAAACTGTTTAAAGGTTGTCAAACGTTGTTTCTCGTTGTATATCCTTTAATTCTAGAGTTAAATTGATAAATAACGTGTACGAATTTGTTTAACGCATTTGTTTTGGTTACTCGACGTCTCCGTTCTCGTGTAGCATACATATTGCGTTTTTTTTTTAGTTTGCTTACCCGGCTAAAGGTTAGCATGTTTAAAATACGTAAGTCGTTTTGTTCATCAAATTTAAGTAGATAACTCATCAGTTGTTTGCATCAGAGCGACAATTTTTGAGATAGTTATTAAAACTGTTTAAAGTTTGTCAAACGTTGTTTCTCGTTGCATATCCTTTAATTCTAGAGTTAAATTGATAAATAACGTGTACGAATTTGTTTAACGCATTTGTTTTGGTTACTCGACGTCTCCGTTCTCGTGTAGCCTACATATTGCGTTTTTTTTTTAATTTGCTTACCCGGCTAAAGGTTAGCATGTTTAAAATACGTAAGTCGTTTTGTTCATCATATTTAAGTAGATAACTCATCAGTTGTTTGCATCAGAGCGATAATTTTTGAGATAGTTATTAAAACTGTTTAAAGGTTGTCAAACGTTGTTTCTCGTTGTATATCCTTTAATTCTAGAGTTAAATTGATAAATAACGTGTACGAATTTGTTTAACGCATTTGTTTTGGTTACTCGACGTCTCCGTTCTCGTGTAGCCTACATATTGCGTTTTTTTTTTATTTGCTTACCGGGCTAAAGGTTAGCATGTTTAAAATACGTAAGTCGTTTTGTTCATCAAATTTAAGTAGATAACTCATCAGTTGTTTGCATCAGAGCGACAATTTTTGAGATAGTTATTAAAACTGTTTAAAGTTTGTCAAACGTTGTTTCTCGTTGTATATCCTTTAATTCTAGAGTTAAATTGATAAATAACGTGTACGAATTTGTTTAACGCATTTGTTTTGGTTACTCGACGTCTCCGTTCTCGTGTAGCCTACATATTGCGTGTTTTTTTTAATTTGCTTACCGGGCTAAAGGTTAGCATGTTTAAAATACGTAAGTCGTTTTGTTCATCATATTTAAGTAGATAACTCATCAGTTGTTTGCATCAGAGCGATAATTTTTGAGATAGTTATTAAAACTGTTTAAAGGTTGTCAAACGTTGTTTCTCGTTGTATATCCTTTAATTCTAGAGTTAAATTGATAAATAACGTGTACGAATTTGTTTAACGCATTTGTTTTGGTTACTCGACGTCTCCGTTCTCGTGTAGCCTACATATTGCGTTTTTTTTTTAATTTGCTTACCGGGCTAAAGGTTAGCATGTTTAAAATACGTAAGTCGTTTTGTTCATCAAATTTAAGTAGATAACTCATCAGTTGTTTGCATCAGAGCGACAATTTTTGAGATAGTTATTAAAACTGTTTAAAGTTTGTCAAACGTTGTTTCTCGTTGTATATCCTTTAATTCTAGAGTTAAATTGATAAATAACGTGTACGAATTTGTTTAACGCATTTGTTTTGGTTACTCGACGTCTCCGTTCTCGTGTAGCCTACATATTGCGTTTTTTTTTAAATTCGCTTACCGGGCTAAAGGTTAGCATGTTTAAAATACGTAAGTCGTTTTGTTCATCAAATTTAAGTAGATAACTCATCAGTTGTTTGCATCAGAGCGATAATTTTTGAGATAGTTATTAAAACTGTTTAAAGTTTGTCAAACGTTGTTTCTCGTTGTATATCCTTTAATTCTAGAGTTAAATTGATAAATAACGTGTACGAATTTGTTTAACGCATTTGTTTTGGTTACTCGACGTTTCCGTTATCGTGTAGCCTACATATTGCGTTTTTTTTTTAATTTGCTTACCCGGCTAAAGGTTAGCATGTTTAAAATACGTAAGTCGTTTTGTTCATCATATTTAAGTAGATAACTCATCAGTTGTTTGCATCAGAGCGATAATTTTTGAGATAGTTATTAAAACTGTTTAAAGGTTGTCAAACGTTGTTTCTCGTTGTATATCCTTTAATTCTAGAGTTAAATTGATAAATAACGTGTACGAATTTGTTTAACGCATTTGTTTTGGTTACTCGACGTCTCCGTTCTCGTGTAGCCTACATATTGCGTTTTTTTTTTAATTTGCTTACCGGGCTAAAGGTTAGCATGTTTAAAATACGTAAGTCGTTTTGTTCATCAAATTTAAGTAGATAACTCATCAGTTGTTTGCATCAGAGCGACAATTTTTGAGATAGTTATTAAAACTGTTTAAAGTTTGTCAAACGTTGTTTCTCGTTGTATATCCTTTAATTCTAGAGTTAAATTGATAAATAACGTGTACGAATTTGTTTAACGCATTTGTTTTGGTTACTCGACGTCTCCGTTCTCGTGTAGCCTACATATTGCGTTTTTTTTTTAATTTGCTTACCGGGCTAAAGGTTAGCATGTTTAAAATACGTAAGTCGTTTTGTTCATCATATTTAAGTAGATAACTCATCAGTTGTTTGCATCAGAGCGATAATTTTTGAGATAGTTATTAAAACTGTTTAAAGGTTGTCAAACGTTGTTTCTCGTTGTATATCCTTTAATTCTAGAGTTAAATTGATAAATAACGTGTACGAATTTGTTTAACGCATTTGTTTTGGTTACTCGACGTCTCCGTTCTCGTGTAGCCTACATATTGCGTTTTTTTTTTAATTTGCTTACCGGGCTAAAGGTTAGCATGTTTAAAATACGTAAGTCGTTTTGTTCATCAAATTTAAGTAGATAACTCATCAGTTGTTTGCATCAGAGCGATAATTTTTGAGATAGTTATTAAAACTGTTTAAAGGTTGTCAAACGTTGTTTCTCGTTGTATATCCTTTAATTCTAGAGTTAAATTGATAAATAACGTGTACGAATTTGTTTAACGCATTTGTTTTGGTTACTCGACGTCTCCGTTCTCGTGTAGCGTACATATTGCGTTTTTTTTTTAATTTGCTTACCGGGCTAAAGGTTAGCATGTTTAAAATACGTAAGTCGTTTTGTTCATCATATTTAAGTAGATAACTCATCAGTTGTTTGCATCAGAGCGATAATTTTTGAGATAGTTATTAAAACTGTTTAAAGGTTGTCAAACGTTGTTTCTCGTTGTATATCCTTTAATTCTAGAGTTAAATTGATAAATAACGTGTACGAATTTGTTTAACGCATTTGTTTTGGTTACTCGACGTCTCCGTTCTCGTGTAGCCTACATATTGCGTTTTTTTTTTAATTTGCTTACCGGGCTAAAGGTTAGCATGTTTAAAATACGTAAGTCGTTTTGTTCATCAAATTTAAGTAGATAACTCATCAGTTGTTTGCATCAGAGCGACAATTTTTGAGATAGTTATTAAAACTGTTTAAAGTTTGTCAAACGTTGTTTCTCGTTGTATATCCTTTAATTCAAGAGTTAAATTGATAAATAACGTGTACGAATTTGTTTAACGCATTTGTTTTGGTTACTCGACGTCTCCGTTCTCGTGTAGCCTACATATTGCGTTTTTTTTTTAAATTCGCTTACCGGGCTAAAGGTTAGCATGTTTAAAATACGTAAGTCGTTTTGTTCATCAAATTTAAGTAGATAACTCATCAGTTGTTTGCATCAGAGCGATAATTTTTGAGATAGTTATTAAAACTGTTTAAAGGTTGTCAAACGTTGTTTCTCGTTGTATATCCTTTAATTCTAGAGTTAAATTGATAAATAACGTGTACGAATTTGTTTAACGCATTTGTTTTGGTTACTCGACGTTTCCGTTCTCGTGTAGCCTACATATTGCGTTTTTTTTTTAATTTGCTTACCCGGCTAAAGGTTAGCATGTTTAAAATACGTAAGTCGTTTTGTTCATCATATTTAAGTAGATAACTCATCAGTTGTTTGCATCAGAGCGATAATTTTTGAGATAGTTATTAAAACTGTTTAAAGGTTGTCAAACGTTGTTTCTCGTTGTATATCCTTTAATTCTAGAGTTAAAT
Organism: Eurosta solidaginis; assembly: GCF_040869045.1. Taxonomy (NCBI): domain Eukaryota; kingdom Metazoa; phylum Arthropoda; class Insecta; order Diptera; family Tephritidae; genus Eurosta; species Eurosta solidaginis. The sequence goes on along the minus strand of NW_027136918.1, from coordinate 515,641 downwards.
TGATAAATAACGTGTACGAATTTGTTTAACGCATTTGTTTTGGTTACTCGACGTCTCCGTTCTCGTGTAGCCTACATATTGCGTTTTTTTTTTAATTTGCTTACCGGGCTAAAGGTTAGCATGTTTAAAATACGTAAGTCGTTTTGTTCATCAAATTTAAGTAGATAACTCATCAGTTGTTTGCATCAGAGCGATAATTTTTGAGATAGTTATTAAAACTGTTTAAAGGTTGTCAAACGTTGTTTCTCGTTGTATATCCTTTAATTCTAGAGTTAAATTGATAAATAACGTGTACGAATTTGTTTAACGCATTTGTTTTGGTTACTCGACGTCTCCGTTCTCGTGTAGCCTACATATTGCGTTTTTTTTTTAATTTGCTTACCCGGCTAAAGGTTAGCATATTTAAAATACGTAGGTCGTTTTGTTCATCATATTTAAGTAGATAACTCATCAGTTGTTTGCATCAGAGCGATAATTTTTGAGATAGTTATTAAAACTGTTTAAAGGTTGTCAAACGTTGTTTCTCGTTGTATATCCTTTAATTCTAGAGTTAAATTGATAAATAACGTGTACGAATTTGTTTAACGCATTTGTTTTGGTTACTCGACGTCTCCGTTCTCGTGTAGCCTACATATTGCGTTTTTTTTTTAATTTGCTTACCGGGCTAAAGGTTAGCATGTTTAAAATACGTAAGTCGTTTTGTTCATCAAATTTAAGTAGATAACTCATCAGTTGTTTGCATCAGAGCGATAATTTTTGAGATAGTTATTAAAACTGTTTAAAGGTTGTCAAACGTTGTTTCTCGTGTATATCCTTTAATTCTAGAGTTAAATTGATAAATAACGTGTACGAATTTGTTTAACGCATTTGTTTTGGTTACTCGACGTCTCCGTTCTCGTGTAGCCTACATATTGCGTTTTTTTTTTTAATTTGCTTACCGGGCTAAAGGTTAGCATGTTTAAAATACGTAAGTCGTTTTGTTCATCAAATTTAAGTAGATAACTCATCAGTTGTTTGCATCAGAGCGACAATTTTTGAGATAGTTATTAAAACTGTTTAAAGTTTGTCAAACGTTTTTTCTCGTTGTATATCCTTTAATTCTAGAGTTAAATTGATAAATAACGTGTACGAATTTGTTTAACGCATTTGTTTTGGTTACTCGACGTCTCCGTTCTCGTGTAGCCTACATATTGCGTTTTTTTTTTAATTTGCTTACCGGGCTAAAGGTTAGCATGTTTAAAATACGTAAGTCGTTTTGTTCATCATATTTAAGTAGATAACTCATCAGTTGTTTGCATCAGAGCGATAATTTTTGAGATAGTTATTAAAACTGTTTAAAGGTTGTCAAACGTTGTTTCTCGTTGTATATCCTTTAATTCTAGTGTTAAATTGATAAATAACGTGTACGAATTTGTTTATCGCATTTGTTTTGGTTACTCGACGTCTCCGTTCTCGTGTAGCCTACATATTGCGTTTTTTTTTTAATTTGCTTACCGGGCTAAAGGTTAGCATGTTTAAAATACGTAAGTCGTTTTGTTCATCAAATTTAAGTAGATAACTCATCAGTTGTTTGCATCAGAGCGATAATTTTTGAGATAGTTATTAAAACTGTTTAAAGGTTGTCAAACGTTGTTTCTCGTTGTATATCCTTTAATTCTAGAGTTAAATTGATAAATAACGTGTACGAATTTGTTTAACGCATTTGTTTTGGTTACTCGACGTCTCCGTTCTCGTGTAGCCTACATATTGCGTTTTTTTTTTAATTTGCTCACCCGGCTAAAGGTTAGCATGTTTAAAATACGTAAGTCGTTTTGTTCATCATATTTAAGTAGATAACTCATCAGTTGTTTGCATCAGAGCGATAATTTTTGAGATAGTTATTAAAACTGTTTAAAGGTTGTCAAACGTTGTTTCTCGTTGTATATCCTTTAATTCTAGAGTTAAATTGATAAATAACGTGTACGAATTTGTTTAACGCATTTGTTTTGGTTACTCGACGTCTCCGTTCTCGTGCAGCCTACATATTGCGTTTTTTTTTTAATTTGCTTACCGGGCTAAAGGTTAGCATGTTTAAAATACGTAAGTCGTTTTGTTCATCAAATTTAAGTAGATAACTCATCAGTTGTTTGCATCAGAGCGATAATTTTTGAGATAGTTATTAAAACTGTTTAAAGGTTGTCAAACGTTGTTTCTCGTTGTATATCCTTTAATTCTAGAGTTAAATTGATAAATAACGTGTACGAATTTGTTTAACGCATTTGTTTTGGTTACTCGACGTCTCCGTTCTCGTGTAGCCTACATATTGCGTTTTTTTTTTAATATGCTTACCGGGCTAAAGGTTAGCATGTTTAAAATACGTAAGTCGTTTTGTTCATCAAATTTAAGTAGATAACTCGTCAGTTGTTTGCATCAGAGCGATAATTTTTGAGATAGTTATTAAAACTGTTTAAAGGTTGTCAAACGTTGTTTCTCGTTGTATATCCTTTAATTCTAGAGTTAAATTGATAAATAACGTGTACGAATTTGTTTAGCGCATTTGTTTTGGTTACTCGACGTCTCCGTTCTCGTGTAGCCTACATATTGCGTTTTTTTTTTAATATGCTTACCGGGCTAAAGGTTAGCATGTTTAAAATACGTAAGTCGTTTTGTTCATCAAATTTAAGTAGATAACTCGTCAGTTGTTTGCATCAGAGCGATAATTTTTGAGATAGTTATTAAAACTGTTTAAAGGTTGTCAAACGTTGTTTCTCGTTGTATATCCTTTAATTCTAGAGTTAAATTGATAAATAACGTGTACGAATTTGTTTAACGCATTTGTTTTGGTTACTCGACGTCTCCGTTCTCGTGTAGCCTACATATTGCGTTTTTTTTTTATTTGCTTACCGGGCTAAAGGTTAGCATGTTTAAAATACGTAAGTCGTTTTGTTCATCAAATTTAAGTAGATAACTCATCAGTTGTTTGCATCAGAGCGACAATTTTTGAGATAGTTATTAAAACTGTTTAAAGTTTGTCAAACGTTGTTTCTCGTTGTATATCCTTTAATTCTAGAGTTAAATTGATAAATAACGTGTACGAATTTGTTTAACGCATTTGTTTTGGTTACTCGACGTCTCCGTTCTCGTGTAGCCTACATATTGCGTTTTTTTTTTTAATTTGCTTACCCGGCTAAAGGTTAGCATGTTTAAAATACGTAAGTCGTTTTGTTCATCATATTTAAGTAGATAACTCATCAGTTGTTTGCATCAGAGCGATAATTTTTGAGATAGTTATTAAAACTGTTTAAAGGTTGTCAAACGTTGTTTCTCGTTGTATATCCTTTAATTCTAGAGTTAAATTGATAAATAACGTGTACGAATTTGTTTAACGCATTTGTTTTGGTTACTCGACGTCTCCGTTCTCGTGTAGCCTACATACTGCGTTTTTTTTTTAATTTGCTTACCGGGCTAAAGGTTAGCATGTTTAAAATACGTAAGTCGTTTTGTTCATCAAATTTAAGTAGATAACTCATCAGTTGTTTGCATCAGAGCGACAATTTTTGAGATAGTTATTAAAACTGTTTAAAGTTTGTCAAACGTTGTTTCTCGTTGTATATCCTTTAATTCTAGAGTTAAATTGATAAATAACGTGTACGAATTTGTTTAACGCATTTGTTTTGGTTACTCGACGTCTCCGTTCTCGTGTAGCCTACATATTGCGTTTTTTTTTTAATTTGCTTACCCGGCTAAAGGTTAGCATGTTTAAAATACGTAAGTCGTTTTGTTCATCATATTTAAGTAGATAACTCATCAGTTGTTTGCATCAGAGCGATAATTTTTGAGATAGTTATTAAAACTGTTTAAAGGTTGTCAAACGTTGTTTCTCGTTGTATATCCTTTAATTCTAGAGTTAAATTGATAAATAACGTGTACGAATTTGTTTAACGCATTTGTTTTGGTTACTCGACGTCTCCGTTCTCGTGTAGCCTACATATTGCGTTTTTTTTTATTTGCTTACCGGGCTAAAGGTTAGCATGTTTAAAATACGTAAGTCGTTTTGTTCATCAAATTTAAGTAGATAACTCATCAGTTGTTTGCATCAGAGCGACAATTTTTGAGATAGTTATTAAAACTGTTTAAAGTTTGTCAAACGTTGTTTCTCGTTGTATATCCTGTAATTCTAGAGTTAAATTGATAAATAACGTGTACGAATTTGTTTAAAGCATTTGTTTTGGTTACTCGACGTCTCCGTTCTCGTGTAGCCTACATATTGCGTTTTTTTTTTAATTTGCTTACCGGGCTAAAGGTTAGCATGTTTAAAATACGTAAGTCGTTTCGTTCATCATATTTAAGTAGATAACTCATCAGTTGTTTGCATCAGAGCGATAATTTTTGAGATAGTTATTAAAACTGTTTAAAGGTTGTCAAACGTTGTTTCTCGTTGTATATCCTTTAATTCTAGAGTTAAATTGATAAATAACGTGTACGAATTTGTTTAACGCATTTGTTTTGGTTACTCGACGTCTCCGTTCTCGTGTAGCCTACATATTGCTTTTTTTTTTTTAATTTGCTTACCGGGCTAAAGGTTAGCATGTTTAAAATACGTAAGTCGTTTTGTTCATCAAATTTAAGTAGATAACTCATCAGTTGTTTGCATCAGAGCGATAATTTTTGAGATATTTATTAAAACTGTTTAAAGGTTGTTAAACGTTGTTTCTCGTTGTATATCCTTTAATTCTAGAGTTAAATTGATAAATAACGTGTACGAATTTGTTTAACGCATTTGTTTTGGTTACTCGACGTCTCCGTTCTCGTGTAGCCTACATATTGCGTTTTTTTTTTAATTTGCTTACCCGGCTAAAGGTTAGCATGTTTAAAATACGTAAGTCGTTTTGTTCATCATATTTAAGTAGATAACTCATCAGTTGTTTGCATCAGAGCGATAATTTTTGAGATAGTTATTAAAACTGTTTAAAGGTTGTCAAACGTTGTTTCTCGTTGTATATCCTTTAATCCTAGAGTTAAATTGATAAATAACGTGTACGAATTTGTTTAACGCATTTGTTTTGGTTACTCGACGTCTCCGTTCTCGTGTAGCCTACATATTGCGTTTTTTTTTTTAATTTGCTTACCGGGCTAAAGGTTAGCATGTTTAAAATACGTAAGTCGTTTTGTTCATCATATTTAAGTAGATAACTCATCAGTTGTTTGCATCAGAGCGATAATTTTTGAGATAGTTATTAAAACTGTTTAAAGGTTGTCAAACGTTGTTTCTCGTTGTATATCCTTTAATTCTAGAGTTAAATTGATAAATAACGTGTACGAATTTGTTTAACGCATTTGTTTTGGTTACTCGACGTCTCCGTTCTCGTGTAGCCTACATATTGCGTTTTTTTTTTTAATTTGCTTACCGGGCTAAAGGTTAGCATGTTTAAAATACGTAAGTCGTTTTGTTCATCAAATTTAAGTAGATAACTCATCAGTTGTTTGCATCAGAGCGATAATTTTTGAGATAGTTATTAAAACTGTTTAAAGGTTGTCAAACGTTGTTTCTCGTTGTATATCCTTTAATTCTAGAGTTAAATTGATAAATAACGTGTACGAATTTGTTTAACGCATTTGTTTTGGTTACTCGACGTCTCCGTTCTCGTGTAGCCTACATATTGCGTTTTTTTTTTTATTTGCTTACCGGGCTAAAGGTTAGCATGTTTAAAATACGTAAGTCGTTTTGTTCATCAAATTTAAGTAGATAACTCATCAGTTGTTTGCATCAGAGCGACAATTTTTGAGATAGTTATTAAAACTGTTTAAAGTTTGTCAAACGTTGTTTCTCGTTGTATATCCTGTAATTCTAGAGTTAAATTGATAAATAACGTGTACGAATTTGTTTAAAGCATTTGTTTTGGTTACTCGACGTCTCCGTTCTCGTGTAGCCTACATATTGCGTTTTTTTTTTAATTTGCTTACCGGGCTAAAGGTTAGCATGTTTAAAATACGTAAGTCGTTTCGTTCATCATATTTAAGTAGATAACTCATCAGTTGTTTGCATCAGAGCGATAATTTTTGAGATAGTTATTAAAACTGTTTAAAGGTTGTCAAACGTTGTTTCTCGTTGTATATCCTTTAATTCTAGAGTTAAATTGATAAATAACGTGTACGAATTTGTTTAACGCATTTGTTTTGGTTACTCGACGTCTCCGTTCTCGTGTAGCCTACATATTGCTTTTTTTTTTTAATTTGCTTACCGGGCTAAAGGTTAGCATGTTTAAAATACGTAAGTCGTTTTGTTCATCAAATTTAAGTAGATAACTCATCAGTTGTTTGCATCAGAGCGACAATTTTTGAGATAGTTATTAAAACTGTTTAAAGTTTGTCAAACGTTGTTTCTCGTTGTATATCCTTTAATTCTAGAGTTAAATTGATAAATAACGTGTACGAATTTGTTTAACGCATTTGTTTTGGTTACTCGACGTCTCCGTTCTCGTGTAGCCTACATATTGCGTTTTTTTTTTTAATTTGCTTACCGGGCTAAAGGTTAGCATGTTTAAAATACGTAAGTCGTTTTGTTCATCAAATTTAAGTAGATAACTCATCAGTTGTTTGCATCAGAGCGATAATTTTTGAGATAGTTATTAAAACTGTTTAAAGGTTGTCAAACGTTGTTTCTCGTTGTATATCCTTTAATTCTAGAGTTAAATTGATAAATAACGTGTACGAATTTGTTTAACGCATTTGTTTTGGTTACTCGACGTCTCCGTTCTCGTGTAGCCTACATATTGCGTTTTTTTTTTAATTTGCTTACCCGGCTAAAGGTTAGCATGTTTAAAATACGTAAGTCGTTTTGTTTATCATATTTAAGTAGATAGCTCATCAGTTGTTTGCATCAGAGCGATAATTTTTTAGATAGTTATTAAAACTGTTTAAAGGTTGTCAAAAGTTGTTTCTCGTTGTATATCCTTTAATTCTAGAGTTAAATTGATAAATAACGTGTACGAATTTGTTTAACGCATTTGTTTTGGTTACTCGACGTCTCCGTTCTCGTGTAGCCTACATATTGCGTTTTTTTTTATTTGCTTACCGGGCTAAAGGTTAGCATGTTTAAAATACGTAAGTCGTTTTGTTCATCAAATTTAAGTAGATAACTCATCAGTTGTTTGCATCAGAGCGACAATTTTTGAGATAGTTATTAAAACTGTTTAAAGTTTGTCAAACGTTGTTTCTCGTTGTATATCCTTTAATTCTAGAGTTAAATTGATAAATAACGTGTACGAATTTGTTTAACGCATTTGTTTTGGTTACTCGACGTCTCCGTTCTCGTGTTGCCTACATATTGCGTTTTTTTTTTAATTTGCTTACCGGGCTAAAGGTTAGCATGTTTAAAATACGTAAGTCGTTTTGTTCATCATATTTAAGTAGATAACTCATCAGTTGTTTGCATCAGAGCGACAATTTTTGAGATAGTTATTAAAACTGTTTAAAGTTTGTCAAACGTTGTTTCTCGTTGTATATCCTTTAATTCTAGAGTTAAATTGATAAATAACGTGTACGAATTTGTTAAACGCATTTGTTTTGGTTACTCGACGTCTCCGTTCTCGTGTAGCCTACATATTGCGTTTTTTTTTTAATTTGCTTACCGGGCTAAAGGTTAGCATGTTTAAAATACGTAAGTCGTTTTGTTCATCATATTTAAGTAGATAACTCATCAGTTGTTTGCATCAGAGCGATAATTTTTGAGATAGTTATTAAAACTGTTTAAAGGTTGTCAAACGTTGTTTCTCGTTGTATATCCTTTAATTCTAGAGTTAAATTGATAAATAACGTGTACGAATTTGTTTAACGCATTTGTTTTGGTTACTCGACGTCTCCGTTCTCGTGTAGCCTACATATTGCGTTTTTTTTTAATATGCTTACCGGGCTAAAGGTTAGCATGTTTAAAATACGTAAGTCGTTTTGTTCATCAAATTTAAGTAGATAACTCGTCAGTTGTTTGCATCAGAGCGATAATTTTTGAGATAGTTATTAAAACTGTTTAAAGGTTGTCAAACGTTGTTTCTCGTTGTATATCCTTTAATTCTAGAGTTAAATTGATAAAAAACGTGTACGAATTTGTTTAACGCATTTGTTTTGGTTACTCGACGTCTCCGTTCTCGTGTAGCCTACATATTGCGTTTTTTTTTATTTGCTTACCGGGCTAAAGGTTAGCATGTTTAAAATACGTAAGTCGTTTTGTTCATCAAATTTAAGTAGATAACTCATCAGTTGTTTGCATCAGAGCGACAATTTTTGAGATAGTTATTAAAACTGTTTAAAGGTTGTCAAACGTTGTTTCTCGTTGTATATCCTTTAATTCTAGAGTTAAATTGATAAATAACGTGTACGAATTTGTTTAACGCATTTGTTTTGGTTACTCGACGTCTCCGTTCTCGTGTAGCCTACATATTGCGTTTTTTTTTTAATTTGCTTACCCGGCTAAAGGTTAGCATGTTTAAAATACGTAAGTCGTTTTGTTCATCATATTTAAGTAGATAACTCATCAGTTGTTTGCATCAGAGCGATAATTTTTGAGATAGTTATTAAAACTGTTTAAAGGTTGTCAAACGTTGTTTCTCGTTGTATATCCTTTAATTCTAGAGTTAAATTGATAAATAACGTGTACGAATTTGTTTAACGCATTTGTTTTGGTTACTCGACGTCTCCGTTCTCGTGTAGCCTACATATTGCGTTTTTTTTTTAATTTGCTTACCCGGCTAAAGGTTAGCATGTTTAAAATACGTAAGTCGTTTTGTTCATCATATTTAAGTAGATAACTCATCAGTTGTTTGCATCAGAGCGATAATTTTTGAGATAGTTATTAAAACTGTTTAAAGGTTGTCAAACGTTGTTTCTCGTTGTATATCCTTTAATTCTAGAGTTAAATTGATAAATAACGTGTACGAATTTGTTTAACGCATTTGTTTTGGTTACTCGACGTCTCCGTTCTCGTGTAGCCTACATATTGCGTTTTTTTTTTAATTTGCTTACCCGGCTAAAGGTTAGCATGTTTAAAATACGTAAGTCGTTTTGTTCATCATATTTAAGTAGATAACTCATCAGTTGTTTGCATCAGAGCGATAATTTTTGAGATAGTTATTAAAACTGTTTAAAGGTTGTCAAACGTTGTTTCTCGTTGTATATCCTTTAATCCTAGAGTTAAATTGATAAATAACGTGTACGAATTTGTTTAACGCATTTGTTTTGGTTACTCGACGTCTCCGTTCTCGTGTAGCCTACATATTGCGTTTTTTTTTTAATTTGTTTACCGGGCTAAAGGTTAGCATGTTTAAAATACGTAAGTCGTTTTGTTCATCATATTTAAGTAGATAACTCATCAGTTGTTTGCATCAGAGCGATAATTTTTGAGATAGTTATTAAAACTGTTTAAAGGTTGTCAAACGTTGTTTCTCGTTGTATATCCTTTAATTCTAGAGTTAAATTGATAAATAACGTGTACGAATTTGTTTAACGCATTTGTTTTGGTTACTCGACGTCTCCGTTCTCGTGTAGCCTACATATTGCGTTTTTTTTTTTAATTTGCTTACCGGGCCAAAGGTTAGCATGTTTAAAATACGTAAGTCGTTTTGTTCATCAAATTTAAGTAGATAACTCATCAGTTGTTTGCATCAGAGCGATAATTTTTGAGATAGTTATTAAAACTGTTTAAAGGTTGTCAAACGTTGTTTCTCGTTGTATATCCTTTAATTCTAGAGTTAAATTGATAAATAACGTGTACGAATTTGTTTAACGCATTTGTTTTGGTTACTCGACGTCTCCGTTCTCGTGTAGCCTACATATTGCGTTTTTTTTTTAACTTGCTTACCGGGCTAAAGGTTAGCATGTTTAAAATACGTAAGTCGTTTTGTTCATCAAATTTAAGTAGATAACTCATCAGTTGTTTGCATCAGAGCGACAATTTTTGAGATAGTTATTAAAACTGTTTAAAGTTTGTCAAACGTTGTTTCTCGTTGTATATCCTTTAATTCTAGAGTTAAATTGATAAATAACCTGTACGAATTTGTTTAACGCATTTGTTTTGGTTACTCGACGTCTCCGTTCTCGTGTAGCCTACATATTGCGTTTTTTTTTTTAATTTGCTTACCCGGCTAAAGGTTAGCATGTTTAAAATACGTAAGTCGTTTTGTTCATCATATTTAAGTAGATAACTCATCAGTTGTTTGCATCAGAGCGATAATTTTTGAGATAGTTATTAAAACTGTTTAAAGGTTGTCAAACGTTGTTTCTCGTTGTATATCCTTTAATTCTAGAGTTAAATTGATAAATAACGTGTACGAATTTGTTTAACGCATTTGTTTTGGTTACTCGACGTCTCCGTTCTCGTGTAGCCTACATATTGCATTTTTTTTTTTAATTTGCTTACCCGGCTAAAGGTTAGCATGTTTAAAATACGTAAGTCGTTTTGTTCATCATATTTAAGTAGATAACTCATCAGTTGTTTGCATCAGAGCGATAATTTTTGAGATAGTTATTAAAACTGTTTAAAGGTTGTCAAACGTTGTTTCTCGTTGTATATCCTTTAATTCTAGAGTTAAATTGATAAATAACTTGTACGAATTTGTTTAACGCATTTGTTTTGGTTACTCGACGTCTCCGTTCTCGTGTAGCCTACATATTGCGTTTTTTTTTAATATGCTTACCGGGCTAAAGGTTAGCATGTTTAAAATACGTAAGTCGTTTTGTTCATCAAATTTAAGTAGATAACTCGTCAGTTGTTTGCATCAGAGCGATAATTTTTGAGATAGTTATTAAAACTGTTTAAAGGTTGTCAAACGTTGTTTCTCGTTGTATATCCTTTAATTCTAGAGTTAAATTGATAAATAACGTGTACGAATTTGTTTAACGCATTTGTTTTGGTTACTCGACGTCTCCGTTCTCGTGTAGCCTACATATTGCGTTTTTTTTTAATATGCTTACCGGGCTAAAGGTTAGCATGTTTAAAATACGTAAGTCGTTTTGTTCATCAAATTTAAGTAGATAACTCATCAGTTGTTTGCATCAGAGCGACAATTTTTGAGATAGTTATTAAAACTGTTTAAAGGTTGTCAAACGTTGTTTCTCGTTGTATATCCTTTAATTCTAGAGTTAAATTGATAAATAACGTGTACGAATTTGTTTAACGCATTTGTTTTGGTTACTCGACGTCTCCGTTCTCGTGTATCCTACATATTGCGTTTTTTTTTAATATGCTTACCGGGCTAAAGGTTAGCATGTTTAAAATACGTAAGTCGTTTTGTTCATCAAATTTAAGTAGATAACTCGTCAGTTGTTTGCATCAGAGCGATAATTTTTGAGATAGTTATTAAAACTGTTTAAAGGTTGTCAAACGTTGTTTCTCGTTGTATATCCTTTAATTCTAGAGTTAAATTGATAAATAACGTGTACGAGTTTGTTTAACGCATTTGTTTTGGTTACTCGACGTCTCCGTTCTCGTGTAGCCTACATATTGCGTTTTTTTTTAATATGTTTACCGGGCTAAAGGTTAGCATGTTTAAAATACGTAAGTCGTTTTGTTCATCAAATTTAAGTAGATAACTCGTCAGTTGTTTGCATCAGAGCGATAATTTTTGAGATAGTTATTAAAACTGTTTAAAGGTTGTCAAACGTTGTTTCTCGTTGTATATCCTTTAATTCTAGAGTTAAATTGATAAATAACGTGTACGAATTTGTTTAACGCATTTGTTTTGGTTTCTCGACGTCCCCGTTCTCGTGTAGCCTACATATTGCGTTTTTTTTTATTTGCTTACCGGGCTAAAGGTTAGCATGTTTAAAATACGTAAGTCGTTTTGTTCATCAAATTTAAGTAGATAACTCATCAGTTGTTTGCATCAGAGCGACAATTTTTGAGATAGTTATTAAAACTGTTTAAAGTTTGTCAAACGTTGTTTCTCGTTGTATATCCTTTAATTCTAGAGTTAAATTTATAAATAACGTGTACGAATTTGTTTAACGCATTTGTTTTGGTTACTCGACGTCGCCGTTCTCGTGTAGCCTACATATTGCGTTTTTTTTTTTAATTTGCTTACCGGGCTAAAGGTTAGCATGTTTAAAATACGTAAGTCGTTTTGTTCATCATATTTAAGTAGATAACTCATCAGTTGTTTGCATCAGAGCGATAATTTTTGAGATAGTTATTAAAACTGTTTAAAGGTTGTCAAACGTTGTTTCTCGTTGTATATCCTTTAATTCTAGAGTTAAATTGATAAATAACGTGTACGAATTTGTTTAACGCATTTGTTTTGGTTACTCGACGTCTCCGTTCTCGTGTAGCCTACATATTGCGTTTTTTTTTTTAATTTGCTTACCGGGCTAAAGGTTAGCATGTTTAAAATACGTAAGTCGTTTTGTTCATCAAATTTAAGTAGATAACTCATCAGTTGTTTGCATCAGAGCGATAATTTTTGAGATAGTTATTAAAACTGTTTAAAGGTTGTCAAACGTTGTTTCTCGTTGTATATCCTTTAATTCTAGAGTTAAATTGATAAATAACGTGTACGAATTTGTTTAACGCATTTGTTTTGGTTACTCGACGTCTCCGTTCTCGTGTAGCCTACATATTGCGTTTTTTTTTTATTTTGCTTACCCGGCTAAAGGTTAGCATGTTTAAAATACGTAAGTCGTTTTGTTCATCATATTTAAGTAGATAACTCATCAGTTGTTTGCATCAGAGCGATAATTTTTGAGATAGTTATTAAAACTGTTTAAAGGTTGTCAAACGTTGTTTCTCGTTGTATATCCTTTAATTCTAGAGTTAAATTGATAAATAACGTGTACGAATTTGTTTAACGCATTTGTTTTGGTTACTCGACGTCTCCGTTCTCGTGCAGCCTACATATTGCGTTTTTTTTTTTTAATTTGCTTACCGGGCTAAAGGTTAGCATGTTTAAAATACGTAAGTCGTTTTGTTCATCAAATTTAAGTAGATAACTCATCAGTTGTTTGCATCAGAGCGATAATTTTTGAGATAGTTATTAAAACTGTTTAAAGGTTGTCAAACGTTGTTTCTCGTTGTATATCCTTTAATTCTAGAGTTAAATTGATAAATAACGTGTACGAATTTGTTTAACGCATTTGTTTTGGTTACTCGACGTCTCCGTTCTCGTGTAGCCTACATATTGCGTTTTTTTTTTAATATGCTTACCGGGCTAAAGGTTAGCATGTTTAAAATACGTAAGTCGTTTTGTTCATCAAATTTAAGTAGATAACTCGTCAGTTGTTTGCATCAGAGCGATAATTTTTGAGATAGTTATTAAAACTGTTTAAAGGTTGTCAAACGTTGTTTCTCGTTGTATATCCTTTAATTCTAGAGTTAAATTGATAAATAACGTGTACGAATTTGTTTAACGCATTTGTTTTGGTTACTCGACGTCTCCGTTCTCGTGTAGCCTACATATTGCGTTTTTTTTTAATATGCTTACCGGGCTAAAGGTTAGCATGTTTAAAATACGTAAGTCGTTTTGTTCATCAAATTTAAGTAGATAACTCGTCAGTTGTTTGCATCAGAGCGATAATTTTTGAGATAGTTATTAAAACTGTTTAAAGGTTGTCAAACGTTGTTTCTCGTTATATATCCTTTAATTCTAGAGTTAAATTGATAAATAACGTGTACGAATTTGTTTAACGCATTTGTTTTGGTTACTCGACGTCTCCGTTCTCGTGTAGCCTACATATTGCGTTTTTTTTTATTTGCTTACCGGGCTAAAGGTTAGCATGGTTAAAATACGTAAGTCGTTTTGTTCATCAAATTTAAGTAGATAACTCATCAGTTGTTTGCATCAGAGCGACAATTTTTGAGATAGTTATTAAAACTGTTTAAAGGTTGTCAAACGTTGTTTCTCGTTGTATATCCTTTAATTCTAGAGTTAAATTGATAAATAACGTGTACGAATTTGTTTAACGCATTTGTTTTGGTTACTCGACGTCTCTGTTCTCGTGTAGCCTACATATTGCGTTGTTTGCATCAGAGCGACAATTTTTGAGATAGTTATTAAAACTGTTTAAAGGTTGTCAAACGTTGTTTCTCGTTGTATATCCTTTAATTCTAGAGTTAAATTGATAAATAACGTGTACGAATTTGTTTAACGCATTTGTTTTGGTTACTCGACGTCTCCGTTCTCGTGTAGCCTACATATTGCGTTTTTTTTTTAATTTGCTTACCGGGCTAAAGGTTAGCATGTTTAAAATACGTAAGTCGTTTTGTTCATCAAATTTAAGTAGATAACTCATCAGTTGTTTGCATCAGAGCGATAATTTTTGAGATAGTTATTAAAACTGTTTAAAGGTTGTCAAACGTTGTTTCTCGTTGTATATCCTTTAATTCTAGAGTTAAATTGATAAATAACGTGTACGAATATGTTTAACGCATTTGTTTTGGTTACTCGACGTCTCCGTTCTCGTGTAGCCTACATATTGCGTTTTTTTTTTTAATTTGCTTACCCGGCTAAAGGTTAGCATGTTTAAAATACGTAAGTCGTTTTGTTCATCATATTTAAGTAGATAACTCATCAGTTGTTTGCATCAGAGCGATAATTTTTGAGATAGTTATTAAAACTGTTTAAAGGTTGTCAAACGTTGTTTCTCGTTGTATATCCTTTAATTCTAGAGTTAAATTGATAAATAACGTGTACGAATTTGTTTAACGCATTTGTTTTGGTTACTCGACGTCTCCGTTCTCGTGCAGCCTAAATATTGCGTTTTTTTTTTAATTTGCTTACCGGGCTAAAGGTTAGCATGTTTAAAATACGTAAGTCGTTTTGTTCATCAAATTTAAGTAGATAACTCATCAGTTGTTTGCATCAGAGCGATAATTTTTGAGATAGTTATTAAAACTGTTTAAAGGTTGTCAAACGTTGTTTCTCGTTGTATATCCTTTAATTCTAGAGTTAAATTTTTTGGTTACTCGACGTCTCCGTTCTCGTGTAGCCTACATATTGCGTTTTTTTTTTAATTTGCTTACCGGGCTAAAGGTTAGCATGTTTAAAATACGTAAGTCGTTTTGTTGATCAAATTTAAGTAGATAACTCATCAGTTGTTTGCATCAGAGCGATAATTTTTGAGATAGTTATTAAAACTGTTTAAAGGTTGCCAAACGTTGTTTCTCGTTGTATATCCTTTAATTCTAGAGCTAAATTGATAAATAACGTGTACGAATTTGTTTAACGCATTTGTTTTGGTTACTCGACGTCTCCGTTCTCGTGTAGCCTACATATTGCGTTTTTTTTTTTAATTTGCTTACCGGGCTAAAGGTTAGCATGTTTAAAATACGTAAGTCGTTTTGTTCATCATATTTAAGTAGATAACTCATCAGTTGTTTGCATCAGAGCTACAATTTTTGAGATAGTTATTAAAACTGTTTAAAGGTTGTCAAACGTTGTTTCTCGTTGTATATCCTTTAATTCTAGAGTTAAATTGATAAATAACGTGTACGAATTTGTTTAACGCATTTGTTTTGGTTACTCGACGTCTCCGTTCTCGTGTAGCCTACATATTGCGTTTTTTTTTTAATTTGCTTACCGGGCTAAAGGTTAGCATGTTTAAAATACGTAAGTCGTTTTGTTCATCATATTTAAGTAGATAACTCATCAGTTGTTTGCATCAGAGCGATAATTTTTGAGATAGTTATTAAAACTGTTTAAAGGTTGTCAAACGTTGTTTCTCGTTGTATATCCTTTAATTCTAGAGTTAAATTGATAAATAACGTGTACGAATTTGTTTAACGCATTTGTTTTGGTTACTCGACGTCTCCGTTCTCGTGTAGCCTACATATTGCGTTTTTTTTTAAATTTGCTTACCGGGCTAAAGGTTAGCATGTTTAAAATACGTAAGTCATTTTGTTCATCAAATTTAAGTAGATAACTCATCAGTTGTTTGCATCAGAGCGATAATTTTTGAGATAGTTATTAAAACTGTTTAAAGGTTGTCAAACGTTGTTTCTCGTTGTATATCCTTTAATTCTAGAGTTAAATTGATAAATAACGTGTACGAATTTGTTTAACGCATTTGTTTTGGTTACTCGACGTCTCCGTTCTCGTGTAGCCCACATATTGCGTTTTTTTTTTAATTTGCTTACCGGGCTAAAGGTTAGCATGTTTAAAATACGTAAGTCGTTTTGTTCATCATATTTAAGTAGATAACTCATCAGTTGTTTGCATCAGAGCGATAATTTTTGAGATAGTTATTAAAACTGTTTAAAGGTTGTCAAACGTTGTTTCTCGTTGTATATCCTTTAATTCTAGAGTTAGATTGATAAATAACGTGTACGAATTTGTTTAACGCATTTGTTTTGGTTACTCGACGTCTCCGTTCTCGTGTAGCCTACATATTGCGGTTTTTTTTAATTTGCTTACCGGGCTAAAAGTTAGCATGTTTAAAATACGTAAGTCGTTTTGTTCATCATATTTAAGTAGATAACTCATCAGTTGTTTGCATCAGAGCGATAATTTTTGAGATAGTTATTAAAACTGTTTAAAGGTTGTCAAACGTTGTTTCTCGTTGTATATCCTTTAATTCTAGAGTTAAATTGATAAATAACGTGTACGAATTTGTTTAACGCATTTGTTTTGATTACTCGACGTCTCCGTTCTCGTGTAGCCTACATATTGCGTTTTTTTTTTTAAATTTGCTTACCGGGCTAAAGGTTAGCATGTTTAAAATACGTAAGTCGTTTTGTTCATCAAATTTAAGTAGATAACTCATCAGTTGTTTGCATCAGAGCGATAATTTTTGAGATAGTTATTAAAACTGTTTAAAGGTTGTCAAACGTTGTTTCTCGTTGTATATCCTTTAATTCTAGAGTTAAATTGATAAATAGCGTGTACGAGTTTGTTTAACGCATTTGTTTTGGTTACTCGACGTCTCCGTTCTCGTGTAGCCTACATATTGCGTTTTTTTTTTTAATTTGCTTACCTGGCTAAAGGTTAGCATGCTTAAAATACGTAAGTCGTTTTGTTCAACAAATTTAAGTAGATAACTCATCAGTTGTTTGCATCAGAGCGATAATTTTTGAGATAGTTATTAAAACTGTTTAAAGGTTGTCAAACGTTGTTTCTCGTTGTATATCCTTTAATTCTAGAGTTAAATTGATAAATAACGTGTACGAATTTGTTTAACGCATTTGTTTTGGTTACTCGACGTCTCCGTTCTCGTGTAGCCTACATATTGCGTTTTTTTTTTTTTTAATTTGCTTACCGGGCTAAAGGTTAGCATGTTTAAAATACGTAAGTCGTTTTGTTCATCAAATTTAAGTAGATAACTCATCAGTTGTTTGCATCAGAGCGATAATTTTTGAGATAGTTATTAAAACTGTTTAAAGGTTGTCAAACGTTGTTTCTCGTTGTATATCCTTTAATTCTAGAGTTAAATTGATAAATAACGTGTACGAATTTGTTTAACGCATTTGTTTTGGTTACTCGACGTCTCCGTTCTCGTGTAGCCTACATATTGCGTTTTTTTTTAAATTTGCTTACCGGGCTAAAGGTTAGCATGTTTAAAATACGTAAGTCGTTTTGTTCATCATATTTAAGTAGATAACTCATCAGTTGTTTGCATCAGAGCTACAATTTTTGAGATAGTTATTAAAACTGTTTAAAGGTTGTCAAACGTTGTTTCTCGTTGTATATCCTTTAATTCTAGAGTTAAATTGATAAATAACGTGTACGAATTTGTTTAACGCATTTGTTTTGGTTACTCGACGTCTCCGTTCTCGTGTAGCCTACATATTGCGTTTTTTTTTTAATTTGCTTACCGGGCTAAAGGTTAGCATGTTTAAAATACGTAAGTCGTTTTGTTCATCATATTTAAGTAGATAACTCATCAGTTGTTTGCATCAGAGCGATAATTTTTGAGATAGTTATTAAAACTGTTTAAAGGTTGTCAAACGTTGTTTCTCGTTGTATATCCTTTAATTCTAGAGTTAAATTGATAAATAACGTGTACGAATTTGTTTAACGCATTTGTTTTGGTTACTCGACGTCTCCGTTCTCGTGTAGCCTACATATTGCGTTTTTTTTTAAATTTGCTTACCGGACTAAAGGTTAGCATGTTTAAAATACGTAAGTCATTTTGTTCATCAAATTTAAGTAGATAACTCATCAGTTGTTTGCATCAGAGCGATAATTTTTGATATAGTTATTAAAACTGTTTAAAGGTTGTCAAACGTTGTTTCTCGTTGTATATCCTTTAATTCTAGAGTTAAATTGATAAATAACGTGTAAGAATTTGTTTAACGCATTTGTTTTGGTTACTCGACGTCTCCGTTCTCGTGTAGCCCACATATTGCGTTTTTTTTTTAATTTGCTTACCGGGCTAAAGGTTAGCATGTTTAAAATACGTAAGTCGTTTTGTTCATCATATTTAAGTAGATAACTCATCAGTTGTTTGCATCAGAGCGATAATTTTTGAGATAGTTATTAAAACTGTTTAAAGGTTGTCAAACGTTGTTTCTCGTTGTATATCCTTTAATTCTAGAGTTAAATTGATAAATAACGTGTACGAATTTGTTTAACGCATTTGTTTTGGTCACTCGACGTCTCCGTTCTCGTGTAGCCTACATATTGCGTTTTTTTTTTAATTTGCTTACCGGGCTAAAGGTTAGCATGTTTAAAATACGTAAGTCGTTTTGTTCATCATATTTAAGTAGATAACTCATCAGTTGTTTGCATCAGAGCGATAATTTTTGAGATAGTTATTAAAACTGTTTAAAGGTTGTCAAACGTTGTTTCTCGTTGTATATCCTTTAATTCTAGAGTTAAATTGATAAATAACGTGTACGAATTTGTTTAACGCATTTGTTTTGATTACTCGACGTCTCCGTTCTCGTGTAGCCTACATATTGCGTTTTTTTTTTTTAAATTTGCTTACCGGGCTAAAGGTTAGCATGTTTAAAATACGTAAGTCGTTTTGTTCATCAAATTTAAGTAGATAACTCATCAGTTGTTTGCATCAGAGCGATAATTTTTGAGATAGTTATTAAAACTGTTTAAAGGTTGTCAAACGTTGTTTCTCGTTGTATATCCTTTAATTCTAGAGTTAAATTGATAAATAACGTGTACGAGTTTGTTTAACGCATTTGTTTTGGTTACTCGACGTCTCCGTTCTCGTGTAGCCTACATATTGCGTTTTTTTTTTTTTAATTTGCTTACCGGGCTAAAGGTTAGCATGCTTAAAATACGTAAGTCGTTTTGTTCAACAAATTTAAGTAGATAACTCATCAGTTGTTTGCATCAGAGCGATAATTTTTGAGATAGTTATTAAAACTGTTTAAAGGTTGTCAAACGTTGTTTCACGTTGTATATCCTTTAATTCTAGAGTTAAATTGATAAATAACGTGTACGAATTTGTTTAACGCATTTGTTTTGCTTACTCGACGTCTCCGTTCTCGTGTAGCCTACATATTGCGTTTTTTTTTTTAATTTGCTTACCGGGCTAAAGGTTAGCATGTTTAAAAAACGTAAGTCGTTTTGTTCATCAAATTTAAGTAGATAACTCATCAGTTGTTTGCATCAGAGCGATAATTTTTGAGATAGTTATTAAAACTGTTTAAAGGTTGTCAAACGTTGTTTCTCGTTGTATATCCTTTAATTCTAGAGTTAAATTGATAAATAACGTGTACGAATTTGTTTAACGCATTTGTTTTGGTTACTCGACGTCTCCGTTCTCGTGTAGCCTACATATTGCGTTTTTTTTTTAATTTGTTTTCCGGGCTAAAGGTTAGCATGTTTAAAATGCGTAAGTCGTTTCGTTCATCATATTTAAGTAGATAACTCATCAGTTGTTTGCATCAGAGCGATAATTTTTGAGATAGTTATTAAAACTGTTTAAAGGTTGTCAAACGTTGTTTCTCGTTGTATATCCTTTAATTCTAGAGTTAAATTGATAAATAACGTGTACGAATTTATTTAACGCATTTGTTTTGGTTACTCGACGTCTCCGTTCTCGTGTAGCCTACATATTGCGTTTTTTTTTTAATTTGCTTACCGGGCTAAAGGTTAGCATGTTTAAAATACATAAGTCGTTTTGTTCATCATATTTAAGTAGATAACTCATCAGTTGTTTGCATCAGAGCTACAATTTTTGAGATAGTTATTAAAACTGTTTAAAGGTTGTCAAACGTTGTTTCTCGTTGTATATCCTTTAATTCTAGAGTTAAATTGATAAATAACGTGTACGAATTTGTTTAACGCATTTGTTTTGGTTACTCGACGTCTCCGTTCTCGTGTAGCCTACGTATTGCGTTTTTTTTTTTTAATTTGCTTACCGGGCTAAAGGTTAGCATGTCTAAAATACGTAAGTCGTTTTGTTCATCATATTTAAGTAGATAACTCATCAGTTGTTTGCATCAGAGCGATAATTTTTGAGATAGTTATTAAAACTGTTTAAAGGTTGTCAAACGTTGTTTCTCGTTGTATATCCTTTAATTCTAGAGTTAAATTGATAAATAACGTGTACGAATTTGTTTAACGCATTTGTTTTGGTTACTCGACGTCTCCGTTCTCGTGTAGCCTACATATTGCGTTTTTTTTTTAAATTTGCTTACCGGGCTAAAGGTTAGCATGTTTAAAATACGTAAGTCGTTTTGTTCATCAAATTTAAGTAGATAACTCATCAGTTGTTTGCATCAGAGCGATAATTTTTGAGATAGTTATTAAAACTGTTTAAAGGTTGTCAAACGTTGTTTCTCGTTGTATATCCTTTAATTCTAGAGTTAAATTGATAAATAACGTGTACGAATTTGTTTAACGCATTTGTTTTGGTTACTCGACGTCTCCGTACTCGTGTAGCCCACATATTGCGTTTTTTTTTAATTTGCTTACCGGGCTAAAGGTTAGCATGTTTAAAATACGTAAGTCGTTTTGTTCATCATATTTAAGTAGATAACTCATCAGTTGTTTGCATCAGAGCGATAATTTTTGAGATAGTTATTAAAACTGTTTAAAGGTTGTCAAACGTTGTTTCTCGTTGTATATCCTTTAATTCTAGAGTTAAATTGATAAATAACGTGTACAAATTTGTTTAACGCATTTGTTTTGGTTACTCGACGTCTCCGTTCTCGTGTAGCCTACATATTGCGTTTTTTTTTTTTTAATTTGCTTACCGGGCTAAAGGTTAGCATGTTTAAAATACGTAAGTCGTTTTGTTCATGATATTTAAGTAGATAACTCATCAGTTGTTTGCATCAGAGCGATAATTTTTGAGATAGTTATTAAAACTGTTTAAAGGTTGTCAAACGTTGTTTCTCGTTGTATATCCTTTAATTCTAGAGTTAAATTGATAAATAAAGTGTACGAATTTGTTTAACGCATTTGTTTTGATTACTCGACGTCTCCGTTCTCGTGTAGCCTACATATTGCGTTTTTTTTTTTTTAATTTGCTTACCGGACTAAAGGTTAGCATGTTTAAAATACGTAAGTCGTTTTGTTCATCAAATTTAAGTAGATAACTCATCAGTTGTTTGCATCAGAGCGATAATTTTTGAGATAGTTATTAAAACTGTTTAAAGGTTGTCAAACGTTGTTTCTCGTTGTATATCCTTTAATTCTAGAGTTAAATTGATAAATAACGTGTACGAGTTTGTTTAACGCATTTGTTTTGGTTACTCGACGTCTCCGTTCTCGTGTAGCCTACATATTGCGTTTTTTTTTTTTAATTTGCTTACCGGGCTTAAGGTTAGCATGCTTAAAATACGTAAGTCGTTTTGTTCAACAAATTTAAGTAGATAACTCATCAGTTGTTTGCATCAGAGCGATAATTTTTGAGATAGTTATTAAAACTGTTTAAAGGTTGTCAAAAGTTGTTTCTCGTTGGTTATCCTTTAATTCTAGAGTTAAATTGATAAATAGCGTGTACGAATTTGTTTAACGCATTTGTTTTGTTACTCGACGTCTCCGTTCTCGTGTAGCCTACATATTGCGTTTTTTTTTTTTAATTTGCTTACCGGGCTAAAGGTTAGCATGTTTAAAATACGTAAGTCGTTTTGTTCATCAAATTTAAGTAGATAACTCATCAGTTGTTTGCATCAGAGCGATAATTTTTGAGATAGTTATTAAAACTGTTTAAAGGTTGTCAAACGTTGTTTCTCGTTGTATATCCTTTAATTCTAGAGTTAAATTGATAAATAACGTGTACGAATTTGTTTAACGCATTTGTTTTGGTTACTCGACGTCTCCGTTATCGTGTAGCCTACATATTGCGTTTTTTTTTTAATTTGTTTACCGGGCTAAAGGTTAGCATATTTAAAATGCGTAAGTCGTTTTGTTCATCATATTTAAGTAGATAACTCATCAGTTGTTTGCATCAGAGCGTTAATTTTTGAGATAGTTATTAAAACTGTTTAAAGGTTGTCAAACGTTGTTTCTCGTTGTATATCCTTTAATTCTAGAGTTAAATTGATAAATAACGTGTACGAATTTGTTTAACACATTTGTTTTGGTTACTCGACGTCTCCGTTCTCGTGTAGCCTACATATTGCGTTTTTTTTTTTTAATTTGCTTACCGGGCTAAAGGTTAGCATGTTTAAAATACGTAAGTCGTTTTGTTCATCAAATTTATGTAGATAACTCATCAGTTGTTTGCATCAGAGCGATAATTTTTGAGATAGTTATTAAAACTGTTTAAAGGTTGTCAAACGTTGTTTCTCGTTGTATATCCTTTAATTCTAGAGTTAAATTGATAAATAACGTGTACGAATTTGTTTAACGCATTTGTTTTGGTTACTCGACGTCTCCGTTCTCGTGTAGCCTACATATTGCGTTTTTTTTTTAATTTTCTTACCGGGCTAAAGGTTGGCATGTTTAAAATACGTAAGTCGTTTTGTTCAACAAATGTGAGTAGATAACTCATCAGTTGTTTGCATCAGAGCGACAATTTTTGAGATAGTTATTAAAACTGTTTAAAGGTTGTCAAACGTTTTTTCTCGTTGTATATCCTTTAATTCTAGAGTTAAATTGATAAATAACGTGTACGAATTTGTTTAACGCATTTGTTTTGGTTACTCGACGTCTCCGTTCTCGTGTAGCCTACATATTGCGTTTTTTTTTTAATTGGCTTACCGGGCTAAAGGTTAGCATGTTTAAAATACGTAAGTCGTTTTGTTCATCAAATTTAAGTAGATAACTCATCAGTTGTTTGCATCAGAGCGACAATTTTTGAGATAGTTATTAAAACTGTTTAAAGGTTGTCAAACGTTGTTTCTCGTTGTATATCCTTTAATTCTAGAGTTAAGTTGATAAATAACGTGTACGAATTTGTTCAACGCATTTGTTTTGGTTACTCGACGTCTCCGTTCTCGTGTAGCCTACATATTGCGTTTTTTTTTTAATTTGCTTACCGGGCTAAAGGTTAGAATGTTTAAAATACGTAAGTCGTTTTGTTCATCAAATTTAAGTAGATAACTCATCAGTTGTTTGCATCAGAGCGATAATTTTTGAGATAGTTATTAAAACTGTTTAAAGGTTGTCAAACGTTGTTTCTCGTTGTATATCCTTTAATTCTAGAGTTAGATTGATAAATAACGTGTACGAATTTGTTTAACGCATTTGTTTTGGTTACTCGACGTCTCCGTTCTCGTGTAGCCTACATATTGCGTTTTTTTTTTAATTTGCTTACCGGGCTAAAGGTTAGAATGTTTAAAATACGTAAGTCGTTTTGTTCATCAAATTTAAGTAGATAACTCATCAGTTGTTTGCATCAGAGCGATAATTTTTGAGATAGTTATTAAAACTGTTTAAAGGTTGTCAAACGTTGTTTCTCGTTGTATATCCTTTAATTCTAGAGTTAAATTGATAAATAACGTGTACGAATTTGTTTAACGCATTTGTTTTGGTTACTCGACGTCTCCGTTCTCGTGTAGCCTACATATTGCGTTTTTTTTTTAATTTGCTTACCGGGCTAAAGGTTAGCATGTTTAAAATACGTAAGTCGTTTTGTTCATCAAATTTTAGTAGATAACTCATCAGTTGTTTGCATCAGAGCGATAATTTTTGAGATAGTTATTAAAACTGTTTAAAGGTTGTCAAACGTTGTTTCTCGTTGTATATCCTTTAATTCTAGAGTTAAATTGATAAATAACGTGTACGAATTTGTTTAACGCATTTGTTTTGGTTACTCGACGTCTCCGTTCTCGTGTAGCCTACATATTGCGTTTTTTTTTTAATTTGCTTACCGGGCTAAAGATTAGCATGTTTAAAATACGTAAGTCGTTTTGTTCATCAAATTTAAGTAGATAACTCATCAGTTGTTTGCATCAGAGCGACAATTTTTGAGATAGTTATTAAAACTGTTTAAAGGTTGTCAAACGTTGTTTCTCGTTGTATATCCTTTAATTCTAGAGTTAAATTGATAAATAACGTGTACGAATTTGTTTAACGCATTTGTTTTGGTTACTCGACGTCTCCGTTCTCGTGTAGCCTACATATTGCGTTTTTTTTAATTTGCTTACCGGGCTAAAGGTTAGCATGCTTAAAATACGTAAGTCGTTTTGTTCAACAAATTTAAGTAGATAACTCATCAGTTGTTTGCATCAGAGCGACAATTTTTGAGATAGTTATTAAAACTGTTTAAAGGTTGTCAAACGTTGTTTCTCGTTGTATATCCTTTAATTCTAGAGTTAGATTGATAAATAACGTGTACGAATTTGTTTAACGCATTTGTTTTGGTTACTCGACGTCTCCGTTCTCGTGTAGCCTACATATTGCGTTTTTTTTTTAATTTGCTTACCGGGCTAAAGGTTAGCATGTTTAAAATACGTAAGTCGTTTTGTTCATCAAATTTAAGTAGATAACTCATCAGTTGTTTGCATCAGAGCGATAATTTTTGAGATAGTTATTAAAACTGTTTAAAGGTTGTCAAACGTTGTTTCTCGTTGTATATCCTTTAATTCTAGAGTTAAATTGATAAATAACGTGTACGAATTTGTTTAACGCATTTGTTTTGGTTACTCGACGTCTCCGTTCTCGTGTAGCCCACATATTGCGTTTTTTTTTTAATTTGCTTACCGGGCTAAAGGTTAGCATGTTTAAAATACGTAAGTCGTTTTGTTCATCATATTTAAGTAGATAACTCATCAGTTGTTTGCATCAGAGCGACAATTTTTGAGATAGTTATTAAAACTGTTTAAAGGTTGTCAAACGTTGTTTCTCGTTGTATATCCTTTAATTCTAGAGTTAAATTGATAAATAACGTGTACGAATTTGTTTAACGCATTTGTTTTAGTTACTCGACGTCTCCGTTCTCGTGTAGCCTACATATTACGTTTTTTTTTTAATTTGCTTACCGGGCTAAAGGTTAGCATGTTTAAAATACGTAAGTCGTTTTGTTCATCATATTTAAGTAGATAACTCATCAGTTGTTTTCATCAGAGCGATAATTTTTGAGATAGTTATTAAAACTGTTTAAAGGTTGTCAAACGTTGTTTCTCGTTGTATATCCTTTAATTCTAGAGTTAAATTGATAAATAACGTGTACGAATTTGTTTAACGCATTTGTTTTGGTTACTCAACGTCTCCGTTCTCGTGTAGCCTACATATTGCGTTTTTTTTTTAATTTGCTTACCGGGCTAAAGGTTAGCATGTTTAAAATACGTAAGTCGTTTTGTTCATCAAATTTAAGTAGATAACTCATCAGTTGTTTGCATCAGAGCGATAATTTTTGAGATAGTTATTAAAACTGTTTAAAGGTTGTCAAACGTTGTTTCTCGTTGTATATCCTTTAATTCTAGAGTTAAATTGATAAATAACGTGTACGAATTTGTTTAACGCATTTGTTTTGGTTACTCGACGTCTCCGTTCTCGTGTAGCCTACATATTGAGTTTTTTTTTTTAATTTGCTTACCGGGCTAAAGGTTAGCATGTTTAAAATACGTAAGTCGTTTTGTTCAACAAATTTAAGTAGATAACTCATCAGTTGTTTGCATCAGAGCGACAATTTTTGAGATAGTTATTAAAACTGTTTAAAGGTTGTCAAACGTTGTTTCTCGTTGTATATCCTTTAATTCTAGAGTTAAATTTATAAATAACGTGTACGAATTTGTTTAACGCATTTGTTTTGGTTACTCGACGTCTCCGTTCTCGTGTAGCCTACATATTGCGTTTTTTTTTTAATTTGCTTACCGGGCTAAAGGTTAGCATGTTTAAAATACGTAAGTCGTTTTGTTCATCAAATTTAAGTAGATAACTCATCAGTTGTTTGCATCAGAGCGATAATTTTTGAGATAGTTATTAAAACTGTTTAAAGGTTGTCAAACGTTGTTTCTCGTTGTATATCCTTTAATTCTAGAGTTAAATTGATAAATAACGTGTACGAATTTGTTTAACGCATTTGTTTTGGTTACTCGACGTCTCCGTTCTCGTGTAGCCTAAATATTGCGTTTTTTTTTAATTTGCTTACCGGGCTAAAGGTTAGCATGTTTAAAATACGTAAGTCGTTTTGTTCATCATATTTAAGTAGATAACTCATCAGTTGTTTCCATCAGAGCGATAATTTTTGAGATAGTTATTAAAACTGTTTAAAGGTTGTCAAACGTTGTTTCTCGTTGTATATCCTTTAATTCTAGAGTTAAATTGATAAATAACGTGTACGAATTTGTTTAACGAATTTGTTTTGGTTACTCGACGTCTCCGTTCTCGTGTAGCCTATATATTGTGTTTTTTTTTTAATTTGCTTACCGGGCAAAAGATTAGCATGTTTAAAATACGTAAGTCGTTTTGTTCAACAAATTTAAGTAGATAACTCATCAGTTGTTTGCATCAGAGTGACAATTTTTGAGATAGTTATTAAAACTGTTTAAAGGTTGTCAAACGTTGTTTCTCGTTGTATATCCTTTAATTCTAGAGTTAAATTGATAAATAACGTGTACGAATTTGTTTAACGCATTTGTTTTGGTTACTCGATGTCTCCGTTCTCGTGTAGCCTACATATTGCGTTTTTTTTTTTAATTTGCTTACCGGGCTAAAGGTTAGCATGTTTAAAATACGTAAGTCGTTTTGTTCATCATATTTAAGTAGATAACTCATCAGTTGTTTGCATCAGAGCGATAATTTTTGAGATAGTTATTAAAACTGTTTAAAGGTTGTCAAACGTTGTTTCTCGTTGTATATCCTTTAATTCTAGAGTTAAATTGATAAATTACGTGTACGAATTTGTTTAACGCATTTGTTTTGGTTACTCGACGTCTCCGTTCTCGTGTAGCCTACATATTGCGTTTTTTTTTTTAATTTGCTTACCGGGCTAAAGGTTAGCATGTTTAAAATACGTAAGTCGTTTTGTTCAACAAATTTGAGTAGATAACTCATCAGTTGTTTGCATTAGAGCGATAATTTTTGAGATAGTTATTAAAACTGTTTAAAGGTTGTCAAACGTTGTTTCTCGTTGTATATCCTTTAATTCTAGAGTTAAATTGATAAATAACGTGTACGAATTTGTTTAACGCATTTGTTTTGGTTACTCGACGTCTCCGTTCTCGTGTAGCCTACATATTGCGTTTTTTTTTTAATTTGCTTACCTGGCTAAAGGTTAGCATGTTTAAAATACGTAAGTCGTTTTGTTCATCATATTTAAGTATATAACTCATCAGTTGTTTGCATCAGAGCGATAATTTTTGAGATAGTTATTAAAACTGTTTAAAGGTTGTCAAACGTTGTTTCTCGTTGTATATCCTTTAATTCTAGAGTTAAATTGATAAATAACGTGTACGAATTTGTTTAACGCATTTGTTTTGGTTACTCGACGTCTCCGTTCTCGTGTAGCCTACATATTGCGTTTTTTTTTTAATTTGCTTACCGGGCTAAAGGTTAGCATGTTTAAAATACGTAAGTCGTTTTGTTCAACAAATTTAAGTAGATAACTCATCAGTTGTTTGCATCAGAGCGATAATTTTTGAGATAGTTATTAAAACTGTGTAAAGGTTGTCAAACGTTGTTTCTCGTTGTATATCCTTTAATTCTAGAGTTAAATTGATAAATAACGTGTACGAATTTGTTTAACGCATTTGTTTTGGTTACTCGACGTCTCCGTTCTCGTGTAGCCTACATATTGCGTTTTTTTTTAATTTGCTTACCGGGCTAAAGGTTAGCATGCTTAAAATACGTAAGTCGTTTTGTTCAACAAATTTAAGTAGATAACTCATCAGTTGTTTGCATCAGAGCGATAATTTTTGAGATAGTTATTAAAACTGTTTAAAGGTTGTCAAACGTTGTTTCTCGTTGTATATCCTTTAATTCTAGAGTTAAGTTGATAAATAACGTGTACGAATTTGTTTAACGCATTTGTTTTGGTTACTCGACGTCTCCGTTCTCGTGTAGCCTACATATTGCGTTTTTTTTTAATTTGCTTACCGGGCTAAAGGTTAGCATGTTTAAAATACGTAAGTCGTTTTGTTCATCATATTTAAGTAGATAACTCATCAGTTGTTTGCATCAGAGCGACAATTTTTGAGATAGTTATTAAAACTGTTTAAAGGTTGTCAAACGTTGTTTCTCGTTGTATATCCTTTAATTCTAGAGTTAAATTGATAAATAACGTGTACGAATTTGTTTAACGCATTTGTTTTGGTTACTCGACGTCTCCGTTCTCGTGTAGCCTACATATTGCGTTTTTTTTTTAATTTGCTTACCGGGCTAAAGGTTAGCATGTTTAAAATACGTAAGTCGTTTTGTTCATCATATTTAAATAGATAACTCATCAGTTGTTTGCATCAGAGCGATAATTTTTGAGATAGTTATTAAAACTGTTTAAAGGTTGTCAAACGTTGTTTCTCGTTGTATATCCTTTAATTCTAGAGTTAAATTGATAAATAACGTGTACGAATTTGTTTAACGCATTTGTTTTGATTACTCGACGTCTCCGTTCTCGTGTAGCCTACATATTGCGTTTTTTTTTTAATTTGCTTACCGGGCTAAAGGTTAGCATGTTTAAAATACGTAAGTCGTTTTGTTCATCAAATTTAAGTAGATAACTCATCAGTTGTTTGCATCAGAGCGATAATTTTTGAGATAGTTATTAAAACTGTTTAAAGGTTGTCAAACGTTGTTTCTCGTTGTATATCCTTTAATTCTAGAGTTAAATTGATAAATAACGTGTACGAATTTGTTTAATGCATTTGTTTTGGTTACTCGATGTCTCCGTTCTCGTGTAGCCCACATATTGCGTTTTTTTTTTTAATTTGCTTATCGGGCTAAAGGTTAGCATGTTTAAAATACGTAAGTCGTTTTGTTCATCATATTTAAGTAGATAACTCATCAGTTGTTTGCATCAGAGCGATAATTTTTGAGATAGTTATTAAAACTGTTTAAAGGTTGTCAAACGTTGTGTCTCGTTGTATATCCTTTAATTCTAGAGTTAAATTGATAAATAACGTGTACGAATTTGTTTAACGCATTTGTTTTGGTTACTCGACGTCTCCGTTCTCGTGTAGCCTACATATTGCGTTTTTTTTTTAATTTGCTTACCGGGCTAAAGGTTAGCATGTTTAAAATACGTAAGTCGTTTTGTTCATCATATTTAAGTAGATAACTCATCAGTTGTTTGCATCAGAGCGATAATTTTTGAGATAGTTATTAAAACTGTTTAAAGGTTGTCAAACGTTGTTTCTCGTTGTATATCCTTTAATTCTAGAGTTAAATTGATAAATAACGTGTACGAATTTGTTTAACGCATTTGTTTTGGTTACTGGACGTCTCCGTTCTCGTGTAGCCTACATATTGCGTTTTTTTTTAATTTGCTTACCGGGCTAAAGGTTAGCATGTTTAAAATACGTAAGTCGTTTTGTTCATCAAATTTAAGTAGATAACTCATCAGTTGTTTGCATCAGAGCGATAATTTTTGAGATAGTTATTAAAACTGTTTAAAGGTTGTCAGACGTTGTTTCTCGTTGTATGTCCTTTAATTCTAGAGTTAAATTGATAAATAACGTGTACGAATTTGTTTAACGCATTTGTTTTGGTTACTCGACGTCTCCGTTCTCGTGTAGCCTACATATTGCGTTTTTTTTTTAATTTGCTTACCGGGCTAAAGGTTAGCATGCTTAAAATACGTAAGTCGTTTTGTTCAACAAATTTAAGTAGATAACTCATCAGTTGTTTGCATCAGAGCGATAATTTTTGAGATAGTTATTAAAACTGTTTAAAGGTTGTCAAACGTTGTTTCTCGTTGTATATCCTTTAATTCTAGAGTTAAATTGATAAATAACGTGTACGAATTTGTTTAACGCATTTGTTTTGGTTACTCGACGTCTCCGTTCTCGTGTAGCCTACATATTGCGTTTTTTTTTTAATTTGCTTACCGGGCTAAAGGTTAGCATGTTTAAAATACGTAAGTCATTTTGTTCAACAAATTTGAGTAGATAACTCATCAGTTGTTTGCATCAGAGCGATAATTTTTGAGATAGTTATTAAAACTGTTTAAAGGTTGTCAAACGTTGTTTCTTGTTGTATATCCTTTAATTCTAGAGTTAAATTGATAAATAACGTGTACGAATTTGTTTAACGCATTTGTTTTGGTTACTCGACGTCTCCGTTCTCGTGTAGCCTACATATTGCGTTTTTTTTTTTAATTTGCTTACCGGGCTAAAGGTTAGCATGTTTAAAATACGTAAGTCGTTTTGTTCATCATATTTAAGTAGATAACTCATCAGTTGTTTGCATCAGAGCGATAATTTTTGAGATAGTTATTAAAACTGTTTAAAGGTTGTCAAACGTTGTTTCTCGTTGTATATCCTTTAATTCTAGAGTTAAATTGATAAATAACGTGTACGAATTTGTTTAACGCATTTGTTTTGGTTACTCGACGTCTCCGTTCTCGTGTAGCCTACATATTACGTTTTTTTTTTTAATTTGCTTACCGGGCTAAAGGTTAGCATGTTTAAAATACGTAAGTATTTTGTTCTTCATATTTAAGTAGATAACTCATCAGTTGTTTGCATCAGAGCGATAATTTTTGAGATAGTTATTAAAACTGTATAAAGGTTGTCAAACGTTGTTTCTCGTTGTATATCCTTTAATTCTAGAGTTAAATTGATAAATAACGTGTACGAATTTGTTTAACGCATTTGTGTTGGTTACTCGACGTCTCCGTTCTCGTGTAGCCTACATATTGCGTTTTTTTTTTTTAATTTGCTTACCGGGCTAAAGGTTAGCATGTTTAAAATACGTAAGTCGTTTTGTTCATCAAATTTAAGTAGATAACTCATCAGTTGTTTGCATCAGAGCGATAATTTTTGAGATAGTTATTAAAACTGTTTAAAGGTCGTCAAACGTTGTGTCTCGTTGTATATCCTTTAATTCTAGAGTTAAATTGATAAATAACGTGTACGAATTTGTTTAACGCATTTGTTTTGGTTACTCGACGTCTCCGTTCTCGTGTAGCCTACATATTGCGTTTTTTTTTTAATTTGCTTACCGGGCTAAACGTTAGCATGTTTAAAATACGTAAGTCGTTTTGTTCATCAAATTTAAGTAGATAACTCATCAGTTGTTTGCATCAGAGCGACAATTTTTGAGATAGTTATTAAAACTGTTTAAAGGTTGTCAAACGTTGTTTCTCGTTGTATATCCTTTAATTCTAGAGTTAAATTGATAAATAACGTGTACGAATTTGTTTAACGCATTTGTTTTGGTTACTCGACGTCTCCGTTCTCGTGTAGCCTACATATTGCGTTTTTTTTTAATTTTCTTACCGGGCTAAAGGTTAGCATGTTTAAAATACGTAAGTCATTTTGTTCAACAAATGTGAGTATATAACTCATCAGTTGTTTGCATCAGAGCGACAATTTTTGAGATAGTTATTAAAACTGTTTAAAGGTTGTCAAACGTTGTTTCTCGTTGTATATCCTTTAATTCTAGAGTTAAATTGATAAATAACGTGTACGAATTTGTTTAACGCATTTGTTTTGGTTACTCGACGTCTCCGTTCTCGTGTAGCCTACATATTGCGTTTTTTTTTTAATTTGCTTACCGGGCTAAAGGTTAGCATGTTTAAAATACGTAAGTCGTTTTGTTCATCATATTTAAGTAGATAACTCATCAGTTGTTTGCATCAGAGCGACAATTTTTGAGATAGTTATTAAAACTGTTTAAAGGTTGTCAAACGTTGTTTCCCGTTGTATATCCTTTAATTCTAGAGTTAAATTGATAAATAACGTGTACGAATTTGTTTAACGCATTTGTTTTGGTTACTCGACGTCTCCGTTCTCGTGTAGCCTACATATTGCGTTTTTTTTTTAATTTGCTTACCGGGCTAAAGGTTAGCATGTTTAAAATACGTAAGTCGTTTTGTTCATCATATTTAAATAGATAACTCATCAGTTGTTTGCATCAGAGCGATAATTTTTGAGATAGTTATTAAAACTGTTTAAAGGTTGTCAAACGTTGTTTCTCGTTGTATATCCTTTAATTCTAGAGTTAAATTGATAAATAACGTGTACGAATTTGTTTAACGCATTTGTTTTGATTACTCGACGTCTCCGTTCTCGTGTAGCCTACATATTGCGTTTTTTTTTTAATTTGCTTACCGGGCTAAAGGTTAGCATGTTTAAAATACGTAAGTCGTTTTGTTCATCAAATTTAAGTAGATAACTCATCAGTTGTTTGCATCAGAGCGATAATTTTTGAGATAGTTATTAAAACTGTTTAAAGGTTGTCAAACGTTGTTTCTCGTTGTATATCCTTTAATTCTAGAGTTAAATTGATAAATAACGTGTACGAATTTGTTTAACGCATTTGTTTTGGTTACTCGATGTCTCCGTTCTCGTGTAGCCCACATATTGCGTTTTTTTTTTTAATTTGCTTACCGGGCTAAAGGTTAGCATGTTTAAAATACGTAAGTCGTTTTGTTCATCATAATTAAGTAGATAACTCATCAGTTGTTTGCATCAGAGCGATAATTTTTGAGATAGTTATTAAAACTGTTTAAAGGTTGTCAAACGTTGTGTCTCGTTGTATATCCTTTAATTCTAGAGTTAAATTGATAAATAACGTGTACGAATTTGTTTAACGCATTTGTTTTGGTTACTCGACGTCTCCGTTCTCGTGTAGCCTACATATTGCGTTTTTTTTTTAATTTGCTTACCGGGCTAAAGGTTAGCATGCTTAAAATACGTAAGTCGTTTTGTTCAACAAATTTAAGTAGATAACTCATCAGTTGTTTGCATCAGAGCGATAATTTTTGAGATAGTTATTAAAACTGTTTAAAGGTTGTCAAACGTTGTTTCTCGTTGTATATCCTTTAATTCTAGAGTTAAATTGATAAATAACGTGTACGAATTTGTTTAACGCATTTGTTTTGGTTACTCGACGTCTCCGTTCTCGTGTAGCCTACATATTGCGTTTTTTTTTTTAATTTGCTTACCGGGCTAAAGGTTAGCATGTTTAAAATACGTAAGTCATTTTGTTCAACAAATTTGAGTAGATAACTCATCAGTTGTTTGCATCAGAGCGATAATTTTTGAGATAGTTATTAAAACTGTTTAAAGGTTGTCAAACGTTGTTTCTCGTTGTATATCCTTTAATTCTAGAGTTAAATTGATAAATAACGTGTACGAATTTGTTTAACGCATTTGTTTTGGTTACTCGACGTCTCCGTTCTCGTGTAGCCTACATATTGCGTTTTTTTTTTTAATTTGCTTACCGGGCTAAAGGTTAGCATGTTTAAAATACGTAAGTCGTTTTGTTCATCATATTTAAGTAGATAACTCATCAGTTGTTTGCATCAGAGCGATAATTTTTGAGATAGTTATTAAAACTGTTTAAAGGTTGTCAAACGTTGTTTCTCGTTGTATATCCTTTAATTCTAGAGTTAAATTGATAAATAACGTGTACGAATTTGTTTAACGCATTTGTTTTGGTTACTCGACGTCTCCGTTCTCGTGTAGCCTACATATTGCGTTTTTTTTTTAATTTGCTTACCGGGCTAAAGGTTAGCATGTTTAAAATACGTAAGTATTTTATTCTTCATATTTAAGTAGATAACTCATCAGTTGTTTGCATCAGAGCGATAATTTTTGAGATAGTTATTAAAACTGTATAAAGGTTGTCAAACGTTGTTTCCGGTTGTATATCCTTTAATTCTAGAGTTAAATTGATAAATAACGTGTACGAATTTGTTTAACGCATTTGTGTTGGTTACTCGACGTCTCCGTTCTCGTGTAGCCTACATATTGCGTTTTTTTTTTTTAATTTGCTTACCGGGCTAAAGGTTAGCATGTTTAAAATACGTAAGTCGTTTTGTTCATCAAATTTAAGTAGATAACTCATCAGTTGTTTGCATCAGAGCGATAATTTTTGAGATAGTTATTAAAACTGTTTAAAGGTTGTCAAACGTTGTTTCTCGTTGTATATCCTTTAATTCTAGAGTTAAATTGATAAATAACGTGTACGAATTTGTTTAACGCATTTGTTTTGGTTACTCGACGTCTCCGTTCTCGTGTAGCCTACATATTGCGTTTTTTTTTTTAATTTGCTTACCGGGCTAAACGTTAGCATGTTTAAAATACGTAAGTCGTTTTGTTCATCAAATTTAAGTAGATAACTCATCAGTTGTTTGCATCAGAGCGACAATTTTTGAGATAGTTATTAAAACTGTTTAAAGGTTGTCAAACGTTGTTTCTCGTTGTATATCCTTTAATTCTAGAGTTAAATTGATAAATAACGTGTACGAATTTGTTTAACGCATTTGTTTTGGTTACTCGACGTCTCCGTTCTCGTGTAGCCTACATATTGCGTTTTTTTTTTAATTTTCTTACCGGGCTAAAGGTTAGCATGTTTAAAATACGTAAGTCATTTTGTTCAACAAATGTGAGTATATAACTCATCAGTTGTTTGCATCAGAGCGACAATTTTTGAGATAGTTATTAAAACTGTTTAAAGGTTGTCAAACGTTGTTTCTCGTTGTATATCCTTTAATTCTAGAGTTAAATTGATAAATAACGTGTACGAATTTGTTTAACGCATTTGTTTTGGTTACTCGACGTCTCCGTTCTCGTGTAGCCTACATATTGCGTTTTTTTTTTAATTTGCTTACCGGGCTAAAGGTTAGCATGTTTAAAATACGTAAGTCGTTTTGTTCATCAAATTTAAGTAGATAACTCATCAGTTGTTTGCATCAGAGCGATCATTTTTGAGATAGTTATTAAAACTGTTTAAAGGTTGTCAAACGTTGTTTCTCGTTGTATATCCTTTAATTCTAGAGTTAAGTTGATAAATAACGTGTACGAATTTGTTTAACGCATTTGTTTTGGTTACTCGACGTCTCCGTTCTCGTGTAGCCTACATATTGCGTTTTTTTTTTAATTTGCTTACCGGGCTAAAGGTTAGCATGTTTAAAATACGTAAGTCGTTTTGTTCATCAAATTTAAGTAGATAACTCATCAGTTGTTTGCATCAGAGCGATAATTTTTGAGATAGTTATTAAAACTGTTTAAAGGTTGTCAAACGTTGTTTGTCGTTGTATATCCTTTAATTCTAGAGTTAAATTGATAAATAACGTG
Organism: Eurosta solidaginis; assembly: GCF_040869045.1. NCBI lineage: Eukaryota > Metazoa > Arthropoda > Insecta > Diptera > Tephritidae > Eurosta > Eurosta solidaginis. The sequence continues at coordinate 480,144 of NW_027136918.1, read as the reverse complement.
TACGAATTTGTTTAACGCATTTGTTTTGGTTACTCGACGTCTCCGTTCTCGTGTAGCCCACATATTGCGTTTTTTTTTTAATTTGCTTACCGGGCTAAAGGTTAGCATGTTTAAAATACGTAAGTCGTTTTGTTCATCAAATTTAAGTAGATAACTCATCAGTTCTTTGCATCAGAGCGATAATTTTTGAGATAGTTATTAAAACTGTTTAAAGGTTGTCAAACGTTGTTTCTCGTTGTATATCCCTTAATTCTAGAGTTAAATTGATAAATAACGTGTACGAATTTGTTTAACGCATTTGTTTTGGTTACTCGACGTCTCGGTTCTCGTGTAGCCTACATATTGCGTTTTTTTTTCAATTTGCTTACCGGGCTAAAGGTTAGCATGTTTAAAATACGTAAGTCGTTTTGTTCATCAAATTTAAGTAGATAACTCATCAGTTGTTTGCATCAGAGCGATAATTTTTGAGATAGTTATTAAAACTCTTAAAGGTTGTCAAACGTTGTTTCTCGTTGTATATCCTTTAATTCTAGAGTTAAGTTGATAAATAACGTGTACGAATTTGTTTAACGCATTTGTTTTGGTTACTCGACGTCTCCGTTCTCGTGTAGCCTACATATTGCGTTTTTTTTTAATTTGCTTACCGGGCTAAAGGTTAGCATGTTTAAAATACGTAAGTCGTTTTGTTCATCATATTTAAGTAGATAACTCATCAGTTGTTTGCATCAGAGCGATAATTTTTGAGATAGTTATTAAAACTGTTTAAAGGTTGTCAAACGTTGTTTCTCGTTGTATATCCTTTAATTCTAGAGTTAAATTGATAAATAACGTGTACGAATTTGTTTAACGCATTTGTTTTGGTTACTCGACGTCTCCGTTCTCGTGTAGCCTACATATTGCGTTTTTTTTTTTTAATTTGCTTACCGGGCTAAAGGTTAGCATGTTTAAAATACGTAAGTCGTTTTGTTCATCAAATTTAAGTAGATAACTCATCAGTTGTTTGCATCAGAGCGATAATTTTTGAGATAGTTATTAAAACTGTTTAAAGGTTGTCTAACGTTGTTTCTCGTTGTATATCCTTTAATTCTAGAGTTAAATTGATAAATAACGTGTACGAATTTGTTTAACGCATTTGTTTTAGTTACTCGACGTCTCCGTTCTCGTGTAGCCTACATATTGCGTTTTTTTTTTAATTTGCTTACCGGGCTAAAGGTTAGCATGTTTAAAATACGTAAGTCGTTTTGTTCATCATATTTAAGTAGATAACTCATCAGTTGTTTGCATCAGAGCGATAATTTTTGAGATAGTTATTAAAACTGTTTAAAGGTTGTCAAACGTTTTTTCTCGTTGTATATCCTTTAATTCTAGAGTTAAGTTGATAAATAACGTGTACGAATTTGTTTAACGCATTTGTTTTGGTTACTCGACGTCTCCGTTCTCGTGTAGCCTACATATTGCGTTTTTTTTTAATTTGCTTACCGGGCTAAAGGTTAGCATGTTTAAAATACGTAAGTCGTTTTGTTCATCAAATTTAAGTAGATAACTCATCAGTTGTTTGCATCAGAGCGATAATTTTTGAGATAGTTATTAAAACTGTTTAAAGGTTGTCAAACGTTGTTTCTCGTTGTATATCCTTTAATTCTAGAGTTAAATTGATAAATAACGTGTACGAATTTGTTTAACGCATTTGTTTTGGTTACTCGACGTCTCCGTTCTCGTGTAGCCCACATATTGCGTTTTTTTTTTAATTTGCTTACCGGGCTAAAGGTTAGCATGTTTAAAATACGTAAGTCGTTTTGTTCATCAAATTTAAGTAGATAACTCATCAGTTGTTTGCATCAGAGCGATAATTTTTGAGATAGTTATTAAAACTGTTTAAAGGTTGTCAAACGTTGTTTCTCGTTGTACATCCTTTAATTCTAGAGTTAAATTGATAAATAACGTGTACGAATTTGTTTAACGCATTTGTTTTGGTTACTCGACGTCTCCGTTCTCGTGTAGCCTACATATTGCGTTTTTTTTTTTAATTTGCTTACCGGGCTAAAGGTTAGCATGTTTAAAATACGTAAGTCGTTTTGTTCATCAAATTTAAGTAGATAACTCATCAGTTGTTTGCATCAGAGCGATAATTTTTGAGATAGTTATTAAAACTGTTTAAAGGTTGTCAAACGTTGTTTCTCGTTGTATATCCTTTAATTCTAGAGTTAAATTGATAAATAACGTGTACGAATTTGTTTAACGCATTTGTTTTGGTTACTCGACGTCTCCGTTCTCGTGTAGCCTACATATTGCGTTTTTTTTTTAATTTGCTTACCGGGCTAAAGGTTAGCATGTTTAAAATACGTAAGTCGTTTTGTTCATCAAATTTAAGTAGATAACTCATCAGTTGTTTGCATCAGAGCGATAATTTTTGAGATAGTTATTAAAACTGTTTAAAGGTTGTCAAACGTTGTTTCTCGTTGTATATCCTTTAATTCTAGAGTTAAATTGATAAATAACGTGTACGAATTTGTTTAACGCATTTGTTTTGGTTACTCGACGTCTCCGTTCTCGTGTAGCCTACATATTGCGTTTTTTTTTTAATTTGCTTACCGGGCTAAAGGTTAGCATGTTTAAAATACGTAAGTCGTTTTGTTCATCAAATTTAAGTAGATATCTCATCAGTTGTTTGCATCAGAGCGATAATTTTTGAGATAGTTATTAAAACTGTTTAAAGGTTGTCAAACGTTGTTTCTCGTTGTATATCCTTTAATTCTAGAGTTAAATTGATAAATAACGTGTACGAATTTGTTTAACGCATTTGTTTTGGTTACTAGACGTCTCCGTTCTCGTGTAGCCTACATATTGCGTTTTTTTTTAAATTTGCTTACCGGGCTAAAGGTTAGCATGTTTAAAATACGTAAGTCGTTTTGTTCAACAAATTTGAGTAGATAACTCATCAGTTGTTTGCATCAGAGCGATAATTTTTGAGATAGTTATTAAAACTGTTTAAAGGTTGTCAAACGTTGTTTCTCGTTGTATATCCTTTAATTCTAGAGTTAAATTGATAAATAACGTGTACGAATTTGTTTAACGCATTTGTTTTGGTTAATCGACGTCTCCGTTCTCGTGTAGCCTACATATTGCGTTTTTTTTTTAATTTGCTTACCGGGCTAAAGGTTAGCATGTTTAAAATACGTAAGTCGTTTTGTTCATCAAATTTAAGTAGATAACTCATCAGTTGTTTGCATCAGAGCGATAATTTTTGAGATAGTTATTAAAACTGTTTAAAGGTTGTCAAACGTTGTTTCTCGTTGTATATCCTTTAATTCTAGAGTTAAATTGATAAATAACGTGTACGAATTTGTTTAACGCATTTGTTTTGGTTACTCGACGTCTCCGTTCTCGTGTAGCCTACATATTGCGTTTTTTTTTTAATTTGCTTACCGGGCTAAAGGTTAGCATGTTTAAAATACGTAAGTCGTTTTGTTTAACAAATTTAAGTAGATAACTCATCAGTTGTTTGCATCAGAGCGATAATTTTTGAGATAGTTATTAAAACTGTTTAAAGGTTGTCAAACGTTGTTTCTCGTTGTATATCCTTTAATTCTAGAGTTAAATTGATAAATAACGTGTACGAATTTGTTTAACGCATTTGTTTTGGTTACTCGACGTCTCCGTTCTCGTGTAGCCTACATATTGCGTTTTTTTTTTAATTTGCTTTCCGGGCTAAAGGTTAGCATGTTTAAAATACGTAAGTCGTTTTGTTCATCAAATTTAAGTAGATAACTCATCAGTTGTTTGCATCAGAGCGATGATTTTTGAGATAGTTATTAAAACTGTTTAAAGGTTGTCAAACGTTGTTTCTCGTTGTATATCCTTTAATTCTAGAGTTAAATTGATAAATAACGTGTACGAATTTGTTTAACGCATTTGTTTTGGTTACTCGACGTCTCCGTTCTCGTGTAGCCTACATATTGCGTTTTTTTTTTAATTTGCTTACCGGGCTAAAGGTTAGCATGTTTAAAATACGTAAGTCGTTTTGTTCAACAAATTTAAGTAGATAACTCATCAGTTGTTTGCATCAGAGCGACAATTTTTGAGATAGTTATTAAAACTGTTTAAAGGTTGTCAAACGTTGTTTCTCGTTGTATATCCATTAATTCTAGAGTTAAATTGATAAATAACGTGTACGAATTTGTTTAACGCATTTGTTTTGGTTACTCGAAGTCTCCGTTCTCGTGTAGCCTACATATTGCGTTTTTTTTTAATTTGCTTACCGGGCTAAAGGTTAGCATGTTTAAAATACGTAAGTCGTTTTGTTCATCAAATTTAAGTAGATAACTCATCAGTTGTTTGCATCAGAGCGACAATTTTTGAGATAGTTATTAAAACTGTTTAAAGGTTGTCAAACGTTGTTTCTCGTTGTATATCCTTTAATTCTAGAGTTAAATTGATAAATAACGTGTACGAATTTGTTTAACGCATTTGTTTTGGTTACTCGACGTCTCCGTTCTCGTGTAGCCTACATATTGCGTTTTTTTTTTAATTTGCTTACCGGGCTAAAGGTTAGCATGTTTAAAATACGTAAGTCGTTTTGTTCATCATATTTAAGTAGATAACTCATCAGTTGTTTGCATCAGAGCGATAATTTTTGAGATAGTTATTAAAACTGTTTAAAGCTTGTCAAACGTTGTTTCCCGTTGTATATCCTTTAATTCTAGAGTTAAATTGATAAATAACGTGTACGAATTTGTTTAACGCATTTGTTTTGGTTACTCGACGTCTCCGTTCTCGTGTAGCCTACATATTGCGTTTTTTTTTTTAATTTGCTTACCGGGCTAAAGGTTAGCATGTTTAAAATACGTAAGTCGTTTTGTTCAACAAATTTGAGTAGATAACTCATCAGTTGTTTGCATCAGAGCGACAATTTTTGAAATAGTTATTAAAACTGTTTAAAGGTTGTCAAACGTTGTTTCTCGTTGTATATCCTTTAATTCTAGAGTTAAATTGATAAATAACGTGTACGAATTTGTTTAACGCATTTGTTTTGGTTACTCGACGTCTCCGTTCTCGTGTAGCCTACATATTGCGTTTTTTTTTTAATTTGCTTACCGGGCTAAAGGTTAGCATGTTTAAAATACGTAAGTCGTTTTGTTCAACAAATTTGAGTATATAACTCATCAGTTGTTTGCATCAGAGCGACAATTTTTGAGATAGTTATTAAAACTGTTTAAAGGTTGTCAAACGTTGTTTCTCGTTGTATATCCTTTAATTCTAGAGTTAAATTGATAAATAACGTGTACGAATTTGTTTAACGCATTTGTTTTGGTTACTCGACGTCTCCGTTCTCGTGTAGCCCACATATTGCGTTTTTTTTTTAATTTGCTTACCGGGCTAAAGGTTAGCATGTTTAAAATACGTAAGTCGTTTTGTTCATCAAATTTAAGTAGATAACTCATCAGTTGTTTGCATCAGAGCGACAATTTTTGAGATAGTTATTAAAACTGTTTAAAGGTTGTCAAACGTTGTTTGTCGTTGTATATCCTTTAATTCTAGAGTTAAATTGATAAATAACGTGGTCGAATTTGTTTAACGCATTTGTTTTGGTTACTCGACGTCTCCGTTCTCGTGTAGCCTACATATTGCGTTTTTTTTTTTAATTTGCTTACCGGGCTAAAGGTTAGCATGTTTAAAATACGTAAGTCGTTTTGTTCAACAAATTTGAGTAGATAACTCATCAGTTGTTTGCATCAGAGCGACAATTTTTGAGATAGTTATTAAAACGGTTTAAAGGTTGTCAAACGTTGTTTCTCGTTGTATATCCTTTAATTCTAGAGTTAAATTGATAAATAACGTGTACGAATTTGTTTAACGCATTTGTTTTGGTTACTCGACGTCTCCGTTCTCGTGTAGCCTACATATTGCGTTTTTTTTTTAATTTGCTTACCGGGCTAAAGGTTAGCATGTTTAAAATACGTAAGTCGTTTTGTTCAACAAATTTAAGTAGATAACTCATCAGTTGTTTGCATCAGAGCGACAATTTTTGAGATAGTTATTAAAACTGTTTAAAGGTTGTCAAACGTTGTTTCTCGTTGTATATCCTTTAATCCTAGAGCTAAATTGATAAATAACGTGTACGAATTTGTTTAACGCATTTGTTTTGGTTACTCGAATTCTCCGTTCTCGTGTAGCCTACATATTGCGTTTTTTTTTTTAATTTGCTTACCGGGCTAAATGTTAGCATGTTTAAAATACGTAAGTCGTTTTGTTCATCAAATTTAAGTAGATAACTCATCAGTTGTTTGCATCAGAGCGATAATTTTTGAGATAGTTATTAAAACTGTTTAAAGGTTGTCAAACGTTGTTTCTCGTTGTATATCCTTTAATTCTAGAGTTAAATTGATAAATAACGTGTACGAATTTGTTTAACGCATTTGTTTTGGTTACTCGACGTCTCCGTTCTCGTGTAGCCTACATATTGCGTTTTTTTTTTAATTTGCTTACCGGGCTAAAGGTTAGCATGTTTAAAATACGTAAGTCGTTTTGTTCATCAAATTTAAGTAGATAACTCATCAGTTGTTTGCATCAGAGCGATAATTTTTGAGATAGTTATTAAAACTGTTTAAAGGTTGTCAAACGTTGTTTCTCGTTGTATATCCTTTAATTCTAGAGTTAAATTGATAAATAACGTGTACGAATTTGTTTAACGCATTTGTTTTGGTTACTCGACGTCTCCGTTCTCGTGTAGCCTACATATTGCGTTTTTTTTTTAATTTGCTTACCGGGCTAAAGGCTAGCATGTTTAAAATACGTAAGTCGTTTTGTTCAACAAATTTAAGTAGATAACTCATCATTTGTTTGCATCAGAGCGATAATTTTTGAGATAGTTATTAAAACTGTTTAAAGGTTGTCAAACGTTGTTTCTCGTTGTATATCCTTTAATTCTAGAGTTAAATTGATAAATAACGTGTACGAATTTGTTTAACGCATTTGTTTTGGTTACTCGACGTCTCCGTTCTCGTGTAGCCTACATATTGCGTTTTTTTTTAATTTGCTTACCGGGCTAAAGGTTAGCATGCTTAAAATACGTAAGTCGTTTTGTTCAACAAATTTAAGTAGATAACTCATCAGTTGTTTGCATCAGAGCGACAATTTTTGAGATAGTTATTAAAACTGTTTAAAGGTTGTCAAACGTTGTTTCTCGTTGTATATCCTTTAATTCTAGAGTTAAATTGATAAATAACGTGTACGAATTTGTTTAACGCATTTGTTTTGGTTACTCGACGTCTCCGTTCTCGTGTAGCCTACATATTGCGTTTTTTTTTTAACTTGCTTACCGGGCTAAAGGTTAGCATGTTTAAAATACGTAAGTCGTTTTGTTCATCAAATTTAAGTAGATAACTCATCAGTTGTTTGCATCAGAGCGACAATTTTTGAGATAGTTATTAAAATTGTTTAAAGGTTGTCAAACGTTGTTTCTCGTTGTATATCCTTTAATTCTAGAGTTAAATTGATAAATAACGTGTACGAAATTTGTTTAACGCATTTATTTTGGTTACTCGACGTCTCCGTTCTCGTGTAGCCTACATATTGCGTTTTTTTTTTTAATTTGCTTACCGGGCTAAAGGTTAGCATGTTTAAAATACGTAGGTCGTTTTGTTCAACAAATTTGAGTAGATAACTCAGCAGTTGTTTGCATCATAGCGACAATTTTTGAGATAGTTATTAAAATTGTTTAAAGGTTGTCAAACGTTGTTTCTCGTTGTATATCCTTTAATTCTAGAGTTAAATTGATAAATAACGTGTACGAATTTGTTTAACGCATTTGTTTTGGTTACTCGACGTCTCCGTTCTCGTGTAGCCTACATATTGCGTTTTTTTTTTTAATTTGCTTACCGGGCTAAAGGTTAGCATGTTTAAAATACGTAAGTCGTTTTGTTCATCAAATTTAAGTAGATAACTCATCAGTTGTTTGCATCAGAGCGATAATTTTTGAGATAGTTATTAAAACTGTTTAAAGGTTGTCAAACGTTGTTTCTCGTTGTATATCCTTTAATTCTAGAGTTAAATTGATAAATAACGTGTACGAATTTGTTTAACGCATTTGTTTTGGTTACTCGACGTCTCCGTTCTCGTGTAGCCTACATATTGCGTTTTTTTTTTAATTTGCTTACCGGGCTAAAGGTTAGCATGCTTAAAATACGAAAGTCGTTTTGTTCAACAAATTTAAGTAGATAGCTCATCAGTTGTTTGCATCAGAGCGACAATTTTTGAGATAGTTATTAAAACTGTTTAAAGGTTGTCAAACTTTGGTTCTCGTTGTATATCCTTTAATTCTAGAGTTAAATTGATAAATAACGTGTACGAATTTGTTTAACGCATTTGTTTTGGTTACTCGACGTATCCGTTCTCGTGTAGCCTACATATTGCGTTTTTTTTTTAATTTGCTTACCGGGCTAAAGGTTAGCATGTTTAAAATACGTAAGTCGTTTTGTTCATCATATTTAAGTAGATAACTCATCAGTTGTTTGCATCAGAGCGATAATTTTTGACATAGTTATTAAAACTGTTTAAAGGTTGTCAAACGTTGTTTCTCGTTGTATATCCTTTAATTCTAGAGTTAAATTGATAAATAACGTGTACGAATTTGTTTAACGCATTTGTTTTGGTTACTCGACGTCTCCGTTCTCGTGTAGCCTACATATTGCGTTTTTTTTTTAATTTGCTTACCGGGCTAAAGGTTAGCATGCTTAAAATACGTAAGTCGTTTTGTTCAACAAATTTAAGTAGATAACTCATCAGTTGTTTGCATCAGAGCGACAATTTTTGAGATAGTTATTAAAACTGTTTAAAGGTTGTCAAACGTTGTTTCTCGTTGTATATCCTTTAATTCTAGAGTTAAATTGATAAATAACGTGTACGAATTTGTTTAACGCATTTGTTTTGGTTACTCGACGTCTCCGTTCTCGTGTAGCCTACATATTGCGTTTTTTTTTTAATTTGCTTACCGGGCTAAAGGTTAGCATGTTTAAAATACGTAAGTCGTTTTGTTCATCATATTTAAGTAGATAACTCATCAGTTGTTTGCATCAGAGCGATAATTTTTGAGATAGTTACTAAAACTGTTTAAAGGTTGTCAAACGTTGTTTCTCGTTGTATATCCTTTAATTCTAGAGTTAAATTGATAAATAACGTGTACGAATTTGTTTAACGCATTTGTTTTGGTTACTCGACGTCTCCGTTCTCGTGTAGCCTACATATTGCGTTTTTTTTTTAATTTGCTTACCTGGCTAAAGGTTAGCATGTTTAAAATACGTAAGTCGTTTTGTTCATCAAATTTAAGTAGATAACTCATCAGTTGTTTGCATCAGAGCGATAATTTTTGAGATAGTTATTAAAACTGTTTAAAGGTTGTCAAACGTTGTTTCTCGTTGTATATCCTTTAATTCTAGAGTTAAATTGATAAATAACGTGTACGAATTTGTTTAACGCATTTGTTTTGGTTACTCGACGTCTCCGTTCTCGTGTAGCCTACATATTGCGTTTTTTTTTTAATTTGCTTACCGGGCTAAAGGTTAGCATGTTTAAAATACGTAAGTCGTTTTGTTCATCAAATTTAAGTAGATAACTCATCAGTTGTTTGCATCAGAGCGATAATTTTTGAGATAGTTATTAAAACTGTTTAAAGGTTGTCAAACGTTGTTTCTCGTTGTATATCCTTTAATTCTAGAGTTAAATTGATAAATAACGTGTACGAATTTGTTTAACGCATTTGTTTTGGTTACTCGACGTCTCCGTTCTCGTGTAGCCTACATATTGCGTTTTTTTTTTAATTTGCTTACCGGGCTAAAGGTCAGCATGTTTAAAATACGTAAGTCGTTTTGTTCATCAAATTTAAGTAGATAACTCATCAGTTGTTTGCATCAGAGCGATAATTTTTGAGATAGTTATTAAAACTGTTTAAAGGTTGTCAAACGTTGTTTCTCGTTGTATATCCTTTAATTCTAGAGTTAAATTGATAAATAACGTGTACGAATTTGTTTAACGCATTTGTTTTGGTTACTCGACGTCTCCGTTCTCGTGTAGCCTACATATTGCGTTTTTTTTTTTAATTTGCTTACCGGGCTAAAGGTTAGCATGTTTAAAATACGTAAGTCGTTTTGTTCATCAAATTTAAGTAGATAACTCATCAGTTGTTTGCATCAGAGCGATAATTTTTGAGATAGTTATTAAAACTGTTTAAAGATTGTCAAACGTTGTTTCTCGTTGTATATCTTTTAATTCTAGAGTTAAATTGATAAATAACGTGTACGAATTTGTTTAACGCATTTGTTTTGGTTACTCGACGTCTCCGTTCTCGTGTAGCCTACATATTGCGTTTTTTTTTTAATTTGCTTACCGGGCTAAAGGTTAGCATGTTTAAAATACGTAAGTCGTTTTGTTCATCAAATTTAAGTAGATAACTCATCAGTTGTTTGCATCAGAGCGATAATTTTTGAGATAGTTATTAAAACTGTTTAAAGGTTGTCAAACGTTGTTTCTCGTTGTATATCCTTTAATTCTAGAGTTAAATTGATAAATAACGTGTACGAATTTGTTTAACGCATTTGTTTTGGTTACTCGACGTCTCCGTTCTCGTGTAGCCTACATATTGCGTTTTTTTTTAATTTGCTTTCCGGGCTAAAGGTTAGCATGTTTAAAATACGTAAGTCGTTTTGTTCATCAAATTTAAGTAGATAACTCATCAGTTGTTTGCATCAGAGCGATAATTTTTGAGATAGTTATTAAAACTGTTTAAAGGTTGTCAAACGTTGTTTCTCGTTGTATATCCTTTAATTCTAGAGTTAAATTGATAAATAACGTGTACGAATTTGTTTAACGCATTTGTTTTGGTTACTCGACGTCTCCGTTCTCGTGTAGCCTACATATTGCGTTTTTTTTTTTAATTTGCTTACCGGGCTAAAGGTTAGCATGTTTAAAATACGTAAGTTGTTTTGTTCATCAAATTTAAGTAGATAACTCATCAGTTGTTTGCATCAGAGCGATAATTTTTGAGATAGTTATTAAAACTGTTTAAAGGTTGTCAAACGTTGTTTCTCGTTGTATATCCTTTAATTCTAGAGTTAAATTGATAAATAACGTGTACGAATTTGTTTAACGCATTTGTTTTGGTTACTCGACGTCTCCGTTCTCGTGTAGCCTACATATTGCGTTTTTTTTTTAATTTGCTTACCGGGCTAAAGGTTAGCATGTTTAAAATACGTAAGTCGTTTTGTTCATCAAATTTAAGTAGATAACTCATCAGTTGTTTGCATCAGAGCGATAATTTTTGAGATAGTTATTAAAACTGTTTAAAGGTTGTCAAACGTTGTTTCTCGTTGTATATCCTTTAATTCTAGAGTTAAATTGATAAGTAACGTGTACGAATTTGTTTAACGCATTTGTTTTGGTTACTCGACGTCTCCGTTCTCGTGTAGCCTACATATTGCGTTTTTTTTTTAATTTGCTTACCGGGCTAAAGGTTAGCATGTTTAAAATACGTAAGTCGTTTTGTTCATCATATTTAAGTAGATAACTCATCATTTGTTTGCATCAGAGCGATAATTTTTGAGATAGTTATTAAAACTGTTTAAAGGTTGTCAAACGTTGTTTCTCGTTGTATATCCTTTAATTCTAGAGTTAAATTGATAAATAACGTGTACGAATTTGTTTAACGCATTTGTTTTGGTTACTCGACGTCTCCGTTCTCGTGTAGCCTACATATTGCGTTTTTTTTTTAATTTGCTTACCGGACTAAAGGTTAGCATGCTTAAAATTCGTAAGTCGTTTTGTTCAACAAATTTAAGTAGATAACTCATCAGTTGTTTGCATCAGAGCGACAATTTTTGAGATAGTTATTAAAACTGTTTAAAGGTTGTCAAACGTTGTTTCTCGTTGTATATCCTTTAATTCTAGAGTTAAATTGATAAATAACGTGTACGAATTTGTTTAACGCATTTGTTTTGGTTACTCGACGTCTCCGTTCTCGTGTAGCCTACATATTGCGTTTTTTTTTTAATTTGCTTACCGGGCTAAAGGTTAGCATGTTTAAAATACGTAAGTCGTTTTGTTCATCATATTTAAGTAGATAACTCATCAGTTGTTTGCATCAGAGCGATAATTTTTGAGATAGTTACTAAAACTGTTTAAAGGTTGTCAAACGTTGTTTCTCGTTGTATATCCTTTAATTCTAGAGTTAAATTGATAAATAACGTGTACGAATTTGTTTAACGCATTTGTTTTGGTTACTCGACGTCTCCGTTCTCGTGTAGCCTACATATTGCGTTTTTTTTTTAATTTGCTTACCTGGCTAAAGGTTAGCATGTTTAAAATACGTAAGTCGTTTTGTTCATCAAATTTAAGTAGATAACTCATCAGTTGTTTGCATCAGAGCGATAATTTTTGAGATAGTTATTAAAACTGTTTAAAGGTTGTCAAACGTTGTTTCTCGTTGTATATCCTTTAATTCTAGAGTTAAATTGATAAATAACGTGTACGAATTTGTTTAACGCATTTGTTTTGGTTACTCGACGTCTCCGTTCTCGTGTAGCCTACATATTGCGTTTTTTTTTTTAATTTGCTTACCGGGCTAAAGGTTAGCATGTTTAAAATACGTAAGTCGTTTTGTTCATCAAATTTAAGTAGATAACTCATCAGTTGTTTGCATCAGAGCGATAATTTTTGAGATAGTTATTAAAACTGTTTAAAGGTTGTCAAACGTTGTTTCTCGTTGTATATCCTTTAATTCTAGAGTTAAATTGATAAATAACGTGTACGAATTTGTTTAACGCATTTGTTTTGGTTACTCGACGTCTCCGTTCTCGTGTAGCCTACATATTGCGTTTTTTTTTTAATTTGCTTACCGGGCTAAAGGTCAGCATGTTTAAAATACGTAAGTCGTTTTGTTCATCAAATTTAAGTAGATAACTCATCAGTTGTTTGCATCAGAGCGATAATTTTTGAGATAGTTATTAAAACTGTTTAAAGGTTGTCAAACGTTGTTTCTCGTTGTATATCCTTTAACTCTAGAGTTAAATTGATAAATAACGTGTACGAATTTGTTTAACGCATTTGTTTTGGTTACTCGACGTCTCCGTTCTCGTGTAGCCTACATATTGCGTTTTTTTTTTAATTTGCTTACCGGGCTAAAGGTTAGCATGTTTAAAATACGTAAGTCGTTTTGTTCATCATATTTAAGTAGATAACTCATCAGTTGTTTGCATCAGAGCGATAATTTTTGAGATAGTTATTAAAACTGTTTAAAGGTTGTCAAACGTTGTTTCTCGTTGTATATCCTTTAATTCTAGAGTTAAATTGATAAATAACGTGTACGAATTTGTTTAACGCATTTGTTTTGGTTACTCGACGTCTCCGTTCTCGTGTAGCCTACATATTGCGTTTTTTTTTTTAATTTGCTTACCGGGCTAAAGGTTAGCATGTTTAAAATACGTAAGTCGTTTTGTTCATCAAATTTAAGTAGATAACTCATCAGTTGTTTGCATCAGAGCGATAATTTTTGAGATAGTTATTAAAACTGTTTAAAGATTGTCAAACGTTGTTTCTCGTTGTATATCTTTTAATTCTAGAGTTAAATTGATAAATAACGTGTACGAATTTGTTTAACGCATTTGTTTTGGTTACTCGACGTCTCCGTTCTCGTGTAGCCTACATATTGCGTTTTTTTTTTAATTTGCTTACCGGGCTAAAGGTTAGCATGTTTAAAATACGTAAGTCGTTTTGTTCATCAAATTTAAGTAGATAACTCATCAGTTGTTTGCATCAGAGCGATAATTTTTGAGATAGTTATTAAAACTGTTTAAAGGTTGTCAAACGTTGTTTCTCGTTGTATATCCTTTAATTCTAGAGTTAAATTGATAAATAACGTGTACGAATTTGTTTAACGCATTTGTTTTGGTTACTCGACGTCTCCGTTCTCGTGTAGCCTACATATTGCGTTTTTTTTTTAATTTGCTTTCCGGGCTAAAGGTTAGCATGTTTAAAATACGTAAGTCGTTTTGTTCATCAAATTTAAGTAGATAACTCATCAGTTGTTTGCATCAGAGCGATAATTTTTGAGATAGTTATTAAAACTGTTTAAAGGTTGTCAAACGTTGTTTCTCGTTGTATATCCTTTAATTCTAGAGTTAAATTGATAAATAACGTGTACGAATTTGTTTAACGCATTTGTTTTGGTTACTCGACGTCTCCGTTCTCGTGTAGCCTACATATTGCGTTTTTTTTTTTAATTTGCTTACCGGGCTAAAGGTTAGCATGTTTAAAATACGTAAGTTGTTTTGTTCATCAAATTTAAGTAGATAACTCATCAGTTGTTTGCATCAGAGCGATAATTTTTGAGATAGTTATTAAAACTGTTTAAAGGTTGTCAAACGTTGTTTCTCGTTGTATATCCTTTAATTCTAGAGTTAAATTGATAAATAACGTGTACGAATTTGTTTAACGCATTTGTTTTGGTTACTCGACGTCTCCGTTCTCGTGTAGCCTACATATTGCGTTTTTTTTTTAATTTGCTTACCGGGCTAAAGGTTAGCATGTTTAAAATACGTAAGTCGTTTTGTTCATCAAATTTAAGTAGATAACTCATCAGTTGTTTGCATCAGAGCGATAATTTTTGAGATAGTTATTAAAACTGTTTAAAGGTTGTCAAACGTTGTTTCTCGTTGTATATCCTTTAATTCTAGAGTTAAATTGATAAGTAACGTGTACGAATTTGTTTAACGCATTTGTTTTGGTTACTCGACGTCTCCGTTCTCGTGTAGCCTACATATTGCGTTTTTTTTTTAATTTGCTTACCGGGCTAAAGGTTAGCATGTTTAAAATACGTAAGTCGTTTTGTTCATCATATTTAAGTAGATAACTCATCATTTGTTTGCATCAGAGCGATAATTTTTGAGATAGTTATTAAAACTGTTTAAAGGTTGTCAAACGTTGTTTCTCGTTGTATATCCTTTAATTCTAGAGTTAAATTGATAAATAACGTGTACGAATTTGTTTAACGCATTTGTTTTGGTTACTCGACGTCTCCGTTCTCGTGTAGCCTACATATTGCGTTTTTTTTTTAATTTGCTTACCGGACTAAAGGTTAGCATGCTTAAAATTCGTAAGTCGTTTTGTTCAACAAATTTAAGTAGATAACTCATCAGTTGTTTGCATCAGAGCGACAATTTTTGAGATAGTTATTAAAACTGTTTAAAGGTTGTCAAACGTTGTTTCTCGTTGTATATCCTTTAATTCTAGAGTTAAATTGATAAATAACGTGTACGAGTTTGTTTAACGCATTTGTTTTGGTTACTCGACGTCTCCGTTCTCGTGTAGCCTACATATTGCGTTTTTTTTTTAATTTGCTTACCGGGCTAAAGGTTAGCATGTTTAAAATACGTAAGTCGTTTTGTTTATCAAATTTAAGTAGATAACTCATCAGTTGTTTGCATCAGAGCGACAATTTTTGAGATAGTTATTAAAATTGTTTAAAGGTTGTCAAACGTTGTTTCTCGTGGTATATCCTTTAATTCTAGAGTTAAATTGATAAATAACGTGTACGAATTTGTTTAACGCATTTGTTTTGGTTACTCGACGTCTCCGTTCTCGTGTAGCCTACATATTGCGTTTTTTTTTAATTTGCTTACCGGGCTAAAGGTTAGCATGTTTAAAATACGTAAGTCGTTTTGTTCAACAAATTTGAGTAGATAACTCAGCAGTTGTTTGCATCAGAGCGACAATTTTTGAGATAGTTATTAAAATTGTTTAAAGGTTGTCAAACGTTGTTTCTCGTTGTATATCCTTTAATTCTAGAGTTAAATTGATAAATAACGTGTACGAATTTGTTTAACGCATTTGTTTTGGTTACTCGACGTCTCCGTTCTCGTGTAGCCTACATATTGCGTTTTTTTTTTAATTTGCTTACCGGGCTAAAGGTTAGCATGTTTAAAATACGTAAGCCGTTTTGTTCATCAAATTTAAGTAGATAACTCATCAGTTGTTTGCATCAGAGCGATAATTTTTGAGATAGTTATTAAAACTGTTTAAAGGTTGTCAAACGTTGTTTCTCGTTGTATATCCTTTAATTCTAGAGTTAAATTGATAAATAACGTGTACGAATTTGTTTAACGCATTTGTTTTGGTTACTCGACGTCTCCGTTCTCGTGTAGCCTACATATTGCGTTTTTTTTTAATTTGCTTACCGGGGTAAAGGTTAGCATGTTTAAAATACGTAAGTCGTTTTGTTCATCATATTTAAGTAGATAACTCATCAGTTTTTTGCATCAGAGCGATAATTTTTGAGATAGTTATTAAAACTGTTTAAAGGTTGTCAAACGTTGTTTCTCGTTGTATATCCTTTAATTCTAGAGTTAAATTGATAAATAACGTGTACGAATTTATTTAACGCATTTGTTTTGGTTACTCGACGTCTCCGTTCTCGTGTAGCCTACATATTGCGTTTTTTTTAATTTGCTTACCGGGCTAAAGGTTAGCGTGCTTAAAATACGTAAGTCGTTTTGGTCAACAAATTTAAGTAGATAACTCATCAGTTGTTTGCATCAGAGCGACAATTTTTGAGATAGTTATTAAAACTGTTTAAAGGTTGTCAAACGTTGTTTCTCGTTGTATATCCTTTAATTCTAGAGTTAAATTGATAAATAACGTGTACGAATTTGTTTAACGCATTTGTTTTGGTTACTCGACGTCTCCGTTCTCGTGTAGCCTACATATTGCGTTTTTTTTTTAATTTGCTTACCGGGCTAAAGGTTAGCATGTTTAAAATACGTAAGTCGTTTTGTTCAACAAATTTAAGTAGATAACTCATCAGTTGTTTGCATCAGAGCGATAATTTTTGAGATAGTTATTAAAACTGTTTAAAGGTTGTCAAACGTTGTTTCTCGTTGTATATCCTTTAATTCTAGAGTTAAATTGATAAATAACGTGTACGAATTTGTTTAACGCATTTATTTTGGTTACTCGACGTCTCCGTTCTCGTGTAGCCTACATATTGCGTTTTTTTTTTAATTTGCTTACCGGGCTAAAGGTTAGCATGTTTAAAATACGTAAGTCGTTTTGTTCATCAAATTTAAGTAGATAACTCATCAGTTGTTTGCATCAGTGCGATAATTTTTGAGATATTTATTAAAACTGTTTAAAGGTTGTCAAACGTTGTTTCTCGTTGTATATCCTTTAATTCTAGAGTTAAATTGATAAATAACGTGTACGAATTTGTTTAACGCATTTGTTTTGGTTACTCGACGTCTCCGTTCTCGTGTAGCCTACATATTGCGTTTTTTTTTAATTTGCTTACCGGGCTAAAGGTTAGCATGTTTAAAATACGTAAGTCGTTTTGTTCATCAAATTTAAGTAGATAACTCATCAGTTGTTTGCATCAGAGCGATAATTTTTGAGATAGTTATTAAAACTGTTTAAAGGTTGTCAAACGTTGTTTCTCGTTGTATATCCTTTAATTCTAGAGTTAAATTGATAAATAACGTGTACGAATTTGTTTAACGCATTTGTTTTGGTTACTCGACGTCTCCGTTCTCGTGTAGCCTACATATTGCGTTTTTTTTTTAATTTGCTTACCGGGCTAAAGGTTAGCATGTTTAAAATACGTAAGTCGTTTTGTTCATCATATTTAAGTAGATAACTCATCAGTTGTTTGCATCAGAGCGATAATTTTTGAGATAGTTATTAAAACTGTTTAAAGGTTGTCAAACGTTGTTTCTCGTTGTATATCCTTTAATTCTAGAGTTAAATTGATAAATAACGTGTACGAATTTGTTTAACGCATTTGTTTTGGTTACTCGAAGTCTCCGTTCTCGTGTAGCCTACATATTGCGTTTTTTTTTTTTAATTTGCTTACCGGGCTAAAGGTTAGCATGTTGAAAATACGTAAGTCGTTTTGTTCATCATATTTAAGTAGATAACTCATCAGTTGTTTGCATCAGAGCGATAATTTTTGAGATAGTTATTAAAACTGTTTAACGGTTGTCAAACGTTGTTTCTCGTTGTATATCCTTTAATTCTAGAGTTAAATTTATAAATAACGTGTACGAATTTGTTTAACGCATTTGTTTTGGTTACTCGACGTCTCCGTTCTCGTGTAGCCTACATATTGCGTTTTTTTTTTTAATTTGCTTACCGGGCTAAAGGTTAGCATGTTTAAAATACGTAAGTCGTTTTGTTCATCATATTTAAGTAGATAACTCATCAGTTTTTTGCATCAGAGCGATAATTTTTGAGATAGTTATTAAAACTGTTTAAAGGTTGTCAAAAGTTGTTTCTCGTTGTATATCCTTTAATTCTAGAGTTAAATTGATAAATAACGTGTACGAATTTGTTTAACGCATTTGTTTTGGTTACTCGACGTCTCCGTTCTCGTGTAGCCTACATATTGGGTTTTTTTTTTAATTTGCTTACCGGGCTAAAGGTTAGCGTGCTTAAAATACGTAAGTCGTTTTGTTCAACAAATTTAAGTAGATAACTCATCAGTTGTTTGCATCAGAGCGACAATTTTTGAGATAGTTATTAAAACTGTTTAAAGGTTGTCAAACGTTGTTTCTCGTTGTATATCCTTTAATTCTAGAGTTAAATTGATAAATAACGTGTACGAATTTGTTTAACGCATTTGTTTTGGTTACTCGACGTCTCCGTTCTCGTGTAGCCTACATATTGCGTTTTTTTTTTTAATTTGCTTACCGGGCTAAAGGTTAGCATGTTTAAAATACGTAAGTCGTTTTGTTCAACAAATTTAAGTAGATAACTCATCAGTTGTTTGCATCAGAGCGATAATTTTTGAGATAGTTATTAAAACTGTTTAAAGGTTGTCAAACGTTGTTTCTCGTTGTATATCCTTTAATTCTAGAGTTAAATTGATAAATAACGTGTACGAATTTGTTTAACGCATTTGTTTTGGTTACTCGACGTCTCCGTTCTCGTGTAGCCTACATATTGCGTTTTTTTTTTTAATTTGCTTACCGGGCTAAAGGTTAGCATGTTTAAAATACGTAAGTCGTTTTGTTCATCAAATTTAAGTAGATAACTCATCAGTTGTTTGCATCAGTGCGATAATTTTTGAGATAGTTATTAAAACTGTTTAAAGGTTGTCAAACGTTGTTTCTCGTTGTATATCCTTTAATTCTAGAGTTAAATTGATAAATAACGTGTACGAATTTGTTTAACGCATTTGTTTTGGTTACTCGACGTCTCCGTTCTCGTGTAGCCTACATATTGCGTTTTTTTTTTAATTTGCTTACCGGGCTAAAGGTTAGCATGTTTAAAATACGTAAGTCGTTTTGTTCATCAAATTTAAGTAGATAACTCATCAGTTGTTTGCATCAGAGCGATAATTTTTGAGATAGTTATTAAAACTGTTTAAAGGTTGTCAAACGTTGTTTCTCGTTGTATATCCTTTAATTCTAGAGTTAAATTGATAAATAACGTGTACGAATTTGTTTAACGCATTTGTTTTGGTTACTCGACGTCTCCGTTCTCGTGTAGCCTACATATTGCGTTTTTTTTTTAATTTGCTTACCGGGCTAAAGGTTAGCATGTTTAAAATACGTAAGTCGTTTTGTTCATCATATTTAAGTAGATAACTCATCAGTTGTTTGCATCAGAGCGATAATTTTTGAGATAGTTATTAAAACTGTTTAAAGGTTGTCAAACGTTGTTTCTCGTTGTATATCCTTTAATTCAAGAGTTAAATTGATAAATAACGTGTACGAATTTGTTTAACGCATTTGTTTTGGTTACTCGACGTCTCCGTTCTCGTGTAGCCTACATATTGCGTTTTTTTTTTAATTTGCTTACCGGGCTAAAGGTTAGCATGTTTAAAATACGTAAGTCGTTTTGTTCATCAAATTTAAGTAGATAACTCATCAGTTGTTTGCATCAGTGCGATAATTTTTGAGATATTTATTAAAACTGTTTAAAGGTTGTCAAACGTTGTTTCTCGTTGTATATCCTTTAATTCTAGAGTTAAATTGATAAATAACGTGTACGAATTTGTTTAACGCATTTGTTTTGGTTACTCGACGTCTCCGTTCTCGTGTAGCCTACATATTGCGTTTTTTTTTAATTTGCTTACCGGGCTAAAGGTTAGCATGTTTAAAATACGTAAGTCGTTTTGTTCATCAAATTTAAGTAGATAACTCATCAGTTGTTTGCATCAGAGCGATAATTTTTGAGATAGTTATTAAAACTGTTTAAAGGTTGTCAAACGTTGTTTCTCGTTGTATATCCTTTAATTCTAGAGTTAAATTGATAAATAACGTGTACGAATTTGTTTAACGCATTTGTTTTGGTTACTCGACGTCTCCGTTCTCGTGTAGCCTACATATTGCGTTTTTTTTTTAATTTGCTTACCGGGCTAAAGGTTAGCATGTTTAAAATACGTAAGTCGTTTTGTTCATCATATTTAAGTAGATAACTCATCAGTTGTTTGCATCAGAGCGATAATTTTTGAGATAGTTATTAAAACTGTTTAAAGGTTGTCAAACGTTGTTTCTCGTTGTATATCCTTTAATTCTAGAGTTAAATTGATAAATAACGTGTACGAATTTGTTTAACGCATTTGTTTTGGTTACTCGACGTCTCCGTTCTCGTGTAGCCTACATATTGCGTTTTTTTTTTTTAATTTGCTTACCGGGCTAAAGGTTAGCATGTTGAAAATACGTAAGTCGTTTTGTTCATCATATTTAAGTAGATAACTCATCAGTTGTTTGCATCAGAGCGATAATTTTTGAGATAGTTATTAAAACTGTTTAACGGTTGTCAAACGTTGTTTCTCGTTGTATATCCTTTAATTCTAGAGTTAAATTGATAAATAACGTGTACGAATTTGTTTAACGCATTTGTTTTGGTTACTCGACGTCTCCGTTCTCGTGTAGCCTACATATTGCGTTTTTTTTTTAATTTGCTTACCGGGCTAAAGGTTAGCATGTTTAAAATACGTAAGTCGTTTTGTTCATCATATTTAAGTAGATAACTCATCAGTTTTTTGCATCAGAGCGATAATTTTTGAGATAGTTATTAAAACTGTTTAAAGGTTGTCAAAAGTTGTTTCTCGTTGTATATCCTTTAATTCTAGAGTTAAATTGATAAATAACGTGTACGAATTTGTTTAACGCATTTGTTTTGGTTACTCGACGTCTCCGTTCTCGTGTAGCCTACATATTGGGTTTTTTTTTTAATTTGCTTACCGGACTAAAGGTTAGCGTGCTTAAAATACGTAAGTCGTTTTGTTCAACAAATTTAAGTAGATAACTCATCAGTTGTTTGCATCAGAGCGACAATTTTTGAGATAGTTATTAAAACTGTTTAAAGGTTGTCAAACGTTGTTTCTCGTTGTATATCCTTTAATTCTAGAGTTAAATTGATAAATAACGTGTACGAATTTGTTTAACGCATTTGTTTTGGTTACTCGACGTCTCCGTTCTCGTGTAGCCTACATATTGCGTTTTTTTTTTTAATTTGCTTACCGGGCTAAAGGTTAGCATGTTTAAAATACGTAAGTCGTTTTGTTCAACAAATTTAAGTAGATAACTCATCAGTTGTTTGCATCAGAGCGATAATTTTTGAGATAGTTATTAAAACTGTTTAAAGGTTGTCAAACGTTGTTTCTCGTTGTATATCCTTTAATTCTAGAGTTAAATTGATAAATAACGTGTACGAATTTGTTTAACGCATTTGTTTTGGTTACTCGACGTCTCCGTTCTCGTGTAGCCTACATATTGCGTTTTTTTTTTAATTTGCTTACCGGGCTAAAGGTTAGCATGTTTAAAATACGTAAGTCGTTTTGTTCATCAAATTTAAGTAGATAACTCATCAGTTGTTTGCATCAGTGCGATAATTTTTGAGATAGTTATTAAAACTGTTTAAAGGTTGTCAAACGTTGTTTCTCGTTGTATATCCTTTAATTCTAGAGTTAAATTGATAAATAACGTGTACGAATTTGTTTAACGCATTTGTTTTGGTTACTCGACGTCTCCGTTCTCGTGTAGCCTACATATTGCGTTTTTTTTTTAATTTGCTTACCGGGCTAAAGGTTAGCATGTTTAAAATACGTAAGTCGTTTTGTTCATCAAATTTAAGTAGATAACTCATCAGTTGTTTGCATCAGAGCGATAATTTTTGAGATAGTTATTAAAACTGTTTAAAGGTTGTCAAACGTTGTTTCTCGTTGTATATCCTTTAATTCTAGAGTTAAATTGATAAATAACGTGTACGAATTTGTTTAACGCATTTGTTTTGGTTACTCGACGTCTCCGTTCTCGTGTAGCCTACATATTGCGTTTTTTTTTTAATTTGCTTACCGGGCTAAAGGTTAGCATGTTTAAAATACGTAAGTCGTTTTGTTCATCATATTTAAGTAGATAACTCATCAGTTGTTTGCATCAGAGCGATAATTTTTGAGATAGTTATTAAAACTGTTTAAAGGTTGTCAAACGTTGTTTCTCGTTGTATATCCTTTAATTCAAGAGTTAAATTGATAAATAACGTGTACGAATTTGTTTAACGCATTTGTTTTGGTTACTCGACGTCTCCGTTCTCGTGTAGCCTACATATTGCGTTTTTTTTTTAATTTGCTTACCGGGCTAAAGGTTAGCATGTTTAAAATACGTAAGTCGTTTTGTTCATCAAATTTAAGTAGATAACTCATCAGTTGTTTGCATCAGTGCGATAATTTTTGAGATATTTATTAAAACTGTTTAAAGGTTGTCAAACGTTGTTTCTCGTTGTATATCCTTTAATTCTAGAGTTAAATTGATAAATAACGTGTACGAATTTGTTTAACGCATTTGTTTTGGTTACTCGACGTCTCCGTTCTCGTGTAGCCTACATATTGCGTTTTTTTTTAATTTGCTTACCGGGCTAAAGGTTAGCATGTTTAAAATACGTAAGTCGTTTTGTTCATCAAATTTAAGTAGATAACTCATCAGTTGTTTGCATCAGAGCGATAATTTTTGAGATAGTTATTAAAACTGTTTAAAGGTTGTCAAACGTTGTTTCTCGTTGTATATCCTTTAATTCTAGAGTTAAATTGATAAATAACGTGTACGAATTTGTTTAACGCATTTGTTTTGGTTACTCGACGTCTCCGTTCTCGTGTAGCCTACATATTGCGTTTTTTTTTTAATTTGCTTACCGGGCTAAAGGTTAGCATGTTTAAAATACGTAAGTCGTTTTGTTCATCATATTTAAGTAGATAACTCATCAGTTGTTTGCATCAGAGCGATAATTTTTGAGATAGTTATTAAAACTGTTTAAAGGTTGTCAAACGTTGTTTCTCGTTGTATATCCTTTAATTCTAGAGTTAAATTGATAAATAACGTGTACGAATTTGTTTAACGCATTTGTTTTGGTTACTCGACGTCTCCGTTCTCGTGTAGCCTACATATTGCGTTTTTTTTTTTTAATTTGCTTACCGGGCTAAAGGTTAGCATGTTGAAAATACGTAAGTCGTTTTGTTCATCATATTTAAGTAGATAACTCATCAGTTGTTTGCATCAGAGCGATAATTTTTGAGATAGTTATTAAAACGGTTTAACGGTTGTCAAACGTTGTTTCTCGTTGTATATCCTTTAATTCTAGAGTTAAATTGATAAATAACGTGTACGAATTTGTTTAACGCATTTGTTTTGGTTACTCGACGTCTCCGTTCTCGTGTAGCCTACATATTGCGTTTTTTTTTTTAATTTGCTTACCGGGCTAAAGGTTAGCATGTTTAAAATACGTAAGTCGTTTTGTTCATCATATTTAAGTAGATAACTCATCAGTTTTTTGCATCAGAGCGATAATTTTTGAGATAGTTATTAAAACTGTTTAAAGGTTGTCAAAAGTTGTTTCTCGTTGTATATCCTTTAATTCTAGAGTTAAATTGATAAATAACGTGTACGAATTTGTTTAACGCATTTGTTTTGGTTACTCGACGTCTCCGTTCTCGTGTAGCCTACATATTGGGTTTTTTTTTTAATTTGCTTACCGGGCTAAAGGTTAGCGTGCTTAAAATACGTAAGTCGTTTTGTTCAACAAATTTAAGTAGATAACTCATCAGTTGTTTGCATCAGAGCGACAATTTTTGAGATAGTTATTAAAACTGTTTAAAGGTTGTCAAACGTTGTTTCTCGTTGTATATCCTTTAATTCTAGAGTTAAATTGATAAATAACGTGTACGAATTTGTTTAACGCATTTGTTTTGGTTACTCGACGTCTCCGTTCTCGTGTAGCCTACATATTGCGTTTTTTTTTTTAATTTGCTTACCGGGCTAAAGGTTAGCATGTTTAAAATACGTAAGTCGTTTTGTTCAACAAATTTAAGTAGATAACTCATCAGTTGTTTGCATCAGAGCGATAATTTTTGAGATAGTTATTAAAACTGTTTAAAGGTTGTCAAACGTTGTTTCTCGTTGTATATCCTTTAATTCTAGAGTTAAATTGATAAATAACGTGTACGAATTTGTTTAACGCATTTGTTTTGGTTACTCGACGTCTCCGTTCTCGTGTAGCCTACATATTGCGTTTTTTTTTTAATTTGCTTACCGGGCTAAAGGTTAGCATGTTTAAAATACGTAAGTCGTTTTGTTCATCAAATTTAAGTAGATAACTCATCAGTTGTTTGCATCAGTGCGATAATTTTTGAGATAGTTATTAAAACTGTTTAAAGGTTGTCAAACGTTGTTTCTCGTTGTATATCCTTTAATTCTAGAGTTAAATTGATAAATAACGTGTACGAATTTGTTTAACGCATTTGTTTTGGTTACTCGACGTCTCCGTTCTCGTGTAGCCTACATATTGCGTTTTTTTTTAAATTTGCTTACCGGGCTAAAGGTTAGCATGTTTAAAATACGTAAGTCGTTTTGTTCATCAAATTTAAGTAGATAACTCATCAGTTGTTTGCATCAGAGCGATAATTTTTGAGATAGTTATTAAAACTGTTTAAAGGTTGTCAAACGTTGTTTCTCGTTGTATATCCTTTAATTCTAGAGTTAAATTGATAAATAACGTGTACGAATTTGTTTAACGCATTTGTTTTGGTTACTCGACGTCTCCGTTCTCGTGTAGCCTACATATTGCGTTTTTTTTTTAATTTGCTTACCGGGCTAAAGGTTAGCATGTTTAAAATACGTAAGTCGTTTTGTTCATCATATTTAAGTAGATAACTCATCAGTTGTTTGCATCAGAGCGATAATTTTTGAGATAGTTATTAAAACTGTTTAAAGGTTGTCAAACGTTGTTTCTCGTTGTATATCCTTTAATTCAAGAGTTAAATTGATAAATAACGTGTACGAATTTGTTTAACGCATTTGTTTTGGTTACTCGACGTCTCCGTTCTCGTGTAGCCTACATATTGCGTTTTTTTTTTAATTTGCTTACCGGGCTAAAGGTTAGCATGTTTAAAATACGTAAGTCGTTTTGTTCATCATATTTAAGTAGATAACTCATCAGTTGTTTGCATCAGAGCGATAATTTTTGAGATAGTTATTAAAACTGTTTAACGGTTGTCAAACGTTGTTTCTCGTTGTATATCCTTTAATTCTAGAGTTAAATTGATAAATAACGTGTACGAATTTGTTTAACGCATTTGTTTTGGTTACTCGACGTCTCCGTTCTCGTGTAGCCTACATATTGCGTTTTTTTTTTAATTTGCTTACCGGGCTAAAGGTTAGCATGTTTAAAATACGTAAGTCGTTTTGTTCAACAAATTTAAGTAGATAACTCATCAGTTGTTTGCATCAGAGCGACAATTTTTGAGATAGTTATTAAAACTGTTTAAAGGTTGTCAAACGTTGTTTCTCGTTGTATATCCTTTAATTCTAGAGTTAAATTGAAAAATAACGTGTACGAATTTGTTTAACGCATTTGTTTTGGTTACTCGACATCTCCGTTCTCGTGTAGCCTACATATTGCGTTTTTTTTTTTTTAATTTGCTTACCGGGCTAAAGGTTAGCATGTTTAAAATACCTAAGTCGTTTTGTTCATCAAATTTAAGTAGATAACTCATCAGTTGTTTGCATCAGAGCGATAATTTTTGAGATAGTTATTAAAACTGTTTAAAGGTTGTCAAACGTTGTTTCTCGTTGTATATCCCTTAATTCTAGAGTTAAATTGATAAATAATGTGTACGAATTTGTTTAACGCATTTGTTTTGGTTACTCGACGTCTCCGTTCTCGTGTAGCCTACATATTGCGTTTTTTTTTTAATTTGCTTACCGGGCTAAAGGTTAGCATGTTTAAAATACGTAAGTCGTTTTGTTCAACAAATTTAAGTAGATAACTCATCAGTTGTTTGCATCAGAGCGATAATTTTTGAGATAGTTATTAAAACTGTTTAAAGGTTGTCAAACGTTGTTTCTCGTTGTATATCCTTTAATTCTAGAGTTAAATTGATAAATAACGTGTACGAATTTGTTTAACGCATTTGTTTTGGTTACTCGACGTCTCCGTTCTCGTGTAGCCTACATATTGCGTTTTTTTTTTAATTTGCTTACCGGGCTAAAGGTTAGCATGTTTAAAATACGTAAGTCGTTTTGTTCAACAAATTTAAGTAGATAACTCATCAGTTGTTTGCATCAGAGCGATAATTTTTGAGATAGTTATTGAAACTGTTTAAAGGTTGTCAAACGTTGTTTCTCGTTGTATATCCTTTAATTCTAGAGTTAAATTGATAAATAACGTGTACGAATTTGTTTAACGCATTTGTTTTGGTTACTCGACGTCTCCGTTCTCGTGTAGCCTACATATTGCGTTTTTTTTTTAATTTGTTTACCGGGCTAAAGGTTAGCATGTTTAAAATACGTAAGTCGTTTTGTTCATCAAATTTAAGTAGATAACTCATCGTTGTTTGCATCAGAGCGATAATTTTTGAGATAGTTATTAAAACTGTTTAAAGGTTGTCAAACGTTGTTTCTCGTTGTATATCCTTTAATTCTAGAGTTAAATTGATAAATAACGTGTACGAATTTGTTTAACGCATTTGTTTTGGTTACTCGACGTCTCCGTTCTCGTGTAGCCTACATATTGCGTTTTTTTTTTAATTTGCTTACCGGGCTAAAGGTTAGCATGTTTAAAATACGTAAGTCGTTTTGTTCATCAAATTTAAGTAGATAACTCATCAGTTGTTTGCATCAGAGCGATAATTTTTGAGATAGTTATTAAAACTGTTTAAAGGTTGTCAAACGTTGTTTCTCGTTGCATATCCTTTAATTCTAGAGTTAAGTTGATAAATAATGTGTACGAATTTGTTTAACGCATTTGTTTTGGTTACTCGACGACTCCGTTCTCGTGTAGCCTACATATTGCGTTTTTTTTTAATTTGCTTACCGGGCTAAAGGTTAGCATGTTTAAAATACGTAAGTCGTTTTGTTCATCAAATTTAAGTAGATAACTCATCAGTTGTTTGCATCAGAGCGATAATTTTTGAGATAGTTATTAAAACTGTTTAAAGGTTGTCAAACGTTGTTTCTCGTTGTATATCCTTTAATTCTAGAGTTAAATTGATAAATAACGTGTACGAATTTGTTTAACGCATTTGTTTTGGTTACTCGACGTCTCCGTTCTCGTGTAGCCTACATATTGCGTTTTTTTTTTTAATTTGCTTACCGGGCTAAAGGTTAGCATGTTTAAAATACGTAAGTCGTTTTGTTCAACAAATTTAAGTAGATAACTCATCAGTTGTTTTCATCAGAGCGACAATTTTTGAGATAGTTATTAAAACTGTTTAAAGGTTGTCAAACGTTGTTTCTCGTTGTATATCCTTTAATTCTAGAGTTAAATTGATAAATAACGTGTACGAATTTGTTTAACGCATTTGTTTTGGTTACCCGACGTCTCCGTTCTCGTGTAGCCTACATATTGCGTTTTTTTTTTTAATTTGCTTACCGGGCTAAAGGTTAGCATGTTTAAAATACGTAAGTCGTTTTGTTCATCAAATTTAAGTAGATAACTCATCAGTTGTTTGCATCAGAGCGATAATTTTTGAGATAGTTATTAAAACTGTTTAAAGGTTGTCAAACGTTGTTTCTCGTTGTATATCCTTTAATTCTAGAGTTAAATTGATAAATAACGTGTACGAATTTGTTTAACGCATTTGTTTTAGTTACTCGACGTCTCCGTTCTCGTGTAGCCTACATATTGCGTTTTTTTTTTAATTTGCTTACCGGGCTAAAGGTTAGCATGTTTAAAATACGTAAGTCGTTTTGTTCATCAAATTTAAGTAGATAACTCATCAGTTGTTTGCATCAGAGCGACAATTTTTGAGATAGTTATTAAAACTGTTTAAAGGTTGTCAAACGTTGTTTCTCGTTGTATATCCTTTAATTCTAGAGTTAAATTGATAAATAACGTGTACGAATTTGTTTAACGCATTTGTTTTGGTTACTCGACGTCTCCGTTCTCGTGTAGCCTACATATTGCGTTTTTTTTTTAATTTGCTTACCGGGCTAAAGGTTAGCATGTTTAAAATACGTAAGTCGTTTTGTTCATCAAATTTAAGTAGATAACTCATCAGTTGTTTGCATCAGAGCGATAATTTTTGAGATAGTTATTAAAACTGTTTAAAGGTTGTCAAACGTTGTTTCTCGTTGTATATCCTTTAATTCTAGAGTTAAATTGATAAATAACGTGTACGAATTTGTTTAACGCATTTGTTTTGGTTACTCGACGTCTCCGTTCTCGTGTAGCCTACATATTGCGTTTTTTTTTTAATTTGCTTACCGGGCTAAAGGTTAGCATGTTTAAAATACGTAAGTCGTTTTGTTCATCATATTTAAGTAGATAACTCATCAGTTGTTTGCATCAGAGCGATAATTTTTGAGATAGTTATTAAAACTGTTTAAAGGTTGTCAAACGTTGTTTCTCGTTGTATATCCTTTAATTCTAGAGTTAAATTGATAAATAATGTGTACGAATTTGTTTAACGCATTTGTTTTGGTTACTCGACGTCTCCGTTATCGTGTAGCCTACATATTGCGTTTTTTTTTTAATTTGCTTACCGGGCTAAAGGTTAGCATGTTTAAAATACGTAAGTCGTTTTGTTCATCATATTTAAGTAGATAACTCATCAGTTGTTTGCATCAGAGCGATAATTTTTGAAATAGTTATTAAAACTGTTTAAAGGTTGTCAAACTTTGTTTCTCGTTGTATATCCTTTAATTCAAGAGTTAAATTGATAAATAACGTGTACGAATTTGTTTAACGCATTTGTTTTGGTTACTCGACGTCTCCGTTCTCGTGTAGCCTACATATTGCGTTTTTTTTTTAATTTGCTTACCGGGCTAAAGGTTAGCATGTTTAAAATACGTAAGTCGTTTTGTTCATCAAATTTAAGTAGATAACTCATCAGTTGTTTGCATCAGTGCGATAATTTTTGAGATATTTATTAAAACTGTTTAAAGGTTGTCAAACGTTGTTTCTCGTTGTATATCCTTTAATTCTAGAGTTAAATTGATAAATAACGTGTACGAATTTGTTTAACGCATTTGTTTTGGTTACTCGACGTCTCCGTTCTCGTGTAGCCTACATATTGCGTTTT
This sequence comes from Eurosta solidaginis, assembly GCF_040869045.1. Lineage (NCBI taxonomy): Eukaryota > Metazoa > Arthropoda > Insecta > Diptera > Tephritidae > Eurosta > Eurosta solidaginis. The sequence continues at coordinate 450,587 of NW_027136918.1, read as the reverse complement.
TTTTTAATTTGCTTACCGGGCTAAAGGTTAGCATGTTTAAAATACGTAAGTCGTTTTGTTCATCAAATTTAAGTAGATAACTCATCAGTTGTTTGCATCAGAGCGATAATTTTTGAGATAGTTATTAAAACTGTTTAAAGGTTGTCAAACGTTGTTTCTCGTTGTATATCCTTTAATTCTAGAGTTAAATTGATAAATAACGTGTACGAATTTGTTTAACGCATTTGTTTTGGTTACTCGACGTCTCCGTTCTCGTGTAGCCTACATATTGCGTTTTTTTTTTAATTTGCTTACCGGGCTAAAGGTTAGCATGTTTAAAATACGTAAGTCGTTTTGTTCATCATATTTAAGTAGATAACTCATCAGTTGTTTGCATCAGAGCGATAATTTTTGAGATAGTTATTAAAACTGTTTAAAGGTTGTCAAACGTTGTTTCTCGTTGTATATCCTTTAATTCTAGAGTTAAATTGATAAATAACGTGTACGAATTTGTTTAACGCATTTGTTTTGGTTACTCGACGTCTCCGTTCTCGTGTAGCCTACATATTGCGTTTTTTTTTTTTAATTTGCTTACCGGGCTAAAGGTTAGCATGTTGAAAATACGTAAGTCGTTTTGTTCATCATATTTAAGTAGATAACTCATCAGTTGTTTGCATCAGAGCGATAATTTTTGAGATAGTTATTAAAACTGTTTAACGGTTGTCAAACGTTGTTTCTCGTTGTATATCCTTTAATTCTAGAGTTAAATTGATAAATAACGTGTACGAATTTGTTTAACGCATTTGTTTTGGTTACTCGACGTCTCCGTTCTCGTGTAGCCTACATATTGCGTTTTTTTTTTAATTTGCTTACCGGGCTAAAGGTTAGCATGTTTAAAATACGTAAGTCGTTTTGTTCATCATATTTAAGTAGATAACTCATCAGTTTTTTGCATCAGAGCGATAATTTTTGAGATAGTTATTAAAACTGTTTAAAGGTTGTCAAAAGTTGTTTCTCGTTGTATATCCTTTAATTCTAGAGTTAAATTGATAAATAACGTGTACGAATTTGTTTAACGCATTTGTTTTGGTTACTCGACGTCTCCGTTCTCGTGTAGCCTACATATTGGGTTTTTTTTTTAATTTGCTTACCGGGCTAAAGGTTAGCGTGCTTAAAATACGTAAGTCGTTTTGTTCAACAAATTTAAGTAGATAACTCATCAGTTGTTTGCATCAGAGCGACAATTTTTGAGATAGTTATTAAAACTGTTTAAAGGTTGTCAAACGTTGTTTCTCGTTGTATATCCTTTAATTCTAGAGTTAAATTGATAAATAACGTGTACGAATTTGTTTAACGCATTTGTTTTGGTTACTCGACGTCTCCGTTCTCGTGTAGCCTACATATTGCGTTTTTTTTTTTAATTTGCTTACCGGGCTAAAGGTTAGCATGTTTAAAATACGTAAGTCGTTTTGTTCAACAAATTTAAGTAGATAACTCATCAGTTGTTTGCATCAGAGCGATAATTTTTGAGATAGTTATTAAAACTGTTTAAAGGTTGTCAAACGTTGTTTCTCGTTGTATATCCTTTAATTCTAGAGTTAAATTGATAAATAACGTGTACGAATTTGTTTAACGCATTTGTTTTGGTTACTCGACGTCTCCGTTCTCGTGTAGCCTACATATTGCGTTTTTTTTTTAATTTGCTTACCGGGCTAAAGGTTAGCATGTTTAAAATACGTAAGTCGTTTTGTTCATCAAATTTAAGTAGATAACTCATCAGTTGTTTGCATCAGTGCGATAATTTTTGAGATAGTTATTAAAACTGTTTAAAGGTTGTCAAACGTTGTTTCTCGTTGTATATCCTTTAATTCTAGAGTTAAATTGATAAATAACGTGTACGAATTTGTTTAACGCATTTGTTTTGGTTACTCGACGTCTCCGTTCTCGTGTAGCCTACATATTGCGTTTTTTTTTAAATTTGCTTACCGGGCTAAAGGTTAGCATGTTTAAAATACGTAAGTCGTTTTGTTCATCAAATTTAAGTAGATAACTCATCAGTTGTTTGCATCAGAGCGATAATTTTTGAGATAGTTATTAAAACTGTTTAAAGGTTGTCAAACGTTGTTTCTCGTTGTATATCCTTTAATTCTAGAGTTAAATTGATAAATAACGTGTACGAATTTGTTTAACGCATTTGTTTTGGTTACTCGACGTCTCCGTTCTCGTGTAGCCTACATATTGCGTTTTTTTTTAATTTGCTTACCGGGCTAAAGGTTAGCATGTTTAAAATACGTAAGTCGTTTTGTTCATCATATTTAAGTAGATAACTCATCAGTTGTTTGCATCAGAGCGATAATTTTTGAGATAGTTATTAAAACTGTTTAAAGGTTGTCAAACGTTGTTTCTCGTTGTATATCCTTTAATTCAAGAGTTAAATTGATAAATAACGTGTACGAATTTGTTTAACGCATTTGTTTTGGTTACTCGACGTCTCCGTTCTCGTGTAGCCTACATATTGCGTTTTTTTTTTAATTTGCTTACCGGGCTAAAGGTTAGCATGTTTAAAATACGTAAGTCGTTTTGTTCATCATATTTAAGTAGATAACTCATCAGTTGTTTGCATCAGAGCGATAATTTTTGAGATAGTTATTAAAACTGTTTAACGGTTGTCAAACGTTGTTTCTCGTTGTATATCCTTTAATTCTAGAGTTAAATTGATAAATAACGTGTACGAATTTGTTTAACGCATTTGTTTTGGTTACTCGACGTCTCCGTTCTCGTGTAGCCTACATATTGCGTTTTTTTTTTTAATTTGCTTACCGGGCTAAAGGTTAGCATGTTTAAAATACGTAAGTCGTTTTGTTCAACAAATTTAAGTAGATAACTCATCAGTTGTTTGCATCAGAGCGACAATTTTTGAGATAGTTATTAAAACTGTTTAAAGGTTGTCAAACGTTGTTTCTCGTTGTATATCCTTTAATTCTAGAGTTAAATTGAAAAATAACGTGTACGAATTTGTTTAACGCATTTGTTTTGGTTACTCGACATCTCCGTTCTCGTGTAGCCTACATATTGCGTTTTTTTTTTTTAATTTGCTTACCGGGCTAAAGGTTAGCATGTTTAAAATACCTAAGTCGTTTTGTTCATCAAATTTAAGTAGATAACTCATCAGTTGTTTGCATCAGAGCGATAATTTTTGAGATAGTTATTAAAACTGTTTAAAGGTTGTCAAACGTTGTTTCTCGTTGTATATCCTTTAATTCTAGAGTTAAATTGATAAATAATGTGTACGAATTTGTTTAACGCATTTGTTTTGGTTACTCGACGTCTCCGTTCTCGTGTAGCCTACATATTGCGTTTTTTTTTTTAATTTGCTTACCGGGCTAAAGGTTAGCATGTTTAAAATACGTAAGTCGTTTTGTTCAACAAATTTAAGTAGATAACTCATCAGTTGTTTGCATCAGAGCGATAATTTTTGAGATAGTTATTAAAACTGTTTAAAGGTTGTCAAACGTTGTTTCTCGTTGTATATCCTTTAATTCTAGAGTTAAATTGATAAATAACGTGTACGAATTTGTTTAACGCATTTGTTTTGGTTACTCGACGTCTCCGTTCTCGTGTAGCCTACATATTGCGTTTTTTTTTTAATTTGCTTACCGGGCTAAAGGTTAGCATGTTTAAAATACGTAAGTCGTTTTGTTCAACAAATTTAAGTAGATAACTCATCAGTTGTTTGCATCAGAGCGATAATTTTTGAGATAGTTATTGAAACTGTTTAAAGGTTGTCAAACGTTGTTTCTCGTTGTATATCCTTTAATTCTAGAGTTAAATTGATAAATAACGTGTACGAATTTGTTTAACGCATTTGTTTTGGTTACTCGACGTCTCCGTTCTCGTGTAGCCTACATATTGCGTTTTTTTTTTTAATTTGCTTACCGGGCTAAAGGTTAGCATGTTTAAAATACGTAAGTCGTTTTGTTCATCAAATTTAAGTAGATAACTCATCGTTGTTTGCATCAGAGCGATAATTTTGGAGATAGTTATTAAAACTGTTTAAAGGTTGTCAAACGTTGTTTCTCGTTGTATATCCTTTAATTCTAGAGTTAAATTGATAAATAACGTGTACGAATTTGTTTAACGCATTTGTTTTGGTTACTCGACGTCTCCGTTCTCGTGTAGCCTACATATTGCGTTTTTTTTTTAATTTGCTTACCGGGCTAAAGGTTAGCATGTTTAAAATACGTAAGTCGTTTTGTTCATCAAATTTAAGTAGATAACTCATCAGTTGTTTGCATCAGAGCGATAATTTTTGAGATAGTTATTAAAACTGTTTAAAGGTTGTCAAACGTTGTTTCTCGTTGCATATCCTTTAATTCTAGAGTTAAATTGATAAATAACGTGTACGAATTTGTTTAACGCATTTGTTTTGGTTACTCGACGACTCCGTTCTCGTGTAGCCTACATATTGCGTTTTTTTTTAATTTGCTTACCGGGCTAAAGGTTAGCATGTTTAAAATACGTAAGTCGTTTTGTTCATCAAATTTAAGTAGATAACTCATCAGTTGTTTGCATCAGAGCGATAATTTTTGAGATAGTTATTAAAACTGTTTAAAGGTTGTCAAACGTTGTTTCTCGTTGTATATCCTTTAATTCTAGAGTTAAATTGATAAATAACGTGTACGAATTTGTTTAACGCATTTGTTTTGGTTACTCGACGTCTCCGTTCTCGTGTAGCCTACATATTGCGTTTTTTTTTTAATTTGCTTACCGGGCTAAAGGTTAGCATGTTTAAAATACGTAAGTCGTTTTGTTCAACAAATTTAAGTAGATAACTCATCAGTTGTTTGCATCAGAGCGACAATTTTTGAGATAGTTATTAAAACTGTTTAAAGGTTGTCAAACGTTGTTTCTCGTTGTATATCCTTTAATTCTAGAGTTAAATTGATAAATAACGTGTACGAATTTGTTTAACGCATTTGTTTTGGTTACCCGACGTCTCCGTTCTCGTGTAGCCTACATATTGCGTTTTTTTTTTAATTTGCTTACCGGGCTAAAGGTTAGCATGTTTAAAATACGTAAGTCGTTTTGTTCATCAAATTTAAGTAGATAACTCATCAGTTGTTTGCATCAGAGCGATAATTTTTGAGATAGTTATTAAAACTGTTTAAAGGTTGTCAAACGTTGTTTCTCGTTGTATATCCTTTAATTCTAGAGTTAAATTGATAAATAACGTGTACGAATTTGTTTAACGCATTTGTTTTAGTTACTCGACGTCTCCGTTCTCGTGTAGCCTACATATTGCGTTTTTTTTTTAATTTGCTTACCGGGCTAAAGGTTAGCATGTTTAAAATACGTAAGTCGTTTTGTTCATCAAATTTAAGTAGATAACTCATCAGTTGTTTGCATCAGAGCGACAATTTTTGAGATAGTTATTAAAACTGTTTAAAGGTTGTCAAACGTTGTTTCTCGTTGTATATCCTTTAATTCTAGAGTTAAATTGATAAATAACGTGTACGAATTTGTTTAACGCATTTGTTTTGGTTACTCGACGTCTCCGTTCTCGTGTAGCCTACATATTGCGTTTTTTTTTAATTTGCTTACCGGGCTAAAGGTTAGCATGTTTAAAATACGTAAGTCGTTTTGTTCATCAAATTTAAGTAGATAACTCATCAGTTGTTTGCATCAGAGCGATAATTTTTGAGATAGTTATTAAAACTGTTTAAAGGTTGTCAAACGTTGTTTCTCGTTGTATATCCTTTAATTCTAGAGTTAAATTGATAAATAACGTGTACGAATTTGTTTAACGCATTTGTTTTGGTTACTCGACGTCTCCGTTCTCGTGTAGCCTACATATTGCGTTTTTTTTTTAATTTGCTTACCGGGCTAAAGGTTAGCATGTTTAAAATACGTAAGTCGTTTTGTTCATCATATTTAAGTAGATAACTCATCAGTTGTTTGCATCAGAGCGATAATTTTTGAGATAGTTATTAAAACTGTTTAAAGGTTGTCAAACGTTGTTTCTCGTTGTATATCCTTTAATTCTAGAGTTAAATTGATAAATAACGTGTACGAATTTGTTTAACGCATTTGTTTTGGTTACTCGACGTCTCCGTTCTCGTGTAGCCTACATATTGCGTTTTTTTTTTAATTTGCTTACCGGGCTAAAGGTTAGCATGTTTAAAATACGTAAGTCGTTTTGTTCAACAAATTTGAGTAGATAACTCATCAGTTGTTTGCATCAGAGCGACAATTTTTGAGATAGTTATTAAAACTGTTTAAAGGTTGTCAAACGTTGTTTCTCGTTGTATATCCTTTAATTCTAGAGTTAAATTGATAAATAACGTGTACGAATTTGTTTAACGCATTTGTTTTGGTTACTCGACGTCTCCGTTCTCGTGTAGCCTACATATTGCGTTTTTTTTTTAATTTGCTTACCGGGCTAAAGGTTAGCATGTTTAAAATACGTAAGTCGTTTTGTTCATCAAATTTAAGTAGATAACTCATCAGTTGTTTGCATCAGAGCGACAATTTTTGAGATAGTTATTACAACTGTTTAAAGGTTGTCAAACGTTGTTTCTCGTTGTATATCCTTTAATTCTAGAGTTAAATTGATAAATAACGTGTACGAATTTGTTTAACGCATTTGTTTTGGTTACCCGACGTCTCCGTTCTCGTGTAGCCTACATATTGCGTTTTTTTTTTAACTTGCTTACCGGGCTAAAGGTTAGCATGTTTAAAAAACGTAAGTCGTTTTGTTCAACAAATTTAAGTAGATAAATTATCAGTTGTTTGCATCAGAGCGATAATTTTTGAGATAGTTATTAAAACTGTTTAAAGGTTGTCAAAGGTTGTTTCTCGTTGTATATCCTTTAATTCTAGAGTTAAATTGATAAATAACGTGTACGAATTTGTTTAACGCATTTGTTTTGGTTACTCGACGTCTCCGTTCTCGTGTAGCCTACATATTGCGTTTTTTTTTTTAATTTGCTTACCGGGCTAAAGGTTAGCATGTTTAAAATACGTAAGTCGTTTTGTTCATCAAATTTAAGTAGATAACTCATCAGTTGTTTGCATCAGAGCGATAATTTTTGAGATAGTTATTAAAACTGTTTAAAGGTTGTCAAACGTTGTTTCTCGTTGTATATCCCTTAATTCTAGAGTTAAATTGATAAATAACGTGTACGAATTTGTTTAATGCATTTGTTTTGGTTACTCGACGTCTCCGTTCTCGTGTAGCCTACATATTGCGTTTTTTTTTAATTTGCTTACCGGGCTAAAGGTTAGCATGTTTAAAATACGTAAGTCGTTTTGTTCATCAAATTTAAGTAGATAACTCATCAGTTGTTTGCATCAGAGCGATAATTTTTGAGATAGTTATTAAAACTGTTTAAAGGTTGTCAAACGTTGTTTCTCGTTGTATATCCTTTAATTCTAGAGTTAAATTGATAAATAACGTGTACGAATTTGTTTAACGCATTTCTTTTGGTTACTCGACGTCTCCGTTCTCGTGTAGCCTACATATTGCGTTTTTTTTTAATTTGCTTACCGGGCTAAAGGTTAGCATGTTTAAAATACGTAAGTCGTTTTGTTCAACAAATTTAAGTAGATAACTCATCAGTTGTTTGCATCAGAGCGACAATTTTTGAGATAGTTATTAAAACTGTTTAAAGGTTGTCAAACGTTGTTTCTCGTTGTATATCCTTTAATTCTAGAGTTAAGTTGATAAATAACGTGTACGAATTTGTTTAACGCATTTGTTTTGGTTACTCGACGTCTCCGTTCTCGTGTAGCCTACATATTGCGTTTTTTTTTTAATTTGCTTACCGGGCTAAAGGTTAGCATGTTTAAAATACGTAAGTCGTTTTGTTCATCAAATTTAAGTAGATAACTCATCAGTTGTTTGCATCAGAGCGATAATGTTTGAGATAGTTATTAAAACTGTTTAAAGGTTGTCAAACGTTGTTTCTCGTTGTATATCCTTTAATTCTAGAGTTAAATTGATAAATAACGTGTACGAATTTGTTTAACGCATTTGTTTTGATTACTCGACGTCTCCGTTCTCGTGTAGCCCACATATTGCGTTTTTTTTTTAATTTGCTTACCGGGCTAAAGGTTAGCATGTTTAAAATACGTAAGTCGTTTTGTTCATCATATTTAAGTAGATAACTCATCAGTTGTTTGCATCAGAGCGATAATTTTTGAGATAGTTATTAAAACTGTTTAAAGGTTGTCAAACGTTGTTTCTCGTTGTATATCCTTTAATTCTAGAGTTAAATTGATAAATAACGTGTACGAATTTGTTTAACGCATTTGTTTTGGTTACTCGACGTCTCCGTTCTCGTGTAGCCTACATATTGCGTTTTTTTTTTAATTTGCTTACCGGGCCAAAGGTTAGCATGTTTAAAATGCGTAAGTCGTTTTGTTCTTCATATTTAAGTAGATAACTCATCAGTTGTTTGCATCAGAGCGATAATTTTTGAGATAGTTATTAAAACTGTTTAAAGGTTGTCAAACGTTGTTTCTCGTTGTATATCCTTTAATTCTAGAGTTAAATTGATAAATAACGCGTACGAATTTGTTTAACGCATTTGTTTTGGTTACTCGACGTCTCCGTTCTCGTGTAGCCTACATATTGCGTTTTTTTTTTAATTTGCTTACCGGGCTAAAGGTTAGCATGTTTAAAATACGTAAGTCGTTTTGTTCAACAAATTTAAGTAGATAACTCATCAGTTGTTTGCATCAGAGCGATAATTTTTGAGATAGTTATTAAAACTGTTTAAAGGTTGTCAAACGTTGTTTCTCGTTGTATATCCTTTAATTCTAGAGTTAAATTGATAAATAACGTGTACGAATTTGTTTAACGCATTTGTTTTGATTACTCGACGTCTCCGTTCTCGTGTAGCCCACATATTGCGTTTTTTTTTTAATTTGCTTACCGGGCTAAAGGTTAGCATGTTTAAAATACGTAAGTCGTTTTGTTCATCATATTTAAGTAGATAACTCATCAGTTGTTTGCATCAGAGCGATAATTTTTGAGATAGTTATTAAAACTGTTTAAAGGTTGTCAAACGTTGTTTCTCGTTGTATATCCTTTAATTCTAGAGTTAAATTGATAAATAACGTGTACGAATTTGTTTAACGCATTTGTTTTGGTTACTCGACGTCTCCGTTCTCGTGTAGCCTACATATTGCGTTTTTTTTTTTAATTTGCTTACCGGGCTAAAGGTTAGCATGTTTAAAATACGTAAGTCGTTTTGTTCATCAAATCTAAGTAGATAACTCATCAGTTGTTTGCATCAGAGCGATAATTTTTGAGATAGTTATTAAAACTGTTTAAAGGTTGTTAAACGTTGTTTCTCGTTGTATATCCTTTAATTCTAGAGTTAAATTGATAAATAACGTGTACGAATTTCTTTAACGCATTTGTTTTGGTTACTCGACGTCTCCGTTCTCGTGTAGCCTACATATTGCGTTTTTTTTTTTTAATTTGCTTACCGGGCTAAAGGTTAGCATGTTTAAAATACGTAAGTCGTTTTGTTCAACAAATTTAAGTAGATAACTCATCAGTTGTTTGCATCAGAGCGACAATTTTTGAGATAGTTATTAAAACTGTTTAAAGGTTGTCAAACGTTGTTTCTCGTTGTATATCCTTTAATTCTAGAGTTAAATTGATAAATAACGTGTACGAATTTGTTTAAGGCATTTGTTTTGGTTACTCGACGTCTCTGTTCTCGTGTAGCCTACATATTGCGTTTTTTTTTAATTTGCTTACCGGGCTAAAGGTTAGAATGTTTAAAATACGTAAGTCGTTTTGTTCATCATATTTAAGTAGGTAACTCATCAGTTGTTTGCATCAGAGCGATAATTTTTGAGATAGTTATTAAAACTGTTTAAAGGTTGTCAAACGTTGTTTCTCGTTGTATATCCTTTAATTCTAGAGTTAAATTGATAAATAACGTGTACGAATTTGTTTAACGCATTTGTTTTGGTTACTCGACGTCTCCGTTCTCGTGTAGCCTACATATTGCGTTTTTTTTTTAATTTGCTTACCGGGCTAAAGGTTAGCATGTTTAAAATACGTAAGCCGTTTTGCTCAACAAATTTAAGTAGATAACTCATCAGTTGTTTGCATCAGAGCGACAATTTTTGAGATAGTTATTAAAACTGTTTAAAGGTTGTCAAACGTTGTTTCTCGTTGTATATCCTTTAATTCTAGAGTTAAATTGATAAATAACGTGTACGAATTTGTTTAACGCATTTGTTTTGGTTACTCGACGTCTCCGTTCTCGTGTAGCCTACATATTGCGTTTTTTTTTTTAATTTGCTTACCGGGCTAAAGGTTAGCATGTTTAAAATACGTAAGTCGTTTTGTTCATCAAATTTAAGTAGATAACTCATCAGTTGTTTGCATCAGAGCGATAATTTTTGAGATAGTTATTAAAACTGTTTAAAGGTTGTCAAACGTTGTTTCTCGTTGTATATCGTTTAATTCTAGAGTTAAATTGATAAATAACGTGTACGAATTTGTTTAACGCATTTGTTTTGGTTACTCGACGTCTCCGTTCTCGTGTAGCCTACATATTGCGTTTTTTTTTTAATTTGCTTACCGGGCTAAAGGTTAGCATGTTTAAAATACGTAAGTCGTTTTGTTCATCATATTTAAGTAGATAACTCATCAGTTGTTTGCATCAGAGCGATAATTTTTGAGATAGTTATTAAAACTGTTTAAAGGTTGTCAAACGTTGTTTCTCGTTGTATATCCTTTAATTCTAGAGTTAAATTGATAAATAACGTGTACGAATTTGTTTAACGCATTTGTTTTGGTTACTCGACGTCTCCGTTCTCGTGTAGCCTACATATTGCGTTTTTTTTTTAATTTGCTTACCGGGCTAAAGGTTAGCATGTTTAAAATACGTAAGTCGTTTTGTTCATCATACTTAAGTAGATAACTCATCAGTTGTTTGCATCAGAGCGATAATTTTTGAGATAGTTATTAAAACTGTTTAAAAGTTGTCAAACGTTGTTTCTCGTTGTATATCCTTTAATTCTAGAGTTAAATTGATAAATAACGTGGACGAATTTGTTTAACGCATTTGTTTTGGTTACTCGACGTCTCCGTTCTCGTGTAGCCTACATATTGCGTTTTTTTTTTAATTTGCTTACCGGGCTAAAGGTTAGCATGTTTAAAATACGTAAGTCGTTTTGTTCATCATATTTAAGTAGATAACTCATCAGTTGTTTGCATCAGAGCGATAATTTTTGAGATAGTTATTAAAACTGTTTAAAGGTTGTCAAACGTTGTTTCTCGTTGTATATCCTTTAATTCTAGAGTTAAATTGATAAATAACGTGGACGAATTTGTTTAACGCATTTGTTTTGGTTACTCGACGTCTCCGTTCTCGTGTAGCCTACATATTGCGTTTTTTTTTTAATTTGCTTACCGGGCTAAAGGTTAGCATGTTTAAAATACGTAAGTCGTTTTGTTCATCATATTTAAGTAGATAACTCATCAGTTGTTTGCATCAGAGCGATAATTTTTGAGATAGTTATTAAAACTGTTTAAAAGTTGTCAAACGTTGTTTCTCGTTGTATATCCTTTAATTCTAGAGTTAAATTGATAAATAACGTGTACGAATTTGTTTAACGCATTTGTTTTGGTTACTCGACGTCTCCGTTCTCGTGTAGCCTACATATTGCGTTTTTTTTTTAATTTGCTTACCGGGCTGTTTAAAGGTTGTCAAACGTTGTTTCTCGTTGTATATCCTTTAATTCTAGAGTTAAATTGATAAATAACGTATACGAATTTGTTTAACGCATTTGTTTTGGTTACTCGACGTCTCCGTTCTCGTGTAGCCTACATATTGCGTTTTTTTTTTTAATTTGCTTACCGGGCTAAAGGTTAGCATGTTTAAAATACGTAAGTCGTTTTGTTCATCATATTTAAGTAGATAACTCATCAGTTGTTTGCATCAGAGCGATAATTTTTGAGATAGTTATTAAAACTGTTTAAAGGTTGTCAAACGTTGTTTCTCGTTGTATATCCTTTAATTCTAGAGTTAAATTGATAAATAACGTGTACGAATTTGTTTAACGCATTTGTTTTGGTTACTCGACGTCTCCGTTCTCGTGTAGCCTACATATTGCGTTTTTTTTTTAATTTGCTTACCGGGCTAAAGGTTAGCATGTTTAAAATACGTAAGTCGTTTTGGTCAACAAATTTAAGTAGATAACTCATCAGTTGTTTGCATCAGAGCGACAATTTTTGAGATAGTTATTAAAACTGTTTAAAGGTTGTCAAACGTTGTTTCTCGTTGTATATCCTTTAATTCTAGAGTTAAATTGATAAATAACGTGTACGAATTTGTTTAACGCATTTGTTTTGGTTACTCGACGTCTCCGTTCTCGTGTAGCCTACATATTGCGTTTTTTTTTTAATTTGCTTACCGGGCTAAAGGTTAGCATGTTTAAAATACGTAAGTCGTTTTGTTCATCAAATTTAAGTAGATAACTCATCAGTTGTTTGCATCAGAGCGATAATTTTTGAGATAGTTATTAAAACTGTTTAAAGGTTGTCAAACGTTGTTTCTCGTTGTATATCCTTTAATTCTAGAGTTAAATTGATAAATAACGTGTACGAATTTGTTTAACGCATTTGTTTTGGTTACTCGACGTCTCCGTTCTCGTGAAGCCTACATATTGCGTTTTTTTTTTAATTTGCTTACCGGGCTAAAGGTTAGCATGTTTAAAATACGTAAGTCATTTTGTTCATCATATTTAAGTAGATAACTCATCAGTTGTTTGCATCAGAGCGATAATTTTTGAGATAGTTATTAAAACTGTTTAAAGGTTGTCAAACGTTGTTTCTCGTTGTATATCCTTTAATTCTAGAGTTAAATTGATAAATAACGTGTACGAATTTGTTTAACGCATTTGTTTTGGTTACTCGACGTCTCCGTTCTCGTGTAGCCTACATATTGCGTTTTTTTTTTTAATTTGCTTACCGGGCTAAAGGTTAGCATGTTTAAAATACGTAAGTCGTTTTGTTCATCATATTTAAGTAGATAACTCATCAGTTGTTTGCATCAGAGCGATAATTTTTGAGATAGTTATTAAAACTGTTTAAAGGTTGTCAAACGTTGTTTCTCGTTGTATATCCTTTAATTCTAGAGTTAAATTGATAAATAACGTGTACGAATTTGTTTAACGCATTTGTTTTGGTTACTCGACGTCTCCGTTCTCGTGTAGCCTACATATTGCGTTTTTTTTTTAATTTGCTTACCGGGATAAAAGTTAGCATGTTTAAAATACGTAAGTCGTTTTGTTCAACAAATTTAAGTAGATAACTCATCAGTTGTTTGCATCAGAGCGACAATTTTTGAGATAGTTATTAAAACTGTTTAAAGGTTGTCAAACGTTGTTTCTCGTTGTATATCCTTTAATTCTAGAGTTAAATTGATAAATAACGTGTACGAATTTGTTTAACGCATTTGTTTTGGTTACTCGACGTCTCCGTTCTCGTGTAGCCTACATATTGGGTTTTTATTTAATTTGCTTACCGGGCTAAAGGTTAGCATGTTAAAAATACGTAAGTCGTTTTGTTCATCAAATTTAAGTAGATAACTCATCAGTTGTTCGCATCAGAGCGATAATTTTTGAGATAGTTATTAAAACTGTTTAAAGGTTGTCAAACGTTGTTTCTCGTTGTATATCCTTTAATTCTAGAGTTAAATTGATAAATAACGTGGACGAATTTGTTTAACGCATTTGTTTTGGTTACTCGACGTCTCCGTTCTCGTGTAGCCTACATATTGCGTTTTTTTTTAATTTGCTTACCGGGCTAAAGGTTAGCATGTTTAAAATACGTAAGTCGTTTTGTTCATCATATTTAAGTAAATAACTCATCAGTTGTTTGCATCAGAGCGATAATCTTTGAGATAGTTATTAAAACTGTTTAAAGGTTGTCAAACGTTGTTTCTCGTTGTATATCCTTTAATTCTAGAGTTAAATTGATAAATAACGTGTACGAATTTGTTTAACGCATTTGTTTTGGTTACTCGACGTCTCCGTTCTCGTGTAGCCTACATATTGCGTTTTTTTTTTAATTTGCTTACCGGGCTGTTTAAAGGTTGTCAAACGTTGTTTCTCGTTGTATATCCTTTAATTCTAGAGTTAAATTGATAAATAACGTGTACGAATTTGTTTAACGCATTTGCCGGGCTAAAGGTTAGCATGTTTAAAATACGTAAGTCGTTTTGTTCATCATATTTAAGTAGATAACTCATCAGTTGTTTGCATCAGAGCGATAATTTTTGAGATAGTTATTAAAACTGTTTAAAGGTTGTCAAACGTTGTTTCTCGTTGTATATCCTTTAATTCTAGAGTTAAATTGATAAATAACGTGTACGAATTTGTTTAACGCATTTGTTTTGGTTACTCGACGTCTCCGTTCTCGTGTAGCCTACATATTGCGTTTTTTTTTAATTTGCTTACCAGGCTAAAGGTTAGCATGTTTAAAATACGTAAGTCGTTTTGTTCATCAAATTTAAGTAGATAACTCATCAGTTGTTTGCATCAGAGCGATAATTTTTGAGATAGTTATTAAAACTGTTTAAAGGTTGTCAAACGTTGTTTCTCGTTGTATATCCTTTAATTCTAGAGTTAAATTGATAAATAACGTGTACGAATTTGTTTAACGCATTTGTTTTGGTTACTCGACGTCTCCGTTCTCGTGTAGCCTACATATTGCGTTTTTTTTTTTAATTTGCTTACCGGGCTAAAGGTTAGCATGTTTAAAATACGTAAGTCGTTTTGTTCAACAAATTTAAGTAGATAACTCATCAGTTGTTTGCATCAGAGCGATAATTTTTGAGATAGTTATTAAAACTGTTTAAAGGTTGTCAAACGTTGTTTCTCGTTGTATATCCTTTAATTCTAGAGTTAAATTGATAAATAACGTGTACGAATTTGTTTAACGCATTTGTTTTGGTTACTCGACGTCTCCGTTCTCGTGTAGCCCACATATTGCGTTTTTTTTTTTAATTTGCTTACCGGGCTAAAGGTTAGCATGTTTAAAATACGTAAGTCGTTTTGTTCATCATATTTAAGTAGATAACTCATCAGTTGTTTGCATCAGAGCGATAATTTTTGAGATAGTTATTAAAACTGTTTAAAGGTTGTCAAACGTTGTTTCTCGTTGTATATCCTTTAATTCTAGAGTTAAATTGATAAATAACGTGTACGAATTTGTTTAACGCATTTGTTTTGGTTACTCGACGTCTCCGTTCTCGTGTAGCCTACATATTGCGTTTTTTTTTAATTTGCTTACCGGGCTAAAGGTTAGCATGTTTAAAATACGTAAGCCGTTTTGTTCATCATATTTAAGTAGATAACTCATCAGTTGTTTGCATCAGAGCGATAATTTTTGAGATAGTTATTAAAACTGTTTAAAGGTTGTCAAACGTTGTTTCTCGTTGTATATCCTTTAATTCTAGAGTTAAATTGATAAATAACGTGTACGAATTTGTTTAACGCATTTGTTTTGGTTACTCGACGTCTCCGTTCTCGTGTAGCCTACATATTGCGTTTTTTTTTAATTTGCTTACCGGGCTAAAGGTTAGCATGTTTAAAATACGTAAGTCGTTTTGTTCAACAAATTTAAGTAGATAACTCATCAGTTGTTTGCATCAGAGCGACAAATTTTGAGATAGTTATTAAAACTGTTTAAAGGTTGTCAAACGTTGTTTCTCGTTGTATATCCTTTAATTCTAGAGTTAAATTGATAAATAACGTGTACGAATTTGTTTAACGCATTTGTTTTGGTTACTCGACGTCTCCGTTCTCGTGTAGCCCACATATTGCGTTTTTTTTTTTAATTTGCTTACCGGGCTAAAGGTTAGCATGTTTAAAATACGTAAGTCGTTTTGTTCATCATATTTAAGTAGATAACTCATCAGTTGTTTGCATCAGAGCGATAATTTTTGAGATAGTTATTAAAACTGTTTAAAAGTTGTCAAACGTTGTTTCTCGTTGTATATCCTTTAATTCTAGAGTTAAATTGATAAATAACGTGTACGAATTTGTTTAACGCATTTGTTTTGGTTACTCGACGTCTCCGTTCTCGTGTAGCCTACATATTGCGTTTTTTTTTAATTTGCTTACCGGGCTGTTTAAAGGTTGTCAAACGTTGTTTCTCGTTGTATATCCTTTAATTCTAGAGTTAAATTGATAAATAACGTGTACGAATTTGTTTAACGCATTTGTTTTGGTTACTCGACGTCTCCGTTCTCGTGTAGCCTACATATTGCGTTTTTTTTTAATTTGCTTACCGGGCTAAAGGTTAGCATGTTTAAAATACGTAAGTCGTTTTGTTCATCATATTTAAGTAGATAACTCATCAGTTGTTTGCATCAGAGCGATAATTTTTGAGATAGTTATTAAAACTGTTTAAAGGTTGTCAAACGTTGTTTCTCGTTGTATATCCTTTAATTCTAGAGTTAAATTGATAAATAACGTGTACGAATTTGTTTAACGCATTTGTTTTGGTTACTCGACGTCTCCGTTCTCGTGTAGCCTACATATTGCGTTTTTTTTTTAATTTGCTTACCGGGCTAAAGGTTAGCATGTTTAAAATACGTAAGTCGTTTTGGTCAACAAATTTAAGTAGATAACTCATCAGTTGTTTGCATCAGAGCGACAATTTTTGAGATAGTTATTAAAACTGTTTAAAGGTTGTCAAACGTTGTTTCTCGTTGTATATCCTTTAATTCTAGAGTTAAATTGATAAATAACGTGTACGAATTTGTTTAACGCATTTGTTTTGGTTACTCGACGTCTCCGTTCTCGTGTAGCCTACATATTGCGTTTTTTTTTTAATTTGCTTACCGGGCTAAAGGTTAGCATGTTTAAAATACGTAAGTCGTTTTGTTCATCATATTTAAGTAGATAACTCATCAGTTGTTTGCATCAGAGCGATAATTTTTGAGATAGTTATTAAAACTGTTTAAAGGTTGTCAAACGTTGTTTCTCGTTGTATATCCTTTAATTCTAGAGTTAAATTGATAAATAACGTGTACGAATTTGTTTAACGCATTTGTTTTGGTTACTCGACGTCTCCGTTCTCGTGTAGCCTACATATTGCGTTTTTTTTTTAATTTGCTTACCGGGCTAAAGGTTAGCATGTTTAAAATACGTAAGTCGTTTTGGTCAACAAATTTAAGTAGATAACTCATCAGTTGTTTGCATCAGAGCGACAATTTTTGAGATAGTTATTAAAACTGTTTAAAGGTTGTCAAACGTTGTTTCTCGTTGTATATCCTTTAATTCTAGAGTTAAATTGATAAATAACGTGTACGAATTTGTTTAACGCATTTGTTTTGGTTACTCGACGTCTCCGTTCTCGTGTAGCCTACATATTGCGTTTTTTTTTTAATTTGCTTACCGGGCTAAAGGTTAGCATGTTTAAAATACGTAAGTCGTTTTGGTCAACAAATTTAAGTAGATAACTCATCAGTTGTTTGCATCAGAGCGACAATTTTTGAGATAGTTATTAAAACTGTTTAAAGGTTGTCAAACGTTGTTTCTCGTTGTATATCCTTTAATTCTAGAGTTAAATTGATAAATAACGTGTACGAATTTGTTTAACGCATTTGTTTTGGTTACTCGACGTCTCCGTTCTCGTGTAGCCTACATATTGCGTTTTTTTTTTAATTTGCTTACCGGGCTAAAGGTTAGCATGTTTAAAATACGTAAGTCGTTTTGTTCATCAAATTTAAGTAGATAACTCATCAGTTGTTTGCATCAGAGCGATAATTTTTGAGATAGTTATTAAAACTGTTTAAAGGTTGTCAAACGTTGTTTCTCGTTGTATATCCTTTAATTCTAGAGTTAAATTGATAAATAACGTGTACGAATTTGTTTAACGCATTTGTTTTGGTTACTCGACGTCTCCGTTCTCGTGTAGCCTACATATTGCGTTTTTTTTTTTAATTTGCTTACCGGGCTAAAGGTTAGCATGCTTAAAATACGTAAGTCGTTTTGTTCAACTAATTTAAGTAGATAACTCATCAGTTGTTTGCATCAGAGCGACAATTTTTGAGATAGTTATTAAAACTGTTTAAAGGTTGTCAAACGTTGTTTCTCGTTGTATATCCTTTAATTCTAGAGTTAAATTGATAAATAACGTGTACGAATTTGTTTAACGCATTTGTTTTGGTTACTCGACGTCTCCGTTCTCGTGTAGCCTACATATTGCGTTTTTTTTTTTTAATTTGCTTACCGGGCTAAAGGTTAGCATGTTTAAAATACGTAAGTCGTTTTGTTCATCAAATTTAAGTAGATAACTCATCAGTTGTTTGCATCAGAGCGATAATTTTTGAGATAGTTATTAAAACTGTTTAAAGGTTGTCAAACGTTGTTTCTCGTTGTATATCCTTTAATTCTAGAGTTAAATTGATAAATAACGTGTACGAATTTGTTTAACGCATTTGTTTTGGTTACTCGACGTCTCCGTTCTCGTGTAGCCTACATATTGCGTTTTTTTTTTTAATTTGCTTACCGGGCTAAAGGTTAGCATGCTTAAAATACGTAAGTCGTTTTGTTCAACAAATTTAAGTAGATAACTCATCAGTTGTTTGCATCAGAGCGACAATTTTTGAGATAGTTATTAAAACTGTTTAAAGGTTGTCAAACGTTGTTTCTCGTTGTATATCCTTTAATTCTAGAGTTAAATTGATAAATAACGTGTACGAATTTGTTTAACGCATTTGTTTTGGTTACTCGACGTCTCCGTTCTCGTGTAGCCTACATATTGCGTTTTTTTTTTAATTTGCTTACCGGGCTAAAGGTTAGCATGTTTAAAATACGTAAGTCGTTTTGTTCATCATATTTAAGTAGATAACTCATCAGTAGTTTGCATCAGAGCGATAATTTTTGAGATAGTTATTAAAACTGTTTAAAGGTTGTCAAACGTTGTTTCTCGTTGTATATCCTTTAATTCTAGAGTTAAATTGATAAATAACGTGTACGAATTTGTTTAACGCATTTGTTTTGGTTACTCGACGTCTCCGTTCTCGTGTAGCCTACATATTGCGTTTTTTTTAATTTGCTTACCGGGCTAAAGGTTAGCATGTTTAAAATACGTAAGTCGTTTTGTTCATCAAATTTAAGTAGATAACTCATTAGTTGTTTGCATCAGAGCGATAATTTTTGAGATAGTTATTAAAACTGTTTAAAGGTTGTCAAACGTTGTTTCTCGTTGTATATCCTTTAATTCTAGAGTTAAATTGATAAATAACGTGTACGAATTTGTTTTGGTTACTCGACGTCTCCGTTCTCGTGTAGCCTACATATTGCGTTGTTTTTTTAATTTGCTTACCGGGCTAAAGGTTAGCATGTTTAAAATACGTAAGTCGTTTTATTCATCATATTTAAGTAGATAACTCATCAGTTGTTTGCATCAGAGCGATAATTTTTGAGATAGTTATTAAAACTGTTTAAAGGTTGTCAAACGTTGTTTCTCGTTGTATATCCTTTAATTCTAGAGTTAAATTGATAAATAACGTGTACGAATTTGTTTAACGCATTTGTTTTGGTTACTCGACGTCTCCGTTCTCGTGTAGCCTACATATTGCGTTTTTTTTTTTTAATTTGCTTACCGGGCTAAAGGTTAGCATGTTTAAAATACGTAAGTCGTTTTGTTCATCATATTTAAGTAGATAACTCATCAGTTGTTTGCATCAGAGCGATAATTTTTGAGATAGTTATTAAAACTGTTTAAAGGTTGTCAAACGTTGTTTCTCGTTGTATATCCTTTAATTCTAGAGTTAAATTGATAAATAACGTGTACGAATTTGTTTAACGCATTTGTTTTGGTTACTCGACGTCTCCGTTCTCGTGTAGCCTACATATTGCGTTTTTTTTTTAATTTGGTTACCGGGCTAAAGGTTAGCATGTTTAAAATACGTAAGTCGTTTTGTTCAACAAATTTAAGTAGATAACTCATCAGTTGTTTGCATCAGAGCGACAATTTTTGAGATAGTTATTAAAACTGTTTAAAAGTTGTCAAACGTTGTTTCTCGTTGTATATCCTTTAATTCTAGAGTTAAATTGATAAATAACGTGTACGAATTTGTTTAACGCATTTGTTTTGGTTACTCGACGTCTCCGTTCTCGTGTAGCCTACATATTGCGTTTTTTTTTAATTTGCTTACCGGGCTAAAGGTTAGCATGTTTAAAATACGTAAGTCGTTTTGTTCAACAAATTTAAGTAGATAAGTCATCAGTTGTTTGCATCAGAGCGACAATTTTTGAGATAGTTATTAAAACTGTTTAAAGGTTGTCAAACGTTGTTTCTCGTTGTATATCCTTTAATTCTAGAGTTAAATTGATAAATAACGCGTACGAATTTGTTTAACGCATTTGTTTTGGTTACTCGACGTCTCCGTTCTCGTGTAGCCTACATATTGCGTTTTTTTTTTAATTTGCTTACCGGGCTAAAGGTTAGCATGTTTAAAATACGTAAGTCGTTTTGTTCATCAAATTTAAGTAGATAACTCATCAGTTGTTTGCATCAGAGCGATAATTTTTGAGATAGTTATTAAAACTGTTTAAAGGTTGTCAAACGTTGTTTCTCGTTGTATATCCTTTAATTCTAGAGTTAAATTGATAAATAACGTGTACGAATTTGTTTAACGCATTTGTTTTGGTTACTCGACGTCTCCGTTCTCGTGTAGCCTACATATTGCGTTTTTTTTTTTAATTTGCTTACCGGGCTAAAGGTTAGCATGCTTAAAATACGTAAGTCGTTTTGTTCAACTAATTTAAGTAGATAACTCATCAGTTGTTTGCATCAGAGCGACAATTTTTGAGATAGTTATTAAAACTGTTTAAAGGTTGTCAAACGTTGTTTCTCGTTGTATATCCTTTAATTCTAGAGTTAAATTGATAAATAACGTGTACGAATTTGTTTAACGCATTTGTTTTGGTTACTCGACGTCTCCGTTCTCGTGTAGCCTACATATTGCGTTTTTTTTTTTTAATTTGCTTACCGGGCTAAAGGTTAGCATGTTTAAAATACGTAAGTCGTTTTGTTCATCAAATTTAAGTAGATAACTCATCAGTTGTTTGCATCAGAGCGATAATTTTTGAGATAGTTATTAAAACTGTTTAAAGGTTGTCAAACGTTGTTTCTCGTTGTATATCCTTTAATTCTAGAGTTAAATTGATAAATAACGTGTACGAATTTGTTTAACGCATTTGTTTTGGTTACTCGACGTCTCCGTTCTCGTGTAGCCTACATATTGCGTTTTTTTTTTTAATTTGCTTACCGGGCTAAAGGTTAGCATGCTTAAAATACGTAAGTCGTTTTGTTCAACAAATTTAAGTAGATAACTCATCAGTTGTTTGCATCAGAGCGACAATTTTTGAGATAGTTATTAAAACTGTTTAAAGGTTGTCAAACGTTGTTTCTCGTTGTATATCCTTTAATTCTAGAGTTAAATTGATAAATAACGTGTACGAATTTGTTTAACGCATTTGTTTTGGTTACTCGACGTCTCCGTTCTCGTGTAGCCTACATATTGCGTTTTTTTTTTAATTTGCTTACCGGGCTAAAGGTTAGCATGTTTAAAATACGTAAGTCGTTTTGTTCATCATATTTAAGTAGATAACTCATCAGTAGTTTGCATCAGAGCGATAATTTTTGAGATAGTTATTAAAACTGTTTAAAGGTTGTCAAACGTTGTTTCTCGTTGTATATCCTTTAATTCTAGAGTTAAATTGATAAATAACGTGTACGAATTTGTTTAACGCATTTGTTTTGGTTACTCGACGTCTCCGTTCTCGTGTAGCCTACATATTGCGTTTTTTTTAATTTGCTTACCGGGCTAAAGGTTAGCATGTTTAAAATACGTAAGTCGTTTTGTTCATCAAATTTAAGTAGATAACTCATTAGTTGTTTGCATCAGAGCGATAATTTTTGAGATAGTTATTAAAACTGTTTAAAGGTTGTCAAACGTTGTTTCTCGTTGTATATCCTTTAATTCTAGAGTTAAATTGATAAATAACGTGTACGAATTTGTTTTGGTTACTCGACGTCTCCGTTCTCGTGTAGCCTACATATTGCGTTGTTTTTTTAATTTGCTTACCGGGCTAAAGGTTAGCATGTTTAAAATACGTAAGTCGTTTTATTCATCATATTTAAGTAGATAACTCATCAGTTGTTTGCATCAGAGCGATAATTTTTGAGATAGTTATTAAAACTGTTTAAAGGTTGTCAAACGTTGTTTCTCGTTGTATATCCTTTAATTCTAGAGTTAAATTGATAAATAACGTGTACGAATTTGTTTAACGCATTTGTTTTGGTTACTCGACGTCTCCGTTCTCGTGTAGCCTACATATTGCGTTTTTTTTTTTAATTTGCTTACCGGGCTAAAGGTTAGCATGTTTAAAATACGTAAGTCGTTTTGTTCATCATATTTAAGTAGATAACTCATCAGTTGTTTGCATCAGAGCGATAATTTTTGAGATAGTTATTAAAACTGTTTAAAGGTTGTCAAACGTTGTTTCTCGTTGTATATCCTTTAATTCTAGAGTTAAATTGATAAATAACGTGTACGAATTTGTTTAACGCATTTGTTTTGGTTACTCGACGTCTCCGTTCTCGTGTAGCCTACATATTGCGTTTTTTTTTTAATTTGGTTACCGGGCTAAAGGTTAGCATGTTTAAAATACGTAAGTCGTTTTGTTCAACAAATTTAAGTAGATAACTCATCAGTTGTTTGCATCAGAGCGACAATTTTTGAGATAGTTATTAAAACTGTTTAAAAGTTGTCAAACGTTGTTTCTCGTTGTATATCCTTTAATTCTAGAGTTAAATTGATAAATAACGTGTACGAATTTGTTTAACGCATTTGTTTTGGTTACTCGACGTCTCCGTTCTCGTGTAGCCTACATATTGCGTTTTTTTTTAATTTGCTTACCGGGCTAAAGGTTAGCATGTTTAAAATACGTAAGTCGTTTTGTTCAACAAATTTAAGTAGATAAGTCATCAGTTGTTTGCATCAGAGCGACAATTTTTGAGATAGTTATTAAAACTGTTTAAAGGTTGTCAAACGTTGTTTCTCGTTGTATATCCTTTAATGCTAGAGTTAAATTGATAAATAACGTGTACGAATTTGTTTAACGCATTTGTTTTGGTTACTCGACGTCTCCGTTCTCGTGTAGCCTACATATTGCGTTTTTTTTTTAATTTGCTTACCGGGCTAAAGGTTAGCATGTTTAAAATACGTAAGTCGTTTTGTTCATCAAATTTAAGTAGATAACTCATCAGTTGTTTGCATCAGAGCGATAATTTTTGAGATAGTTATTAAAACTGTTTAAAGGTTGTCAAACGTTGTTTCTCCTTGTATATCCTTTAATTCTAGAGTTAAATTGATAAATAACGTGTACGAATTTGTTTAACGCATTTGTTTTGGTTACTCGACGTCTCCGTTCTCGTGTAGCCTACATATTGCGTTTTTTTTTTAATTTGCTTACCGGGCTAAAGGTTAGCATGTTTAAAATACGTAAGTCGTTTTGTTCATCAAATTTAAGTAGATAACTCATCAGTTGTTTGCATCAGAGCGACAATTTTTGAGATAGTTATTAGCATGCTTAAAATACGTAAGTCGTTTTGTTCAACAAATTTAAGTAGATAATTCATCAGTTGTTTGCATCAGAGCGACAATTTTTGAGATAGTTATTAAAACTGTTTAAAGATTGTCAAACGTTGTTTCTCGTTGTATATCTTTTAATTCTAGAGTTAAATTGATAAATAACGTGTACGAATTTGTTTAACGCATTTGTTTTGGTTACTCGACGTCTCCGTTCTCGTGTAGCCTACATATTGCGTTTTTTTTTTAATTTGCTTACCGGGCTAAAGGTTAGCATGTTTAAAATACGTAAGTCGTTTTGTTCATCAAATTTAAGTAGATAACTCATCAGTTGTTTGCATCAGAGCGATAATTTTTGAGATAGTTATTAAAACTGTTTAAAGGTTGTCAAACGTTGTTTCTCGTTGTATATCCTTTAATTCTAGAGTTAAATTGATAAATAACGTGTACGAATTTGTTTAACGCATTTGTTTTGGTTACTCGACGTCTCCGTTCTCGTGTAGCCTACATATTGCGTTTTTTTTTAATTTGCTTTCCGGGCTAAAGGTTAGCATGTTTAAAATACGTAAGTCGTTTTGTTCATCAAATTTAAGTAGATAACTCATCAGTTGTTTGCATCAGAGCGATAATTTTTGAGATAGTTATTAAAACTGTTTAAAGGTTGTCAAACGTTGTTTCTCGTTGTATATCCTTTAATTCTAGAGTTAAATTGATAAATAACGTGTACGAATTTGTTTAACGCATTTGTTTTGGTTACTCGACGTCTCCGTTCTCGTGTAGCCTACATATTGCGTTTTTTTTTTTAATTTGCTTACCGGGCTAAAGGTTAGCATGTTTAAAATACGTAAGTTGTTTTGTTCATCAAATTTAAGTAGATAACTCATCAGTTGTTTGCATCAGAGCGATAATTTTTGAGATAGTTATTAAAACTGTTTAAAGGTTGTCAAACGTTGTTTCTCGTTGTATATCCTTTCATTCTAGAGTTAAATTGATAAATAACGTGTACGAATTTGTTTAACGCATTTGTTTTGGTTACTCGACGTCTCCGTTCTCGTGTAGCCTACATATTGCGTTTTTTTTTTAATTTGCTTACCGGGCTAAAGGTTAGCATGCTTAAAATACGTAAGTCGTTTTGTTCAACAAATTTAAGTAGATAGCTCATCAGTTGTTTGCATCAGAGCGACAATTTTTGAGATAGTTATTAAAACTGTTTAAAGGTTGTCAAACTTTGGTTCTCGTTGTATATCCTTTAATTCTAGAGTTAAATTGATAAATAACGTGTACGAATTTGTTTAACGCATTTGTTTTGGTTACTCGACGTATCCGTTCTCGTGTAGCCTACATATTGCGTTTTTTTTTTAATTTGCTTACCGGGCTAAAGGTTAGCATGTTTAAAATACGTAAGCCGTTTTGTTCATCATATTTAAGTAGATAACTCATCAGTTGTTTGCATCAGAGCGATAATTTTTGAGATAGTTATTAAAACTGTTTAAAGGTTGTCAAACGTTGTTTCTCGTTGTATATCCTTTAATTCTAGAGTTAAATTGATAAATAACGTGTACGAATTTGTTTAACGCATTTGTTTTGGTTACTCGACGTCTCCGTTCTCGTGTAGCCTACATATTGCGTTTTTTTTTTAATTTGCTTACCGGGCTAAAGGTTAGCATGCTTAAAATACGTAAGTCGTTTTGTTCAACAAATTTAAGTAGATAACTCATCAGTTGTTTGCATCAGAGCGACAATTTTTGAGATAGTTATTAAAACTGTTTAAAGGTTGTCAAACGTTGATTCTCGTTGTATATCCTTTAATTCTAGAGTTAAATTGATAAATAACGTGTACGAATTTGTTTAACGCATTTGTTTTGGTTACTCGACGTCTCCGTTCTCGTGTAGCCTACATATTGCGTTTTTTTTTTAATTTGCTTACCGTGCTAAAGGTTAGCATGTTTAAAATACGTAAGTCGTTTTGTTCATCATATTTAAGTAGATAACTCATCAGTTGTTTGCATCAGAGCGATAATTTTTGAGATAGTTATTAAAACTGTTTAAAGGTTGTCAAACGTTGTTTCTCGTTGTATATCCTTTAATTCTAGAGTTAAATTGATAAATAACGTGTACGAATTTGTTTAACGCATTTGTTTTGGTTACTCGACGTCTCCGTTCTCGTGTAGCCTACATATTGCGTTTTTTTTTTAATTTGCTTACCTGGCTAAAGGTTAGCATGTTTAAAATAGGTAAGTCGTTTTGTTCATCAAATTTAAGTAGATAACTCATCAGTTGTTTGCATCAGAGCGATAATTTTTGAGATAGTTATTAAAACTGTTTAAAGGTTGTCAAACGTTGTTTCTCGTTGTATATCCTTTAATTCTAGAGTTAAATTGATAAATAACGTGTACGAATTTGTTTAACGCATTTGTTTTGGTTACTCGACGTCTCCGTTCTCGTGTAGCCTACATATTGCGTTTTTTTTTTAATTTGCTTACCGGGCTAAAGGTTAGCATGTTTAAAATACGCAAGTCGTTTTGTTCATCAAATTTAAGTAGATAACTCATCAGTTGTTTACATCAGAGCGATAATTTTTGAGATAGTTATTAAAACTGTTTAAAGGTTGTCAAACGTTGTTTCTCGTTGTATATCCTTTAATTCTAGAGTTAAATTGATAAATAACGTGTACGAATTTGTTTAACGCATTTGTTTTGGTTACTCGACGTCTCCGTTCTCGTGTAGCCTACATATTGCGTTTTTTTTTTAATTTGCTTACCGGGCTAAAGGTCAGCATGTTTAAAATACGTAAGTCGTTTTGTTCATCAAATTTAAGTAGATAACTCATCAGTTGTTTGCATCAGAGCGATAATTTTTGAGATAGTTATTAAAACTGTTTAAAGGTTGTCAAACGTTGTTTCTCGTTGTATATCCTTTAACTCTAGAGTTAAATTGATAAATAACGTGTACGAATTTGTTTAACGCATTTGTTTTGGTTACTCGACGTCTCCGTTCTCGTGTAGCCTACATATTGCGTTTTTTTTTTAATTTGCTTACCGGGCTAAAGGTTAGCATGTTTAAAATACGTAAGTCGTTTTGTTCATCATATTTAAATAGATAACTCATCAGTTGTTTGCATCAGAGCGATAATTTTTGAGATAGTTATTAAAACTGTTTAAAGGTTGTCAAACGTTGTTTCTCGTTGTATATCCTTTAATTCTAGAGTTAAATTGATAAATAACGTGTACGAATTTGTTTAACGCATTTGTTTTGGTTACTCGACGTCTCCGTTCTCGTGTAGCCTACATATTGCGTTTTTTTTTTTAATTTGCTTACCGGGCTAAAGGTTAGCATGTTTAAAATACGTAAGTCGTTTTGTTCATCAAATTTAAGTAGATAACTCATCAGTTGTTTGCATCAGAGCGATAATTTTTGAGATAGTTATTAAAACTGTTAAAAGATTGTCAAACGTTGTTTCTCGTTGTATATCTTTTAATTCTAGAGTTAAATTGATAAATAACGTGTACGAATTTGTTTAACGCATTTGTTTTGGTTACTCGACGTCTCCGTTCTCGTGTAGCCTACATATTGCGTTTTTTTTTTTAATTTGCTTACCGGGCTAAAGGTTAGCATGTTTAAAATACGTAAGTCGTTTTGTTCATCAAATTTAAGTAGATAACTCATCAGTTGTTTGCATCAGAGCGATAATTTTTGAGATAGTTATTAAAACTGTTAAAAGATTGTCAAACGTTGTTTCTCGTTGTATATCTTTTAATTCTAGAGTTAAATTGATAAATAACGTGTACGAATTTGTTTAACGCATTTGTTTTGGTTACTCGACGTCTCCGTTCTCGTGTAGCCTACATATTGCGTTTTTTTTTAATTTGCTTTCCGGGCTAAAGGTTAGCATGTTTAAAATACGTAAGTCGTTTTGTTCATCAAATTTAAGTAGATAACTCATCAGTTGTTTGCATCAGAGCGATAATTTTTGAGATAGTTATTAAAACTGTTTAAAGGTTGTCAAACGTTGTTTCTCGTTGTATATCCTTTAATTCTAGAGTTAAATTGATAAATAACGTGTACGAATTTGTTTAACGCATTTGTTTTGGTTACTCGACGTCTCCGTTCTCGTGTAGCCTACATATTGCGTTTTTTTTTTTAATTTGCTTACCGGGCTAAAGGTTAGCATGTTTAAAATACGTAAGTTGTTTTGTTCATCAAATTTAAGTAGATAACTCATCAGTTGTTTGCATCAGAGCGATAATTTTTGAGATAGTTATTAAAACTGTTTAAAGGTTGTCAAACGTTGTTTCTCGTTGTATATCCTTTCATTCTAGAGTTAAATTGATAAATAACGTGTACGAATTTGTTTAACGCATTTGTTTTGGTTACTCGACGTCTCCGTTCTCGTGTAGCCTACATATTGCGTTTTTTTTTTAATTTGCTTACCGGGCTAAAGGTTAGCATGCTTAAAATACGTAAGTCGTTTTGTTCAACAAATTTAAGTAGATAGCTCATCAGTTGTTTGCATCAGAGCGATAATTTTTGAGATAGTTATTAAAACTGTTTAAAGGTTGTCAAACTTTGGTTCTCGTTGTATATCCTTTAATTCTAGAGTTAAATTGATAAATAACGTGTACGAATTTGTTTAACGCATTTGTTTTGGTTACTCGACGTATCCGTTCTCGTGTAGCCTACATATTGCGTTTTTTTTTTAATTTGCTTACCGGGCTAAAGGTTAGCATGTTTAAAATACGTAAGCCGTTTTGTTCATCATATTTAAGTAGATAACTCATCAGTTGTTTGCATCAGAGCGATAATTTTTGAGATAGTTATTAAAACTGTTTAAAGGTTGTCAAACGTTGTTTCTCGTTGTATATCCTTTAATTCTAGAGTTAAATTGATAAATAACGTGTACGAATTTGTTTAACGCATTTGTTTTGGTTACTCGACGTCTCCGTTCTCGTGTAGCCTACATATTGCGTTTTTTTTTTAATTTGCTTACCGGGCTAAAGGTTAGCATGCTTAAAATACGTAAGTCGTTTTGTTCAACAAATTTAAGTAGATAACTCATCAGTTGTTTGCATCAGAGCGACAATTTTTGAGATAGTTATTAAAACTGTTTAAAGGTTGTCAAACGTTGTTTCTCGTTGTATATCCTTTAATTCTAGAGTTAAATTGATAAATAACGTGTACGAATTTGTTTAACGCATTTGTTTTGGTTACTCGACGTCTCCGTTCTCGTGTAGCCTACATATTGCGTTTTTTTTTTTAATTTGCTTACCGTGCTAAAGGTTAGCATGTTTAAAATACGTAAGTCGTTTTGTTCATCATATTTAAGTAGATAACTCATCAGTTGTTTGCATCAGAGCGATAATTTTTGAGATAGTTATTAAAACTGTTTAAAGGTTGTCAAACGTTGTTTCTCGTTGTATATCCTTTAATTCTAGAGTTAAATTGATAAATAACGTGTACGAATTTGTTTAACGCATTTGTTTTGGTTACTCGACGTCTCCGTTCTCGTGTAGCCTACATATTGCGTTTTTTTTTTAATTTGCTTACCTGGCTAAAGGTTAGCATGTTTAAAATAGGTAAGTCGTTTTGTTCATCAAATTTAAGTAGATAACTCATCAGTTGTTTGCATCAGAGCGATAATTTTTGAGATAGTTATTAAAACTGTTTAAAGGTTGTCAAACGTTGTTTCTCGTTGTATATCCTTTAATTCTAGAGTTAAATTGATAAATAACGTGTACGAATTTGTTTAACGCATTTGTTTTGGTTACTCGACGTCTCCGTTCTCGTGTAGCCTACATATTGCGTTTTTTTTTTAATTTGCTTACCGGGCTAAAGGTTAGCATGTTTAAAATACGCAAGTCGTTTTGTTCATCAAATTTAAGTAGATAACTCATCAGTTGTTTACATCAGAGCGATAATTTTTGAGATAGTTATTAAAACTGTTTAAAGGTTGTCAAACGTTGTTTCTCGTTGTATATCCTTTAATTCTAGAGTTAAATTGATAAATAACGTGTACGAATTTGTTTAACGCATTTGTTTTGGTTACTCGACGTCTCCGTTCTCGTGTAGCCTACATATTGCGTTTTTTTTTTAATTTGCTTACCGGGCTAAAGGTCAGCATGTTTAAAATACGTAAGTCGTTTTGTTCATCAAATTTAAGTAGATAACTCATCAGTTGTTTGCATCAGAGCGATAATTTTTGAGATAGTTATTAAAACTGTTTAAAGGTTGTCAAACGTTGTTTCTCGTTGTATATCCTTTAACTCTAGAGTTAAATTGATAAATAACGTGTACGAATTTGTTTAACGCATTTGTTTTGGTTACTCGACGTCTCCGTTCTCGTGTAGCCTACATATTGCGTTTTTTTTTTAATTTGCTTACCGGGCTAAAGGTTAGCATGTTTAAAATACGTAAGTCGTTTTGTTCATCATATTTAAATAGATAACTCATCAGTTGTTTGCATCAGAGCGATAATTTTTGAGATAGTTATTAAAACTGTTTAAAGGTTGTCAAACGTTGTTTCTCGTTGTATATCCTTTAATTCTAGAGTTAAATTGATAAATAACGTGTACGAATTTGTTTAACGCATTTGTTTTGGTTACTCGACGTCTCCGTTCTCGTGTAGCCTACATATTGCGTTTTTTTTTTTAATTTGCTTACCGGGCTAAAGGTTAGCATGTTTAAAATACGTAAGTCGTTTTGTTCATCAAATTTAAGTAGATAACTCATCAGTTGTTTGCATCAGAGCGATAATTTTTGAGATAGTTATTAAAACTGTTAAAAGATTGTCAAACGTTGTTTCTCGTTGTATATCTTTTAATTCTAGAGTTAAATTGATAAATAACGTGTACGAATTTGTTTAACGCATTTGTTTTGGTTACTCGACGTCTCCGTTCTCGTGTAGCCTACATATTGCGTTTTTTTTTTTAATTTGCTTACCGGGCTAAAGGTTAGCATGTTTAAAATACGTAAGTCGTTTTGTTCATCAAATTTAAGTAGATAACTCATCAGTTGTTTGCATCAGAGCGATAATTTTTGAGATAGTTATTAAAACTATTTAAAGGTTGTCAAACGTTGTTTCTCGTTGTATATCCTTTAATTCTAGAGTTAAATTGATAAATAACGTGTACGAATTTGTTTAACGCATTTGTTTTGGTTACTCGACGTCTCCGTTCTCGTGTAGCCTACATATTGCGTTTTTTTTTTAATTTGCTTACCGGGCTAAAGGTTAGCATGTTTAAAATACGTAAGTCGTTTTGTTCATCAAATTTAAGTAGATAACTCATCAGTTGTTTGCATCAGAGCGATAATTTTTGAGATAGTTATTAAAACTGTTAAAAGATTGTCAAACGTTGTTTCTCGTTGTATATCTTTTAATTCTAGAGTTAAATTGATAAATAACGTGTACGAATTTGTTTAACGCATTTGTTTTGGTTACTCGACGTCTCCGTTCTCGTGTAGCCTACATATTGCGTTTTTTTTTAATTTGCTTTCCGGGCTAAAGGTTAGCATGTTTAAAATACGTAAGTCGTTTTGTTCATCAAATTTAAGTAGATAACTCATCAGTTGTTTGCATCAGAGCGATAATTTTTGAGATAGTTATTAAAACTGTTTAAAGGTTGTCAAACGTTGTTTCTCGTTGTATATCCTTTAATTCTAGAGTTAAATTGATAAATAACGTGTACGAATTTGTTTAACGCATTTGTTTTGGTTACTCGACGTCTCCGTTCTCGTGTAGCCTACATATTGCGTTTTTTTTTTAATTTGCTTACCGGGCTAAAGGTTAGCATGTTTAAAATACGTAAGTTGTTTTGTTCATCAAATTTAAGTAGATAACTCATCAGTTGTTTGCATCAGAGCGATAATTTTTGAGATAGTTATTAAAACTGTTTAAAGGTTGTCAAACGTTGTTTCTCGTTGTATATCCTTTAATTCTAGAGTTAAATTGATAAATAACGTGTACGAATTTGTTTAACGCATTTGTTTTGGTTACTCGACGTCTCCGTTCTCGTGTAGCCTACATATTGCGTTTTTTTTTTAATTTGCTTACCGGGCTAAAGGTTAGCATGTTTAAAATACGTAAGTCGTTTTGTTCATCAAATTTAGTAGATAACTCATCAGTTGTTTGCATCAGAGCGATAATTTTTGAGATAGTTATTAAAACTGTTTAAAGGTTGTCAAACGTTGTTTCTCGTTGTATATCCTTTAATTCTAGAGTTAAATTGATAAGTAACGTGTACGAATTTGTTTAACGCATTTGTTTTGGTTACTCGACGTCTCCGTTCTCGTGTAGCCTACATATTGCGTTTTTTTTTTTAATTTGCTTACCGGGCTAAAGGTTAGCATGTTTAAAATACGTAAGTCGTTTTGTTCATCATATTTAAGTAGATAACTCATCATTTGTTTGCATCAGAGCAATAATTTTTGAGATAGTTATTAAAACTGTTTAAAGGTTGTCAAACGTTGTTTCTCGTTGTATATCCTTTAATTCTAGAGTTAAATTGATAAATAACGTGTACGAATTTGTTTAACGCATTTGTTTTGGTTACTCGACGTCTCCGTTCTCGTGTAGCCTACATATTGCGTTTTTTTTTTAATTTGCTTACCGGACTAATGGTTAGCATGCTTAAAATTCGTAAGTCGTTTTGTTCAACAAATTTAAGTAGATAACTCATCAGTTGTTTGCATCAGAGCGACAATTTTTGAGATAGTTATTAAAACTGTTTAAAGGTTGTCAAACGTTGTTTCTCGTTGTATATCCTTTAATTCTAGAGTTAAATTGATAAATAACGTGTACGAATTTGTTTAACGCATTTGTTTTGGTTACTCGACGTCTCCGTTCTCGTGTAGCCTACATATTGCGTTTTTTTATAATTTGCTTACCGGGCTAAAGGTTAGCATGTTTAAAATACGTAAGTCGTTTTGTTCAACAAATTTAAGTAGATAACTCATCAGTTGTTTGCATCAGAGTGATAATTTTTGAGATAGTTATTAAAACTGTTTAAAGGTTGTCAAACGTTGTTTCTCGTTGTATATCCTTTAATTCTAGAGTTAAATTGATAAATAACGTGTACGAATTTGTTTAACGCATTTGTTTTGGTTACTCGACGTCTCCGTTCTCGTGTAGCCTACATATTGCGTTTTTTTTTAGTTTGCTTACCAGGCTAAAGGTTAGCATGCTTAAAATACGTAAGTCGTTTTGTTCAACAAATTTAAGTAGATAACTCATCAGTTGTTTGCATCAGAGCGACAATTTTTGAGATAGTTATTAAAACTGTTTAAAGGTTGTCAAACGTTGTTTCTCTTTGTATATCCTTTAATTCTAGAGTTAAATTGATAAATAACGTGTACGAGTTTGTTTAACGCATTTGTTTTGGTTACTCGACGTCTCCGTTCTCGTGTAGCCTACATATTGCGTTTTTTTTTTAATTTGCTTACCGGGCTAAAGGTTAGCATGTTTAAAATACGTAAGTCGTTTTGTTTATCAAATTTAAGTAGATAACTCATCAGTTGTTTGCATCAGAGCGACAATTTTTGAGATAGTTATTAAAATTGTTTAAAGGTTGTCAAACGTTGTTTCTCGTTGTATATCCTTTAATTCTAGAGTTAAATTGATAAATAACGTGTACGAATTTGTTTAACGCATTTGTTTTGGTTACTCGACGTCTCCGTTCTCGTGTAGCCTACATATTGCGTTTTTTTTTAATTTGCTTACCGGGCTAAAGGTTAGCATGTTTAAAATACGTAAGTCGTTTTGTTCAACAAATTTGAGTAGATAACTCAGCAGTTGTTTGCATCAGAGCGACAATTTTTGAGATAGTTATTAAAATTGTTTAAAGGTTGTCAAACGTTGTTTCTCGTTGTATATCCTTTAATTCTAGAGTTAAATTGATAAATAACGTGTACGAATTTGTTTAACGCATTTGTTTTGGTTACTCGACGTCTCCGTTCTCGTGTAGCCTACATATTGCGTTTTTTTTTTAATTTGCTTACCGGGCTAAAGGTTAGCATGTTTAAAATACGTAAGTCGTTTTGTTCATCAAATTTAAGTAGATAACTCATCAGTTGTTTGCATCAGAGCGATAATTTTTGAGATAGTTATTAAAACTGTTTAAAGGTTGTCAAACGTTGTTTCTCGTTGTATATCCTTTAATTCTAGAGTTAAATTGATAAATAACGTGTACGAATTTGTTTAACGCATTTGTTTTGGTTACTCGACGTCTCCGTTCTCGTGTAGCCTACATATTGCGTTTTTTTTTAATTTGCTTACCGGGCTAAAGGTTAGCATGTTTAAAATACGTAAGTCGTTTTGTTCATCATATTTAAGTAGATAACTCATCAGTTTTTTGCATCAGAGCGATAATTTTTGAGATAGTTATTAAAACTGTTTAAAGGTTGTCAAACGTTGTTTCTCGTTGTATATCCTTTAATTCTAGAGTTAAATTGATAAACAACGTGTACGAATTTATTTAACGCATTTGTTTTGGTTACTCGACGTCTCCGTTCTCGTGTAGCCTACATATTGCGTTTTTTTTAATTTGCTTACCGGGCTAAAGGTTAGCGTGCTTAAAATACGTAAGTCGTTTTGGTCAACAAATTTAAGTAGATAACTCATCAGTTGTTTGCATCAGAGCGACAATTTTTGAGATAGTTATTAAAACTGTTTAAAGGTTGTCAAACGTTGTTTCTCGTTGTATATCCTTTAATTCTAGAGTTAAATTGATAAATAACGTGTACGAATTTGTTTAACGCATTTGTTTTGGTTACTCGACGTCTCCGTTCTCGTGTAGCCTACATATTGCGTTTTTTTTTTAATTTGCTTACCGGGCTAAAGGTTAGCATGTTTAAAATACGTAAGTCGTTTTGTTCAACAAATTTAAGTAGATAACTCATCAGTTGTTTGCATCAGAGCGATAATTTTTGAGATAGTTATTAAAACTGTTTAAAGGTTGTCAAACGTTGTTTCTCGTTGTATATCCTTTAATTCTAGAGTTAAATTGATAAATAACGTGTACGAATTTGTTTAACGCATTTATTTTGGTTACTCGACGTCTCCGTTCTCGTGTAGCCTACATATTGCGTTTTTTTTTTAATTTGCTTACCGGGCTAAAGGTTAGCATGTTTAAAATACGTAAGTCGTTTTGTTCATCAAATTTAAGTAGATAACTCATCAGTTGTTTGCATCAGTGCGATAATTTTTGAGATATTTATTAAAACTGTTTAAAGGTTGTCAAACGTTGTTTCTCGTTGTATATCCTTTAATTCTAGAGTTAAATTGATAAATAACGTGTACGAATTTGTTTAACGCATTTGTTTTGGTTACTCGACGTCTCCGTTCTCGTGTAGCCTACATATTGCGTTTTTTTTTAATTTGCTTACCGGGCTAAAGGTTAGCATGTTTAAAATACGTAAGTCGTTTTGTTCATCAAATTTAAGTAGATAACTCATCAGTTGTTTGCATCAGAGCGATAATTTTTGAGATAGTTATTAAAACTGTTTAAAGGTTGTCAAACGTTGTTTCTCGTTGTATATCCTTTAATTCTAGAGTTAAATTGATAAATAACGTGTACGAATTTGTTTAACGCATTTGTTTTGGTTACTCGACGTCTCCGTTCTCGTGTAGCCTACATATTGCGTTTTTTTTTTAATTTGCTTACCGGGCTAAAGGTTAGCATGTTTAAAATACGTAAGTCGTTTTGTTCATCATATTTAAGTAGATAACTCATCAGTTGTTTGCATCAGAGCGATAATTTTTGAGATAGTTATTAAAACTGTTTAAAGGTTGTCAAACGTTGTTTCTCGTTGTATATCCTTTAATTCTAGAGTTAAATTGATAAATAACGTGTACGAATTTGTTTAACGCATTTGTTTTGGTTACTCGACGTCTCCGTTCTCGTGTAGCCTACATATTGCGTTTTTTTTTTTTAATTTGCTTACCGGGCTAAAGGTTAGCATGTTGAAAATACGTAAGTCGTTTTGTTCATCATATTTAAGTAGATAACTCATCAGTTGTTTGCATCAGAGCGATAATTTTTGAGATAGTTATTAAAACTGTTTAACGGTTGTCAAACGTTGTTTCTCGTTGTATATCCTTTAATTCTAGAGTTAAATTGATAAATAACGTGTACGAATTTGTTTAACGCATTTGTTTTGGTTACTCGACGTCTCCGTTCTCGTGTAGCCTACATATTGCGTTTTTTTTTTAATTTGCTTACCGGGCTAAAGGTTAGCATGTTTAAAATACGTAAGTCGTTTTGTTCATCATATTTAAGTAGATAACTCATCAGTTTTTTGCATCAGAGCGATAATTTTTGAGATAGTTATTAAAACTGTTTAAAGGTTGTCAAAAGTTGTTTCTCGTTGTATATCCTTTAATTCTAGAGTTAAATTGATAAATAACGTGTACGAATTTGTTTAACGCATTTGTTTTGGTTACTCGACGTCTCCGTTCTCGTGTAGCCTACATATTGGGTTTTTTTTTTAATTTGCTTACCGGGCTAAAGGTTAGCGTGCTTAAAATACGTAAGTCGTTTTGTTCAACAAATTTAAGTAGATAACTCATCAGTTGTTTGCATCAGAGCGACAATTTTTGAGATAGTTATTAAAACTGTTTAAAGGTTGTCAAACGTTGTTTCTCGTTGTATATCCTTTAATTCTAGAGTTAAATTGATAAATAACGTGTACGAATTTGTTTAACGCATTTGTTTTGGTTACTCGACGTCTCCGTTCTCGTGTAGCCTACATATTGCGTTTTTTTTTTTAATTTGCTTACCGGGCTAAAGGTTAGCATGTTTAAAATACGTAAGTCGTTTTGTTCAACAAATTTAAGTAGATAACTCATCAGTTGTTTGCATCAGAGCGATAATTTTTGAGATAGTTATTAAAACTGTTTAAAGGTTGTCAAACGTTGTTTCTCGTTGTATATCCTTTAATTCTAGAGTTAAATTG
Organism: Eurosta solidaginis; assembly: GCF_040869045.1. Lineage (NCBI taxonomy): Eukaryota > Metazoa > Arthropoda > Insecta > Diptera > Tephritidae > Eurosta > Eurosta solidaginis. Next base: position 414,015 of record NW_027136918.1, on the reverse strand, counting down.
ATAAATAACGTGTACGAATTTGTTTAACGCATTTGTTTTGGTTACTCGACGTCTCCGTTCTCGTGTAGCCTACATATTGCGTTTTTTTTTTAATTTGCTTACCGGGCTAAAGGTTAGCATGTTTAAAATACGTAAGTCGTTTTGTTCATCAAATTTAAGTAGATAACTCATCAGTTGTTTGCATCAGTGCGATAATTTTTGAGATAGTTATTAAAACTGTTTAAAGGTTGTCAAACGTTGTTTCTCGTTGTATATCCTTTAATTCTAGAGTTAAATTGATAAATAACGTGTACGAATTTGTTTAACGCATTTGTTTTGGTTACTCGACGTCTCCGTTCTCGTGTAGCCTACATATTGCGTTTTTTTTTTAATTTGCTTACCGGGCTAAAGGTTAGCATGTTTAAAATACGTAAGTCGTTTTGTTCATCAAATTTAAGTAGATAACTCATCAGTTGTTTGCATCAGAGCGATAATTTTTGAGATAGTTATTAAAACTGTTTAAAGGTTGTCAAACGTTGTTTCTCGTTGTATATCCTTTAATTCTAGAGTTAAATTGATAAATAACGTGTACGAATTTGTTTAACGCATTTGTTTTGGTTACTCGACGTCTCCGTTCTCGTGTAGCCTACATATTGCGTTTTTTTTTTTAATTTGCTTACCGGGCTAAAGGTTAGCATGTTTAAAATACGTAAGTCGTTTTGTTCATCATATTTAAGTAGATAACTCATCAGTTGTTTGCATCAGAGCGATAATTTTTGAGATAGTTATTAAAACTGTTTAAAGGTTGTCAAACGTTGTTTCTCGTTGTATATCCTTTAATTCAAGAGTTAAATTGATAAATAACGTGTACGAATTTGTTTAACGCATTTGTTTTGGTTACTCGACGTCTCCGTTCTCGTGTAGCCTACATATTGCGTTTTTTTTTTAATTTGCTTACCGGGCTAAAGGTTAGCATGTTTAAAATACGTAAGTCGTTTTGTTCATCAAATTTAAGTAGATAACTCATCAGTTGTTTGCATCAGTGCGATAATTTTTGAGATATTTATTAAAACTGTTTAAAGGTTGTCAAACGTTGTTTCTCGTTGTATATCCTTTAATTCTAGAGTTAAATTGATAAATAACGTGTACGAATTTGTTAAACGCATTTGTTTTGGTTACTCGACGTCTCCGTTCTCGTGTAGCCTACATATTGCGTTTTTTTTAATTTGCTTACCGGGCTAAAGGTTAGCATGTTTAAAATACGTAAGTCGTTTTGTTCATCAAATTTAAGTAGATAACTCATCAGTTGTTTGCATCAGAGCGATAATTTTTGAGATAGTTATTAAAACTGTTTAAAGGTTGTCAAACGTTGTTTCTCGTTGTATATCCTATAATTCTAGAGTTAAATTGATAAATAACGTGTACGAATTTGTTTAACGCATTTGTTTTGGTTACTCGACGTCTCCGTTCTCGTGTAGCCTACATATTGCGTTTTTTTTTTAATTTGCTTACCGGGCTAAAGGTTAGCATGTTTAAAATACGTAAGTCGTTTTGTTCATCATATTTAAGTAGATAACTCATCAGTTGTTTGCATCAGAGCGATAATTTTTGAGATAGTTATTAAAACTGTTTAAAGGTTGTCAAACGTTGTTTCTCGTTGTATATCCTTTAATTCTAGAGTTAAATTGATAAATAACGTGTACGAATTTGTTTAACGCATTTGTTTTGGTTACTCGACGTCTCCGTTCTCGTATAGCCTACATATTGCGTTTTTTTTTTTTAATTTGCTTACCGGGCTAAAGGTTAGCATGTTGAAAATACGTAAGTCGTTTTGTTCATCATATTTAAGTAGATAACTCATCAGTTGTTTGCATCAGAGCGATAATTTTTGAGATAGTTATTAAAACTGTTTAACGGTTGTCAAACGTTGTTTCTCGTTGTATATCCTTTAATTCTAGAGTTAAATTGATAAATAACGTGTACGAATTTGTTTAACGCATTTGTTTTGGTTACTCGATGTCTCCGTTCTCGTGTAGCCTACATATTGCGTTTTTTTTTTAATTTGCTTACCGGGCTAAAGGTTAGCATGTTTAAAATACGTAAGTCGTTTTGTTCATCATATTTAAGTAGATAACTCATCAGTTTTTTGCATCAGAGCGATAATTTTTGAGACAGTTATTAAAACTGTTTAAAGGTTGTCAAAAGTTGTTTCTCGTTGTATATCCTTTAATTCTAGAGTTAAATTGATAAATAACGTGTACGAATTTGTTTAACGCATTTGTTTTGGTTACTCGACGTCTCCGTTCTCGTGTAGCCTACATATTGGGTTTTTTTTTTAATTTGCTTACCGGGCTAAAGGTTAGCGTGCTTAAAATACGTAAGTCGTTTTGTTCAACAAATTTAAGTAGATAACTCATCAGTTGTTTGCATCAGAGCGACAATTTTTGAGATAGTTATTAAAACTGTTTAAAGGTTGTCAAACGTTGTTTCTCGTTGTATATCCTTTAATTCTAGAGTTAAATTGATAAATAACGTGTACGAATTTGTTTAACGCATTTGTTTTGGTTACTCGACGTCTCCGTTCTCGTGTAGCCTACATATTGCGTTTTTTTTTTTAATTTGCTTACCGGGCTAAAGGTTAGCATGTTTAAAATACGTAAGTCGTTTTGTTCAACAAATTTAAGTAGATAACTCATCAGTTGTTTGCATCAGAACGATAATTTTTGAGATAGTTATTAAAACTGTTTAAAGGTTGTCAAACGTGGTTTCTCGTTGTATATCCTTTAATTCTAGAGTTAAATTGATAAATAACGTGTACGAATTTGTTTAACGCATTTGTTTTGGTTACTCGACGTCTCCGTTCTCGTGTAGCCTACATATTGCGTTTTTTTTTTAATTTGCTTACCGGGCTAAAGGTTAGCATGTTTAAAATACGTAAGTCGTTTTGTTCATCAAATTTAAGTAGATAACTCATCAGTTGTTTGCATCAGTGCGATAATTTTTGAGATAGTTATTAAAACTGTTTAAAGGTTGTCAAACGTTGTTTCTCGTTGTATATCCTTTAATTCTAGAGTTAAATTGATAAATAACGTGTACGAATTTGTTTAACGCATTTGTTTTGGTTACTCGACGTCTCCGTTCTCGTGTAGCCTACATATTGCGTTTTTTTTTTAATTTGCTTACCGGGCTAAAGGTTAGCATGTTTAAAATACGTAAGTCGTTTTGTTCATCAAATTTAAGTAGATAACTCATCAGTTGTTTGCATCAGAGCGATAATTTTTGAGATAGTTATTAAAACTGTTTAAAGGTTGTCAAACGTTGTTTCTCGTTGTATATCCTTTAATTCTAGAGTTAAATTGATAAATAACGTGTACGAATTTGTTTAACGCATTTGTTTTGGTTACTCGACGTCTCCGTTCTCGTGTAGCCTACATATTGCGTTTTTTTTTAATTTGCTTACCGGGCTAAAGGTTAGCATGTTTAAAATACGTAAGTCGTTTTGTTCATCATATTTAAGTAGATAACTCATCAGTTGTTTGCATCAGAGCGATAATTTTTGAGATAGTTATTAAAACTGTTTAAAGGTTGTCAAACGTTGTTTCTCGTTGTATATCCTTTAATTCAAGAGTTAAATTGATAAATAACGTGTACGAATTTGTTTAACGCATTTGTTTTGGTTACTCGACGTCTCCGTTCTCGTGTAGCCTACATATTGCGTTTTTTTTTTAATTTGCTTACCGGGCTAAAGGTTAGCATGTTTAAAATACGTAAGTCGTTTTGTTCATCATATTTAAGTAGATAACTCATCAGTTGTTTGCATCAGAGCGATAATTTTTGAGATAGTTATTAAAACTGTTTAACGGTTGTCAAACGTTGTTTCTCGTTGTATATCCTTTAATTCTAGAGTTAAATTGATAAATAACGTGTACGAATTTGTTTAACGCATTTGTTTTGGTTACTCGACGTCTCCGTTCTCGTGTAGCCTACATATTGCGTTTTTTTTTTTAATTTGCTTACCGGGCTAAAGGTTAGCATGTTTAAAATACGTAAGTCGTTTTGTTCAACAAATTTAAGTAGATAACTCATCAGTTGTTTGCATCAGAGCGACAATTTTTGAGATAGTTATTAAAACTGTTTAAAGGTTGTCAAACGTTGTTTCTCGTTGTATATCCTTTAATTCTAGAGTTAAATTGAAAAATAACGTGTACGAATTTGTTTAACGCATTTGTTTTGGTTACTCGACATCTCCGTTCTCGTGTAGCCTACATATTGCGTTTTTTTTTTAATTTGCTTACCGGGCTAAAGGTTAGCATGTTTAAAATACGTAAGTCGTTTTGTTCATCAAATTTAAGTAGATAACTCATCAGTTGTTTGCATCAGAGCGATAATTTTTGAGATAGTTATTAAAACTGTTTAAAGGTTGTCAAACGTTGTTTCTCGTTGTATATCCTTTAATTCTAGAGTTAAATTGATAAATAATGTGTACGAATTTGTTTAACGCATTTGTTTTGGTTACTCGACGTCTCCGTTCTCGTGTAGCCTACATATTGCGTTTTTTTTTTAATTTGCTTACCGGGCTAAAGGTTAGCATGTTTAAAATACGTAAGTCGTTTTGTTCAACAAATTTAAGTAGATAACTCATCAGTTGTTTGCATCAGAGCGATAATTTTTGAGATAGTTATTAAAACTGTTTAAAGGTTGTCAAACGTTGTTTCTCGTTGTATATCCTTTAATTCTAGAGTTAAATTGATAAATAACGTGTACGAATTTGTTTAACGCATTTGTTTTGGTTACTCGACGTCTCCGTTCTCATGTAGCCTACATATTGCGTTTTTTTTTTAATTTGCTTACCGGGCTAAAGGTTAGCATGTTTAAAATACGTAAGTCGTTTTGTTCAACAAATTTAAGTAGATAACTCATCAGTTGTTTGCATCAGAGCGATAATTTTTGAGATAGTTATTGAAACTGTTTAAAGGTTGTCAAACGTTGTTTCTCGTTGTATATCCTTTAATTCTAGAGTTAAATTGATAAATAACGTGTACGAATTTGTTTAACGCATTTGTTTTGGTTACTCGACGTCTCCGTTCTCGTGTAGCCTACATATTGCGTTTTTTTTTTTAATTTGCTTACCGGGCTAAAGGTTAGCATGTTTAAAATACGTAAGTCGTTTTGTTCATCAAATTTAAGTAGATAACTCATCGTTGTTTGCATCTGAGCGATAATTTTTGAGATAGTTATTAAAACTGTTTAAAGGTTGTCAAACGTTGTTTCTCGTTGTATATCCTTTAATTCTAGAGTTAAATTGATAAATAACGTGTACGAATTTGTTTAACGCATTTGTTTTGGTTACTCGACGTCTCCGTTCTCGTGTAGCCTACATATTGCGTTTTTTTTTTAATTTGCTTACCGGGCTAAAGGTTAGCATGTTTAAAATACGTAAGTCGTTTTGTTCATCAAATTTAAGTAGATAACTCATCAGTTGTTTGCATCAGAGCGATAATTTTTGAGATAGTTATTAAAACTGTTTAAAGGTTGTCAAACGTTGTTTCTCGTTGCATATCCTTTAATTCTAGAGTTAAATTGATAAATAACGTGTACGAATTTGTTTAACGCATTTGTTTTGGTTACTCGACGACTCCGTTCTCGTGTAGCCTACATATTGCGTTTTTTTTTAATTTGCTTACCGGGCTAAAGGTTAGCATGTTTAAAATACGTAAGTCGTTTTGTTCATCAAATTTAAGTAGATAACTCATCAGTTGTTTGCATCAGAGCGATAATTTTTGAGATAGTTATTAAAACTGTTTAAAGGTTGTCAAACGTTGTTTCTCGTTGTATATCCTTTAATTCTAGAGTTAAATTGATAAATAACGTGTACGAATTTGTTTAACGCATTTGTTTTGGTTACTCGACGTCTCCGTTCTCGTGTAGCCTACATATTGCGTTTTTTTTTTAATTTGCTTACCGGGCTAAAGGTTAGCATGTTTAAAATACGTAAGTCGTTTTGTTCAACAAATTTAAGTAGATAACTCATCAGTTGTTTGCATCAGAGCGACAATTTTTGAGATAGTTATTAAAACTGTTTAAAGGTTGTCAAACGTTGTTTCTCGTTGTATATCCTTTAATTCTAGAGTTAAATTGATAAATAACGTGTACGAATTTGTTTAACGCATTTGTTTTGGTTACCCGACGTCTCCGTTCTCGTGTAGCCTACATATTGCGTTTTTTTTTTAATTTGCTTACCGGGCTAAAGGTTAGCATGTTTAAAATACGTAAGTCGTTTTGTTCATCAAATTTAAGTAGATAACTCATCAGTTGTTTGCATCAGAGCGATAATTTTTGAGATAGTTATTAAAACTGTTTAAAGGTTGTCAAACGTTGTTTCTCGTTGTATATCCTTTAATTCTAGAGTTAAATTGATAAATAACGTGTACGAATTTGTTTAACGCATTTGTTTTAGTTACTCGACGTCTCCGTTCTCGTGTAGCCTACATATTGCGTTTTTTTTTTTAATTTGCTTACCGGGCTAAAGGTTAGCATGTTTAAAATACGTAAGTCGTTTTGTTCATCAAATTTAAGTAGATAACTCATCAGTTGTTTGCATCAGAGCGACAATTTTTGAGATAGTTATTAAAACTGTTTAAAGGTTGTCAAACGTTGTTTCTCGTTGTATATCCTTTAATTCTAGAGTTAAATTGATAAATAACGTGTACGAATTTGTTTAACACATTTGTTTTGGTTACTCGACGTCTCCGTTCTCGTGTAGCCTACATATTGCGTTTTTTTTTTAATTTGCTTACCGGGCTAAAGGTTAGCATGTTTAAAATACGTAAGTCGTTTTGTTCATCAAATTTAAGTAGATAACTCATCAGTTGTTTGCATCAGAGCGATAATTTTTGAGATAGTTATTAAAACTGTCTAAAGGTTGTCAAACGTTGTTTCTCGTTGTATATCCTTTAATTCTAGAGTTAAATTGATAAATAACGTGTACGAATTTGTTTAACGCATTTGTTTTGGTTACTCGACGTCTCCGTTCTCGTGTAGCCTACATATTGCGTTTTTTTTTTAATTTGCTTACCGGGCTAAAGGTTAGCATGTTTAAAATACGTAAGTCGTTTTGTTCATCATATTTAAGTAGATAACTCATCAGTTGTTTGCATCAGAGCGATAATTTTTGAGATAGTTATTAAAACTGTTTAAAGGTTGTCAAACGTTGTTTCTCGTTGTATATCCTTTAATTCTAGAGTTAAATTGATAAATAACGTGTACGAATTTGTTTAACGCATTTGTTTTGGTTACTCGACGTCTCCGTTCTCGTGTAGCCTACATATTGCGTTTTTTTTTTAATTTGCTTACCGGGCTAAAGGTTAGCATGTTTAAAATACGTAAGTCGTTTTGTTCATCAAATTTAAGTAGATAACTCATCAGTTGTTTGCATCAGAGCGATAATTTTTGAGATAGTTATTAAAACTGTCTAAAGGTTGTCAAACGTTGTTTCTCGTTGTATATCCTTTAATTCTAGAGTTAAATTGATAAATAACGTGTACGAATTTGTTTAACGCATTTGTTTTGGTTACTCGACGTCTCCGTTCTCGTGTAGCCTACATATTGCGTTTTTTTTTTAATTTGCTTACCGGGCTAAAGGTTAGCATGTTTAAAATACGTAAGTCGTTTTGTTCATCAAATTTAAGTAGATAACTCATCAGTTGTTTGCATCAGAGCGATAATTTTTGAGATAGTTATTAAAACTGTTTAAAGGTTGTCAAACGTTGTTTCTCGTTGCATATCCTTTAATTCTAGAGTTAAATTGATAAATAACGTGTACGAATTTGTTTAACGCATTTGTTTTGGTTACTCGACGACTCCGTTCTCGTGTAGCCTACATATTGCGTTTTTTTTTTAATTTGCTTACCGGGCTAAAGGTTAGCATGTTTAAAATACGTAAGTCGTTTTGTTCATCAAATTTAAGTAGATAACTCATCAGCTGTTTGCATCAGAGCGATAATTTTTGAGATAGTTATTAAAACTGTTTAAAGGTTGTCAAACGTTGTTTCTCGTTGTATATCCTTTAATTCTAGAGTTAAATTGATAAATAACGTGTACGAATTTGTTTAACGCATTTGTTTTGGTTACTCGACGTCTCCGTTCTCGTGTAGCCTACATATTGCGTTTTTTTTTTAATTTGCTTACCGGGCTAAAGGTTAGCATGTTTAAAATACGTAAGTCGTTTTGTTCATCAAATTTAAGTAGATAACTCATCAGTTGTTTGCATCAGAGCGATAATTTTTGAGATAGTTATTAAAACTGTTTAAAGGTTGTCAAACGTTGTTTCTCGTTGCATATCCTTTAATTCTAGAGTTAAATTGATAAATAACGTGTACGAATTTGTTTAACGCATTTGTTTTAGTTACTCGACGTCTCCGTTCTCGTGTAGCCTACATATTGCGTTTTTTTTTTAATTTGCTTACCGGGCTAAAGGTTAGCATGTTTAAAATACGTAAGTCGTTTTGTTCATCAAATTTAAGTAGATAACTCATCAGTTGTTTGCATCAGAGCGACAATTTTTGAGATAGTTATTAAAACTGTTTAAAGGTTGTCAAACGTTGTTTCTCGTTGTATATCCTTTAATTCTAGAGTTAAATTGATAAATAACGTGTACGAATTTGTTTAACGCATTTGTTTTGGTTACTTGACGTCTCCGTTCTCGTGTAGCCTACATATTGCGTTTTTTTTTTAATTTGCTTACCGTGCTAAAGGTTAGCATGTTTAAAATACGTAAGTCGTTTTGTTCATCAAATTTAAGTAGATAACTCATCAGCTGTTTGCATCAGAGCGATAATTTTTGAGATAGTTATTAAAACTGTTTAAAGGTTGTCAAACGTTGTTTCTCGTTGTATATCCTTTAATTCTAGAGTTAAATTGATAAATAACGTGTACGAATTTGTTTAACGCATTTGTTTTGGTTACTCGACGTCTCCGTTCTCGTGTAGCCTACATATTGCGTTTTTTTTTTTAATTTGCTTACCGGGCTAAAGGTTAGCATGTTTAAAATACGTAAGTCGTTTTGTTCATCATATTTAAGTAGAAAACTCATCAGTTGTTTGCATCAGAGCGATAATTTTTGAGATAGTTATTAAAACTGTTTAAAGGTTGTCAAACGTTGTTTCTCGTTGTATATCCTTTAATTCTAGAGTTAAATTGATAAATAACGTGTACGAATTTGTTTAACGCATTTGTTTTGGTTACTCGACGTCTCCGTTCTCGTGTAGCCTACATATTGCGTTTTTTTTTTAATTTGCTTACCGGGCTAAAGGTTAGCATGTTTAAAATACGTAAGTCGTTTTGTTCATCAAATTTAAGTAGATAACTCATCAGTTGTTTGCATCAGAGCGATAATTTTTGAGATAGTTATTAAAACTGTTTAAAGGTTGTCAAACGTTGTTTCTCGTTGCATATCCTTTAATTCTAGAGTTAAATTGATAAATAACGTGTACGAATTTGTTTAACGCATTTGTTTTGGTTACTCGACGACTCCGTTCTCGTGTAGCCTACATATTGCGTTTTTTTTTAATTTGCTTACCGGGCTAAAGGTTAGCATGTTTAAAATACGTAAGTCGTTTTGTTCATCAAATTTAAGTAGATAACTCATCAGTTGTTTGCATCAGAGCGATAATTTTTGAGATAGTTATTAAAACTGTTTAAAGGTTGTCAAACGTTGTTTCTCGTTGTATATCCTTTAATTCTAGAGTTAAATTGATAAATAACGTGTACGAATTTGTTTAACGCATTTGTTTTGGTTACTCGACGTCTCCGTTCTCGTGTAGCCTACATATTGCGTTTTTTTTTTAATTTGCTTACCGGGCTAAAGGTTAGCATGTTTAAAATACGTAAGTCGTTTTGTTCAACAAATTTAAGTAGATAACTCATCAGTTGTTTGCATCAGAGCGACAATTTTTGAGATAGTTATTAAAACTGTTTAAAGGTTGTCAAACGTTGTTTCTCGTTGTATATCCTTTAATTCTAGAGTTAAATTGATAAATAACGTGTACGAATTTGTTTAACGCATTTGTTTTGGTTACCCGACGTCTCCGTTCTCGTGTAGCCTACATATTGCGTTTTTTTTTTAATTTGCTTACCGGGCTAAAGGTTAGCATGTTTAAAATACGTAAGTCGTTTTGTTCATCAAATTTAAGTAGATAACTCATCAGTTGTTTGCATCAGAGCGATAATTTTTGAGATAGTTATTAAAACTGTTTAAAGGTTGTCAAACGTTGTTTCTCGTTGTATATCCTTTAATTCTAGAGTTAAATTGATAAATAACGTGTACGAATTTGTTTAACGCATTTGTTTTGGTTACTCGACGTCTCCGTTCTCGTGTAGCCTACATATTGCGTTTTTTTTTTAATTTGCTTACCGGGCTAAAGGTTAGCATGTTTAAAATACGTAAGTCGTTTTGTTCATCAAATTTAAGTAGATAACTCATCAGTTGTTTGCATCAGAGCGATAATTTTTGAGATAGTTATTAAAACTGTTTAAAGGTTGTCAAACGTTGTTTCTCGTTGCATATCCTTTAATTCTAGAGTTAAATTGATAAATAACGTGTACGAATTTGTTTAACGCATTTGTTTTGGTTACTCGACGACTCCGTTCTCGTGTAGCCTACATATTGCGTTTTTTTTTAATTTGCTTACCGGGCTAAAGGTTAGCATGTTTAAAATACGTAAGTCGTTTTGTTCATCAAATTTAAGTAGATAACTCATCAGTTGTTTGCATCAGAGCGATAATTTTTGAGATAGTTATTAAAACTGTTTAAAGGTTGTCAAACGTTGTTTCTCGTTGTATATCCTTTAATTCTAGAGTTAAATTGATAAATAACGTGTACGAATTTGTTTAACGCATTTGTTTTGGTTACCCGACGTCTCCGTTCTCGTGTAGCCTACATATTGCGTTTTTTTTTTAATTTGCTTACCGGGCTAAAGGTTAGCATGTTTAAAATACGTAAGTCGTTTTGTTCATCAAATTTAAGTAGATAACTCATCAGTTGTTTGCATCAGAGCGATAATTTTTGAGATAGTTATTAAAACTGTTTAAAGGTTGTCAAACGTTGTTTCTCGTTGTATATCCTTTAATTCTAGAGTTAAATTGATAAATAACGTGTACGAATTTGTTTAACGCATTTGTTTTAGTTACTCGACGTCTCCGTTCTCGTGTAGCCTACATATTGCGTTTTTTTTTTTAATTTGCTTACCGGGCTAAAGGTTAGCATGTTTAAAATACGTAAGTCGTTTTGTTCATCAAATTTAAGTAGATAACTCATCAGTTGTTTGCATCAGAGCGACAATTTTTGAGATAGTTATTAAAACTGTTTAAAGGTTGTCAAACGTTGTTTCTCGTTGTATATCCTTTAATTCTAGAGTTAAATTGATAAATAACGTGTACGAATTTGTTTAACGCATTTGTTTTGGTTACTCGACGTCTCCGTTCTCGTGTAGCCTACATATTGCGTTTTTTTTTTAATTTGCTTACCGGGCTAAAGGTTAGCATGTTTAAAATACGTAAGTCGTTTTGTTCATCAAATTTAAGTAGATAACTCATCAGTTGTTTGCATCAGAGCGATAATTTTTGAGATAGTTATTAAAACTGTCTAAAGGTTGTCAAACGTTGTTTCTCGTTGTATATCCTTTAATTCTAGAGTTAAATTGATAAATAACGTGTACGAATTTGTTTAACGCATTTGTTTTGGTTACTCGACGTCTCCGTTCTCGTGTAGCCTACATATTGCGTTTTTTTTTTAATTTGCTTACCGGGCTAAAGGTTAGCATGTTTAAAATACGTAAGTCGTTTTGTTCATCATATTTAAGTAGATAACTCATCAGTTGTTTGCATCAGAGCGATAATTTTTGAGATAGTTATTAAAACTGTTTAAAGGTTGTCAAACGTTGTTTCTCGTTGTATATCCTTTAATTCTAGAGTTAAATTGATAAATAACGTGTACGAATTTGTTTAACGCATTTGTTTTGGTTACTCGACGTCTCCGTTCTCGTGTAGCCTACATATTGCGTTTTTTTTTTAATTTGCTTACCGGGCTAAAGGTTAGCATGTTTAAAATACGTAAGTCGTTTTGTTCATCAAATCTAAGTAGATAACTCATCAGTTGTTTGCATCAGAGCGACAATTTTTGAGATAGTTATTACAACTGTTTAAAGGTTGTCAAACGTTGTTTCTCGTTGTATATCCTTTAATTCTAGAGTTAAATTGATAAATAACGTGTACGAATTTGTTTAACGCATTTGTTTTGGTTACCCGACGTCTCCGTTCTCGTGTAGCCTACATATTGCGTTTTTTTTTTAACTTGCTTACCGGGCTAAAGGTTAGCATGTTTAAAATACGTAAGTCGTTTTGTTCAACAAATTTAAGTAGATAACTCATCAGTTGTTTGCATCAGAGCGATAATTTTTGAGATAGTTATTAAAACTGTTTAAAGGTTGTCAAACGTTGTTTCTCGTTGTATATCCTTTAATTCTAGAGTTAAATTGATAAATAACGTGTACGAATTTGTTTAACGCATTTGTTTTGGTTACTCGACGTCTCCGTTCTCGTGTAGCCTACATATTGCGTTTTTTTTTTTAATTTGCTTACCGGGCTAAAGGTTAGCATGTTTAAAATACGTAAGTCGTTTTGTTCATCAAATTTAAGTAGATAACTCATCAGTTGTTTGCATCAGAGCGATAATTTTTGAGATAGTTATTAAAACTGTTTAAAGGTTGTCAAACGTTGTTTCTCGTTGTATATCCTTTAATTCTAGAGTTAAATTGATAAATAACGTGTACGAATTTGTTTAACGCATTTGTTTTGGTTACTCGACGTCTCCGTTCTCGTGTAGCCTACATATTGCGTTTTTTTTTAATTTGCTTACCGGGCTAAAGTTTAGCATGTTTAAAATACGTAAGTCGCTTTGTTCATCAAATTTAAGTAGATAACTCATCAGTTGTTTGCATCAGAGCGATAATTTTTGAGATAGTTATTAAAACTGTTTAAAGGTTGTCAAACGTTGTTTCTCGTTGTATATCCTTTAATTCTAGAGTTAAATTGATAAATAACGTGTACGAATTTGTTTAACGCATTTGTTTTGGTTACTCGACGTCTCCGTTCTCGTGTAGCCTACATATTGCGTTTTTTTTTTAATTTGCTTACCGGGCTAAAGGTTAGCATGTTTAAAATACGTAAGTCGTTTTGTTCAACAAATTTAAGTAGATAACTCATCAGTTGTTTGCATCAGAGCGACAATTTTTGAGATAGTTATTAAAACTGTTTAAAGGTTGTCAAACGTTGTTTCTCGTTGTATATCCTTTAATTCTAGAGTTAAGTTGATAAATAACGTGTACGAATTTGTTTAACGTATTTGTTTTGGTTACTCGACGTCTCCGTTCTCGTGTAGCCTACATATTGCGTTTTTTTTTTAATTTGCTTACCGGGCTAAAGGTTAGCATGTTTAAAATACGTAAGTCGTTTTGTTCATCAAATTTAAGTAGATAACTCATCAGTTGTTTGCATCAGAGCGATAATGTTTGAGATAGTTATTAAAACTGTTTAAAGGTTGTCAAACGTTGTTTCTCGTTGTATATCCTTTAATTCTAGAGTTAAATTGATAAATAACGTGTACGAATTTGTTTAACGCATTTGTTTTAGTTACTCGACGTCTCCGTTCTCGTGTAGCCTACATATTGCGTTTTTTTTTTAATTTGCTTACCGGGCTAAAGGTTAGCATGTTTAAAATACGTAAGTCGTTTTGTTCATCAAATTTAAGTAGATAACTCATCAGTTGTTTGCATCAGAGCGACAATTTTTGAGATAGTTATTAAAACTGTTTAAAGGTTGTCAAACGTTGTTTCTCGTTGTATATCCTTTAATTCTAGAGTTAAATTGATAAATAACGTGTACGAATTTGTTTAACGCATTTGTTTTGGTTACTTGACGTCTCCGTTCTCGTGTAGCCTACATATTGCGTTTTTTTTTTAATTTGCTTACCGTGCTAAAGGTTAGCATGTTTAAAATACGTAAGTCGTTTTGTTCATCAAATTTAAGTAGATAACTCATCAGCTGTTTGCATCAGAGCGATAATTTTTGAGATAGTTATTAAAACTGTTTAAAGGTTGTCAAACGTTGTTTCTCGTTGTATATCCTTTAATTCTAGAGTTAAATTGATAAATAACGTGTACGAATTTGTTTAACGCATTTGTTTTGGTTACTCGACGTCTCCGTTCTCGTGTAGCCTACATATTGCGTTTTTTTTTTTAATTTGCTTACCGGGCTAAAGGTTAGCATGTTTAAAATACGTAAGTCGTTTTGTTCATCATATTTAAGTAGAAAACTCATCAGTTGTTTGCATCAGAGCGATAATTTTTGAGATAGTTATTAAAACTGTTTAAAGGTTGTCAAACGTTGTTTCTCGTTGTATATCCTTTAATTCTAGAGTTAAATTGATAAATAACGTGTACGAACTTGTTTAACGCATTTGTTTTGGTTACTCGACGTCTCCGTTCTCGTGTAGCCTACATATTGCGTTTTTTTTTTAATTTGCTTACCGGGCTAAAGGTTAGCATGTTTAAAATACGTAAGTCGTTTTGTTCATCAAATTTAAGTAGATAACTCATCAGTTGTTTGCATCAGAGCGATAATTTTTGAGATAGTTATTAAAACTGTTTAAAGGTTGTCAAACGTTGTTTCTCGTTGCATATCCTTTAATTCTAGAGTTAAATTGATAAATAACGTGTACGAATTTGTTTAACGCATTTGTTTTGGTTACTCGACGACTCCGTTCTCGTGTAGCCTACATATTGCGTTTTTTTTTAATTTGCTTACCGGGCTAAAGGTTAGCATGTTTAAAATACGTAAGTCGTTTTGTTCATCAAATTTAAGTAGATAACTCATCAGTTGTTTGCATCAGAGCGATAATTTTTGAGATAGTTATTAAAACTGTTTAAAGGTTGTCAAACGTTGTTTCTCGTTGTATATCCTTTAATTCTAGAGTTAAATTGATAAATAACGTGTACGAATTTGTTTAACGCATTTGTTTTGGTTACTCGACGTCTCCGTTCTCGTGTAGCCTACATATTGCGTTTTTTTTTTAATTTGCTTACCGGGCTAAAGGTTAGCATGTTTAAAATACGTAAGTCGTTTTGTTCAACAAATTTAAGTAGATAACTCATCAGTTGTTTGCATCAGAGCGACAATTTTTGAGATAGTTATTAAAACTGTTTAAAGGTTGTCAAACGTTGTTTCTCGTTGTATATCCTTTAATTCTAGAGTTAAATTGATAAATAACGTGTACGAATTTGTTTAACGCATTTGTTTTGGTTACCCGACGTCTCCGTTCTCGTGTAGCCTACATATTGCGTTTTTTTTTTAATTTGCTTACCGGGCTAAAGGTTAGCATGTTTAAAATACGTAAGTCGTTTTGTTCATCAAATTTAAGTAGATAACTCATCAGTTGTTTGCATCAGAGCGATAATTTTTGAGATAGTTATTAAAACTGTTTAAAGGTTGTCAAACGTTGTTTCTCGTTGTATATCCTTTAATTCTAGAGTTAAATTGATAAATAACGTGTACGAATTTGTTTAACGCATTTGTTTTAGTTACTCGACGTCTCCGTTCTCGTGTAGCCTACATATTGCGTTTTTTTTTTTTATTTGCTTACCGGGCTAAAGGTTAGCATGTTTAAAATACGTAAGTCGTTTTGTTCATCAAATTTAAGTAGATAACTCATCAGTTGTTTGCATCAGAGCGACAATTTTTGAGATAGTTATTAAAACTGTTTAAAGGTTGTCAAACGTTGTTTCTCGTTGTATATCCTTTAATTCTAGAGTTAAATTGATAAATAACGTGTACGAATTTGTTTAACGCATTTGTTTTGGTTACTCGACGTCTCCGTTCTCGTGTAGCCTACATATTGCGTTTTTTTTTTAATTTGCTTACCGGGCTAAAGGTTAGCATGTTTAAAATACGTAAGTCGTTTTGTTCATCAAATTTAAGTAGATAACTCATCAGTTGTTTGCATCAGAGCGATAATTTTTGAGATAGTTATTAAAACTGTCTAAAGGTTGTCAAACGTTGTTTCTCGTTGTATATCCTTTAATTCTAGAGTTAAATTGATAAATAACGTGTACGAATTTGTTTAACGCATTTGTTTTGGTTACTCGACGTCTCCGTTCTCGTGTAGCCTACATATTGCGTTTTTTTTTTAATTTGCTTACCGGGCTAAAGGTTAGCATGTTTAAAATACGTAAGTCGTTTTGTTCATCATATTTAAGTAGATAACTCATCAGTTGTTTGCATCAGAGCGATAATTTTTGAGATAGTTATTAAAACTGTTTAAAGGTTGTCAAACGTTGTTTCTCGTTGTATATCCTTTAATTCTAGAGTTAAATTGATAAATAACGTGTACGAATTTGTTTAACGCATTTGTTTTGGTTACTCGACGTCTCCGTTCTCGTGTAGCCTACATATTGCGTTTTTTTTTTAATTTGCTTACCGGGCTAAAGGTTAGCATGTTTAAAATACGTAAGTCGTTTTGTTCAACAAATTTGAGTAGATAACTCATCAGTTGTTTGCATCAGAGCGACAATTTTTGAGATAGTTATTAAAACTGTTTAAAGGTTGTCAAACGTTGTTTCTCGTTGTATATCCTTTAATTCTAGAGTTAAATTGATAAATAACGTGTACGAATTTGTTTAACGCATTTGTTTTGGTTACTCGACGTCTCCGTTCTCGTGTAGCCTACATATTGCGTTTTTTTTTTAATTTGCTTACCGGGCTAAAGGTTAGCATGTTTAAAATACGTAAGTCGTTTTGTTCATCAAATCTAAGTAGATAACTCATCAGTTGTTTGCATCAGAGCGACAATTTTTGAGATAGTTATTACAACTGTTTAAAGGTTGTCAAACGTTGTTTCTCGTTGTATATCCTTTAATTCTAGAGTTAAATTGATAAATAACGTGTACGAATTTGTTTAACGCATTTGTTTTGGTTACCCGACGTCTCCGTTCTCGTGTAGCCTACATATTGCGTTTTTTTTTTAACTTGCTTACCGGGCTAAAGGTTAGCATGTTTAAAATACGTAAGTCGTTTTGTTCAACAAATTTAAGTAGATAACTCATCAGTTGTTTGCATCAGAGCGATAATTTTTGAGATAGTTATTAAAACTGTTTAAAGGTTGTCAAACGTTGTTTCTCGTTGTATATCCTTTAATTCTAGAGTTAAATTGATAAATAACGTGTACGAATTTGTTTAACGCATTTGTTTTGGTTACTCGACGTCTCCGTTCTCGTGTAGCCTACATATTGCGTTTTTTTTTTTAATTTGCTTACCGGGCTAAAGGTTAGCATGTTTAAAATACGTAAGTCGTTTTGTTCATCAAATTTAAGTAGATAACTCATCAGTTGTTTGCATCAGAGCGATAATTTTTGAGATAGTTATTAAAACTGTTTAAAGGTTGTCAAACGTTGTTTCTCGTTGTATATCCTTTAATTCTAGAGTTAAATTGATAAATAACGTGTACGAATTTGTTTAACGCATTTGTTTTGGTTACTCGACGTCTCCGTTCTCGTGTAGCCTACATATTGCGTTTTTTTTTAATTTGCTTACCGGGCTAAAGGTTAGCATGTTTAAAATACGTAAGTCGCTTTGTTCATCAAATTTAAGTAGATAACTCATCAGTTGTTTGCATCAGAGCGATAATTTTTGAGATAGTTATTAAAACTGTTTAAAGGTTGTCAAACGTTGTTTCTCGTTGTATATCCTTTAATTCTAGAGTTAAATTGATAAATAACGTGTACGAATTTGTTTAACGCATTTGTTTTGGTTACTCGACGTCTCCGTTCTCGTGTAGCCTACATATTGCGTTTTTTTTTTAATTTGCTTACCGGGCTAAAGGTTAGCATGTTTAAAATACGTAAGTCGTTTTGTTCAACAAATTTAAGTAGATAACTCATCAGTTGTTTGCATCAGAGCGACAATTTTTGAGATAGTTATTAAAACTGTTTAAAGGTTGTCAAACGTTGTTTCTCGTTGTATATCCTTTAATTCTAGAGTTAAGTTGATAAATAACGTGTACGAATTTGTTTAACGTATTTGTTTTGGTTACTCGACGTCTCCGTTCTCGTGTAGCCTACATATTGCGTTTTTTTTTTAATTTGCTTACCGGGCTAAAGGTTAGCATGTTTAAAATACGTAAGTCGTTTTGTTCATCAAATTTAAGTAGATAACTCATCAGTTGTTTGCATCAGAGCGATAATGTTTGAGATAGTTATTAAAACTGTTTAAAGGTTGTCAAACGTTGTTTCTCGTTGTATATCCTTTAATTCTAGAGTTAAATTGATAAATAACGTGTACGAATTTGTTTAACGCATTTGTTTTAGTTACTCGACGTCTCCGTTCTCGTGTAGCCTACATATTGCGTTTTTTTTTTAATTTGCTTACCGGGCTAAAGGTTAGCATGTTTAAAATACGTAAGTCGTTTTGTTCATCAAATTTAAGTAGATAACTCATCAGTTGTTTGCATCAGAGCGACAATTTTTGAGATAGTTATTAAAACTGTTTAAAGGTTGTCAAACGTTGTTTCTCGTTGTATATCCTTTAATTCTAGAGTTAAATTGATAAATAACGTGTACGAATTTGTTTAACGCATTTGTTTTGGTTACTTGACGTCTCCGTTCTCGTGTAGCCTACATATTGCGTTTTTTTTTTAATTTGCTTACCGTGCTAAAGGTTAGCATGTTTAAAATACGTAAGTCGTTTTGTTCATCAAATTTAAGTAGATAACTCATCAGCTGTTTGCATCAGAGCGATAATTTTTGAGATAGTTATTAAAACTGTTTAAAGGTTGTCAAACGTTGTTTCTCGTTGTATATCCTTTAATTCTAGAGTTAAATTGATAAATAACGTGTACGAATTTGTTTAACGCATTTGTTTTGGTTACTCGACGTCTCCGTTCTCGTGTAGCCTACATATTGCGTTTTTTTTTTTAATTTGCTTACCGGGCTAAAGGTTAGCATGTTTAAAATACGTAAGTCGTTTTGTTCATCATATTTAAGTAGAAAACTCATCAGTTGTTTGCATCAGAGCGATAATTTTTGAGATAGTTATTAAAACTGTTTAAAGGTTGTCAAACGTTGTTTCTCGTTGTATATCCTTTAATTCTAGAGTTAAATTGATAAATAACGTGTACGAATTTGTTTAACGCATTTGTTTTGGTTACTCGACGTCTCCGTTCTCGTGTAGCCTACATATTGCGTTTTTTTTTTAATTTGCTTACCGGGCTAAAGGTTAACATGTTTAAAATACGTAAGTCGTTTTGTTCAACAAATTTGAGTAGATAACTCATCAGTTGTTTGCATCAGAGCGACAATTTTTGAGATAGTTATTAAAACTGTTTAAAGGTTGTCAAACGTTGTTTCTCGTTGTATATCCTTTAATTCTAGAGTTAAATTGATAAATAACGTATACGAATTTGTTTAACGCATTTGTTTTGGTTACTCGACGTCTCCGTTCTCGTGTAGCCTACATATTGCGTTTTTTTTTTAATTTGCTTACCGGGCTAAAGGTTAGCATGTTTAAAATACGTAAGTCGTTTTGTTCATCAAATTTAAGTAGATAACTCATCAGTTGTTTGCATCAGAGCGACAATTTTTGAGATAGTTATTACAACTGTTTAAAGGTTGTCAAACGTTGTTTCTCGTTGTATATCCTTTAATTCTAGAGTTAAATTGATAAATAACGTGTACGAATTTGTTTAACGCATTTGTTTTGGTTACCCGACGTCTCCGTTCTCGTGTAGCCTACATATTGCGTTTTTTTTTTAACTTGCTTACCGGGCTAAAGGTTAGCATGTTTAAAATACGTAAGTCGTTTTGTTCAACAAATTTAAGTAGATAACTCATCAGTTGTTTGCATCAGAGCGATAATTTTTGAGATAGTTATTAAAACTGTTTAAAGGTTGTCAAACGTTGTTTCTCGTTGTATATCCTTTAATTCTAGAGTTAAATTGATAAATAACGTGTACGAATTTGTTTAACGCATTTGTTTTGGTTACTCGACGTCTCCGTTCTCGTGTAGCCTACATATTGCGTTTTTTTTTTAATTTGCTTACCGGGCTAAAGGTTAGCATGTTTAAAATACGTAAGTCGTTTTGTTCATCAAATTTAAGTAGATAACTCATCAGTTGTTTGCATCAGAGCGATAATTTTTGAGATAGTTATTAAAACTGTTTAAAGGTTGTCAAACGTTGTTTCTCGTTGTATATCCTTTAATTCTAGAGTTAAATTGATAAATAACGTGTACGAATTTGTTTAACGCATTTGTTTTGATTACTCGACGTCTCCGTTCTCGTGTAGCCCACATATTGCGTTTTTTTTTTAATTTGCTTACCGGGCTAAAGGTTAGCATGTTTAAAATACGTAAGTCGTTTTGTTCATCATATTTAAGTAGATAACTCATCAGTTGTTTGCATCAGAGCGATAATTTTTGAGATAGTTATTAAAACTGTTTAAAGGTTGTCAAACGTTGTTTCTCGTTGTATATCCTTTAATTCTAGAGTTAAATTGATAAATAACGTGTACGAATTTGTTTAACGCATTTGTTTTGGTTACTCGCCGTCTCCGTTCTCGTGTAGCCTACATATTGCGTTTTTTTTTTAATTTGCTTACCGGGCCAAAGGTTAGCATGTTTAAAATGCGTAAGTCGTTTTGTTCATCATATTTAAGTAGATAACTCATCAGTTGTTTGCATCAGAGCGATAATTTTTGAGATAGTTATTAAAACTGTTTAAAGGTTGTCAAACGTTGTTTCTCGTTGTATATCCTTTAATTCTAGAGTTAAATTGATAAATAACGCGTACGAATTTGTTTAACGCATTTGTTTTGGTTACTCGACGTCTCCGTTCTCGTGTAGCCTACATATTGCGTTTTTTTTTTAATTTGCTTACCGGGCTAAAGGTTAGCATGTTTAAAATACGTAAGTCGTTTTGTTCAACAAATTTAAGTAGATAACTCATCAGTTGTTTGCATCAGAGCGATAATTTTTGAGATAGTTATTAAAACTGTTTAAAGGTTGTCAAACGTTGTTTCTCGTTGTATATCCTTTAATTCTAGAGTTAAATTGATAAATAACGTGTACGAATTTGTTTAACGCATTTGTTTTGATTACTCGACGTCTCCGTTCTCGTGTAGCCCACATATTGCGTTTTTTTTTTAATTTGCTTACCGGGCTAAAGGTTAGCATGTTTAAAATACGTAAGTCGTTTTGTTCATCATATTTAAGTAGATAACTCATCAGTTGTTTGCATCAGAGCGATAATTTTTGAGATAGTTATTAAAACTGTTTAAAGGTTGTCAAACGTTGTTTCTCGTTGTATATCCTTTAATTCTAGAGTTAAATTGATAAATAACGTGTACGAATTTGTTTAACGCATTTGTTTTGGTTACTCGACGTCTCCGTTCTCGTGTAGCCTACATATTGCGTTTTTTTTTTAATTTGCTTACCGGGCTAAAGGTTAGCATGTTTAAAATACGTAAGTCGTTTTGTTCATCAAATCTAAGTAGATAACTCATCAGTTGTTTGCATCAGAGCGATAATTTTTGAGATAGTTATTAAAACTGTTTAAAGGTTGTCAAACGTTGTTTCTCGTTGTATATCCTTTAATTCTAGAGTTAAATTGATAAATAACGTGTACGAATTTCTTTAACGCATTTGTTTTGGTTACTCGACGTCTCCGTTCTCGTGTAGCCTACATATTGCGTTTTTTTTTTTAATTTGCTTACCGGGCTAAAGGTTAGCATGTTTAAAATACGTAAGTCGTTTTGTTCAACAAATTTAAGTAGATAACTCATCAGTTGTTTGCATCAGAGCGACAATTTTTGAGATAGTTATTAAAACTGTTTAAAGGTTGTCAAACGTTGTTTCTCGTTGTATATCCTTTAATTCTAGAGTTAAATTGATAAATAACGTGTACGAATTTGTTTAAGGCATTTGTTTTGGTTACTCGACGTCTCCGTTCTCGTGTAGCCTACATATTGCGTTTTTTTTTTAATTTGCTTACCGGGCTAAAGGTTAGAATGTTTAAAATACGTAAGTCGTTTTGTTCATCATATTTAAGTAGGTAACTCATCAGTTGTTTGCATCAGAGCGATAATTTTTGAGATAGTTATTAAAACTGTTTAAAGGTTGTCAAACGTTGTTTCTCGTTGTATATCCTTTAATTCTAGAGTTAAATTGATAAATAACGTGTACGAATTTGTTTAACGCATTTGTTTTGGTTACTCGACGTCTCCGTTCTCGTGTAGCCTACATATTGCGTTTTTTTTTTAATTTGCTTACCGGGCTAAAGGTTAGCATGTTTAAAATACGTAAGTCGTTTTGCTCAACAAATTTAAGTAGATAACTCATCAGTTGTTTGCATCAGAGCGACAATTTTTGAGATAGTTATTAAAACTGTTTAAAGGTTGTCAAACGTTGTTTCTCGTTGTATATCCTTTAATTCTAGAGTTAAATTGATAAATAACGTGTACGAATTTGTTTAACGCATTTGTTTTGGTTACTCGACGTCTCCGTTCTCGTGTTGCGTTTTTTTTTTTTAATTTGCTTACCGGGCTAAAGGTTAGCATGTTTAAAATACGTAAGTCGTTTTGTTCATCAAATTTAAGTAGATAACTCATCAGTTGTTTGCATCAGAGCGATAATTTTTGAGATAGTTATTAAAACTGTTTAAAGGTTGTCAAACGTTGTTTCTCGTTGTATATCCTTTAATTCTAGAGTTAAATTGATAAATAACGTGTACGAATTTGTTTAACGCATTTGTTTTGGTTACTCGACGTCTCCGTTCTCGTGTAGCCTACATATTGCGTTTTTTTTTTAATTTGCTTACCGGGCTAAAGGTTAGCATGTTTAAAATACGTAAGTCGTTTTGTTCATCAAATTTAAGTAGATAACTCATCAGCTGTTTGCATCAGAGCGATAATTTTTGAGATAGTTATTAAAACTGTTTAAAGGTTGTCAAACGTTGTTTCTCGTTGTATATCCTTTAATTCTAGAGTTAAATTGATAAATAACGTGTACGAATTTGTTTAACGCATTTGTTTTGGTTACTCGACGTCTCCGTTATCGTGTAGCCTACATATTGCGTTTTTTTTTTAATTTGCTTACCGGGCTAAAGGTTAGCATGTTTAAAATACGTAAGTCGTTTTGTTCATCATATTTAAGTAGATAACTCATCAGTTGTTTGCATCAGAGCGATAATTTTTGAGATAGTTATTAAAACTGTTTAAAGGTTGTCAAACGTTGTTTCTCGTTGTATATCTTTTAATTCTAGAGTTAAATTGATAAATAACGTGTACGAATTTGTTTAACGCATTTGTTTTGGTTACTCGACGTCTCCGTTCTCGTGTAGCCTACATATTGCGTTTTTTTTTAATTTGCTTACCGGGCTAAAGGTTAACATGTTTAAAATACGTAAGTCGTTTTGTTCAACAAATTTGAGTAGATAACTCATCAGTTGTTTGCATCAGAGCGACAATTTTTGAGATAGTTATTAAAACTGTTGAAAGGTTGTCAAACGTTGTTTCTCGTTGTATATCCTTTAATTCTAGAGTTAAATTGATAAATAACGTATACGAATTTGTTTAACGCATTTGTTTTGGTTACTCGACGTCTCCGTTCTCGTGTAGCCTACATATTGCGTTTTTTTTTTAATTTGCTTACCGGGCTAAAGGTTAGCATGTTTAAAATACGTAAGTCGTTTTGTTCATCAAATTTAAGTAGATAACTCATCAGTTGTTTGCATCAGAGCGACAATTTTTGAGATAGTTATTACAACTGTTTAAAGGTTGTCAAACGTTGTTTTTCGTTGTATATCCTTTAATTCTAGAGTTAAATTGATAAATAACATGTACGAATTTGTTTAACGCATTTGTTTTGGTTACCCGACGTCTCCGTTCTCGTGTAGCCTACATATTGCGTTTTTTTTTTAACTTGCTTACCGGGCTAAAGGTTAGCATGTTTAAAATACGTAAGTCGTTTTGTTCAACAAATTTAAGTAGATAACTCATCAGTTGTTTGCATCAGAGCGATAATTTTTGAGATAGTTATTAAAACTGTTTAAAGGTTGTCAAACGTTGTTTCTCGTTGTATATCCTTTAATTCTAGAGTTAAATTGATAAATAACGTGTACGAATTTGTTTAACGCATTTGTTTTGGTTACTCGACGTCTCCGTTCTCGTGTAGCCTACATATTGCGTTTTTTTTTTAATTTGCTTACCGGGCTAAAGGTTAGCATGTTTAAAATACGTAAGTCGTTTTGTTCATCAAATTTAAGTAGATAACTCATCAGTTGTTTGCATCAGAGCGATAATTTTTGAGATAGTTATTAAAACTGTTTAAAGGTTGTCAAACGTTGTTTCTCGTTGTATATCCTTTAATTCTAGAGTTAAATTGATAAATAACGTGTACGAATTTGTTTAACGCATTTGTTTTGATTACTCGACGTCTCCGTTCTCGTGTAGCCCACATATTGCGTTTTTTTTTTAATTTGCTTACCGGGCTAAAGGTTAGCATGTTTAAAATACGTAAGTCGTTTTGTTCATCATATTTAAGTAGATAACTCATCAGTTGTTTGCATCAGAGCGATAATTTTTGAGATAGTTATTAAAACTGTTTAAAGGTTGTCAAACGTTGTTTCTCGTTGTATATCCTTTAATTCTAGAGTTAAATTGATAAATAACGTGTACGAATTTGTTTAACGCATTTGTTTTGGTTACTCGCCGTCTCCGTTCTCGTGTAGCCTACATATTGCGTTTTTTTTTTAATTTGCTTACCGGGCCAAAGGTTAGCATGTTTAAAATGCGTAAGTCGTTTTGTTCATCATATTTAAGTAGATAACTCATCAGTTGTTTGCATCAGAGCGATAATTTTTGAGATAGTTATTAAAACTGTTTAAAGGTTGTCAAACGTTGTTTCTCGTTGTATATCCTTTAATTCTAGAGTTAAATTGATAAATAACGCGTACGAATTTGTTTAACGCATTTGTTTTGGTTACTCGACGTCTCCGTTCTCGTGTAGCCTACATATTGCGTTTTTTTTTTAATTTGCTTACCGGGCTAAAGGTTAGCATGTTTAAAATACGTAAGTCGTTTTGTTCAACAAATTTAAGTAGATAACTCATCAGTTGTTTGCATCAGAGCGATAATTTTTGAGATAGTTATTAAAACTGTTTAAAGGTTGTCAAACGTTGTTTCTCGTTGTATATCCTTTAATTCTAGAGTTAAATTGATAAATAACGTGTACGAATTTGTTTAACGCATTTGTTTTGATTACTCGACGTCTCCGTTCTCGTGTAGCCCACATATTGCGTTTTTTTTTTAATTTGCTTACCGGGCTAAAGGTTAGCATGTTTAAAATACGTAAGTCGTTTTGTTCATCATATTTAAGTAGATAACTCATCAGTTGTTTGCATCAGAGCGATAATTTTTGAGATAGTTATTAAAACTGTTTAAAGGTTGTCAAACGTTGTTTCTCGTTGTATATCCTTTAATTCTAGAGTTAAATTGATAAATAACGTGTACGAATTTGTTTAACGCATTTGTTTTGGTTACTCGACGTCTCCGTTCTCGTGTAGCCTACATATTGCGTTTTTTTTTTAATTTGCTTACCGGGCTAAAGGTTAGCATGTTTAAAATACGTAAGTCGTTTTGTTCATCAAATCTAAGTAGATAACTCATCAGTTGTTTGCATCAGAGCGATAATTTTTGAGATAGTTATTAAAACTGTTTAAAGGTTGTCAAACGTTGTTTCTCGTTGTATATCCTTTAATTCTAGAGTTAAATTGATAAATAACGTGTACGAATTTCTTTAACGCATTTGTTTTGGTTACTCGACGTCTCCGTTCTCGTGTAGCCTACATATTGCGTTTTTTTTTTTTAATTTGCTTACCGGGCTAAAGGTTAGCATGTTTAAAATACGTAAGTCGTTTTGTTCAACAAATTTAAGTAGATAACTCATCAGTTGTTTGCATCAGAGCGACAATTTTTGAGATAGTTATTAAAACTGTTTAAAGGTTGTCAAACGTTGTTTCTCGTTGTATATCCTTTAATTCTAGAGTTAAATTGATAAATAACGTGTACGAATTTGTTTAAGGCATTTGTTTTGGTTACTCGACGTCTCCGTTCTCGTGTAGCCTACATATTGCGTTTTTTTTTTTAATTTGCTTACCGGGCTAAAGGTTAGAATGTTTAAAATACGTAAGTCGTTTTGTTCATCATATTTAAGTAGGTAACTCATCAGTTGTTTGCATCAGAGCGATAATTTTTGAGATAGTTATTAAAACTGTTTAAAGGTTGTCAAACGTTGTTTCTCGTTGTATATCCTTTAATTCTAGAGTTAAATTGATAAATAACGTGTACGAATTTGTTTAACGCATTTGTTTTGGTTACTCGACGTCTCCGTTCTCGTGTAGCCTACATATTGCGTTTTTTTTTTAATTTGCTTACCGGGCTAAAGGTTAGCATGTTTAAAATACGTAAGTCGTTTTGCTCAACAAATTTAAGTAGATAACTCATCAGTTGTTTGCATCAGAGCGACAATTTTTGAGATAGTTATTAAAACTGTTTAAAGGTTGTCAAACGTTGTTTCTCGTTGTATATCCTTTAATTCTAGAGTTAAATTGATAAATAACGTGTACGAATTTGTTTAACGCATTTGTTTTGGTTACTCGACGTCTCCGTTCTCGTGTTGCGTTTTTTTTTTTTAATTTGCTTACCGGGCTAAAGGTTAGCATGTTTAAAATACGTAAGTCGTTTTGTTCATCAAATTTAAGTAGATAACTCATCAGTTGTTTGCATCAGAGCGATAATTTTTGAGATAGTTATTAAAACTGTTTAAAGGTTGTCAAACGTTGTTTCTCGTTGTATATCCTTTAATTCTAGAGTTAAATTGATAAATAACGTGTACGAATTTGTTTAACGCATTTGTTTTGGTTACTCGACGTCTCCGTTCTCGTGTAGCCTACATATTGCGTTTTTTTTTTAATTTGCTTACCGGGCTAAAGGTTAGCATGTTTAAAATACGTAAGTCGTTTTGTTCATCAAATTTAAGTAGATAACTCATCAGCTGTTTGCATCAGAGCGATAATTTTTGAGATAGTTATTAAAACTGTTTAAAGGTTGTCAAACGTTGTTTCTCGTTGTATATCCTTTAATTCTAGAGTTAAATTGATAAATAACGTGTACGAATTTGTTTAACGCATTTGTTTTGGTTACTCGACGTCTCCGTTATCGTGTAGCCTACATATTGCGTTTTTTTTTTAATTTGCTTACCGGGCTAAAGGTTAGCATGTTTAAAATACGTAAGTCGTTTTGTTCATCATATTTAAGTAGATAACTCATCAGTTGTTTGCATCAGAGCGATAATTTTTGAGATAGTTATTAAAACTGTTTAAAGGTTGTCAAACGTTGTTTCTCGTTGTATATCTTTTAATTCTAGAGTTAAATTGATAAATAACGTGTACGAATTTGTTTAACGCATTTGTTTTGGTTACTCGACGTCTCCGTTCTCGTGTAGCCTACATATTGCGTTTTTTTTTTAATTTGCTTACCGGGCTAAAGGTTAACATGTTTAAAATACGTAAGTCGTTTTGTTCAACAAATTTGAGTAGATAACTCATCAGTTGTTTGCATCAGAGCGACAATTTTTGAGATAGTTATTAAAACTGTTGAAAGGTTGTCAAACGTTGTTTCTCGTTGTATATCCTTTAATTCTAGAGTTAAATTGATAAATAACGTATACGAATTTGTTTAACGCATTTGTTTTGGTTACTCGACGTCTCCGTTCTCGTGTAGCCTACATATTGCGTTTTTTTTTTAATTTGCTTACCGGGCTAAAGGTTAGCATGTTTAAAATACGTAAGTCGTTTTGTTCATCAAATTTAAGTAGATAACTCATCAGTTGTTTGCATCAGAGCGACAATTTTTGAGATAGTTATTACAACTGTTTAAAGGTTGTCAAACGTTGTTTCTCGTTGTATATCCTTTAATTCTAGAGTTAAATTGATAAATAACATGTACGAATTTGTTTAACGCATTTGTTTTGGTTACCCGACGTCTCCGTTCTCGTGTAGCCTACATATTGCGTTTTTTTTTTAACTTGCTTACCGGGCTAAAGGTTAGCATGTTTAAAATACGTAAGTCGTTTTGTTCAACAAATTTAAGTAGATAACTCATCAGTTGTTTGCATCAGAGCGATAATTTTTGAGATAGTTATTAAAACTGTTTAAAGGT
The DNA here is from genome assembly GCF_040869045.1 of Eurosta solidaginis. Lineage (NCBI taxonomy): Eukaryota > Metazoa > Arthropoda > Insecta > Diptera > Tephritidae > Eurosta > Eurosta solidaginis. Next base: position 385,720 of record NW_027136918.1, on the reverse strand, counting down.
TGTCAAACGTTGTTTCTCGTTGTATATCCTTTAATTCTAGAGTTAAATTGATAAATAACGTGTACGAATTTGTTTAACGCATTTGTTTTGGTTACTCGACGTCTCCGTTCTCGTGTAGCCTACATATTGCGTTTTTTTTTTAATTTGCTTACCGGGCTAAAGGTTAGCATGTTTAAAATACGTAAGTCGTTTTGTTCATCAAATTTAAGTAGATAACTCATCAGTTGTTTGCATCAGAGCGATAATTTTTGAGATAGTTATTAAAACTGTTTAAAGGTTGTCAAGCGTTGTTTCTCGTTGTATATCCTTTAATTCTAGAGTTAAATTGATAAATAACGTGTACGAATTTGTTTAACGCATTTGTTTTGATTACTCGACGTCTCCGTTCTCGTGTAGCCCACATATTGCGTTTTTTTTTTAATTTGCTTACCGGGCTAAAGGTTAGCATGTTTAAAATACGTAAGTCGTTTTGTTCATCATATTTAAGTAGATAACTCATCAGTTGTTTGCATCAGAGCGATAATTTTTGAGATAGTTATTAAAACTGTTTAAAGGTTGTCAAACGTTGTTTCTCGTTGTATATCCTTTAATTCTAGAGTTAAATTGATAAATAACGTGTACGAATTTGTTTAACGCATTTGTTTTGGTTACTCGCCGTCTCCGTTCTCGTGTAGCCTACATATTGCGTTTTTTTTTTAATTTGCTTACCGGGCCAAAGGTTAGCATGTTTAAAATGCGTAAGTCGTTTTGTTCATCATATTTAAGTAGATAACTCATCAGTTGTTTGCATCAGAGCGATAATTTTTGAGATAGTTATTAAAACTGTTTAAAGGTTGTCAAGCGTTGTTTCTCGTTGTATATCCTTTAATTCTAGAGTTAAATTGATAAATAACGTGTACGAATTTGTTTAACGCATTTGTTTTGATTACTCGACGTCTCCGTTCTCGTGTAGCCCACATATTGCGTTTTTTTTTTAATTTGCTTACCGGGCTAAAGGTTAGCATGTTTAAAATACGTAAGTCGTTTTGTTCATCATATTTAAGTAGATAACTCATCAGTTGTTTGCATCAGAGCGATAATTTTTGAGATAGTTATTAAAACTGTTTAAAGGTTGTCAAACGTTGTTTCTCGTTGTATATCCTTTAATTCTAGAGTTAAATTGATAAATAACGCGTACGAATTTGTTTAACGCATTTGTTTTGGTTACTCGACGTCTCCGTTCTCGTGTAGCCTACATATTGCGTTTTTTTTTTAATTTGCTTACCGGGCTAAAGGTTAGCATGTTTAAAATACGTAAGTCGTTTTGTTCAACAAATTTAAGTAGATAACTCATCAGTTGTTTGCATCAGAGCGATAATTTTTGAGATAGTTATTAAAACTGTTTAAAGGTTGTCAAACGTTGTTTCTCGTTGTATATCCTTTAATTCTAGAGTTAAATTGATAAATAACGTGTACGAATTTGTTTAACGCATTTGTTTTGATTACTCGACGTCTCCGTTCTCGTGTAGCCCACATATTGCGTTTTTTTTTTTAATTTGCTTACCGGGCTAAAGGTTAGCATGTTTAAAATACGTAAGTCGTTTTGTTCATCATATTTAAGTAGATAACTCATCAGTTGTTTGCATCAGAGCGATAATTTTTGAGATAGTTATTAAAACTGTTTAAAGGTTGTCAAACGTTGTTTCTCGTTGTATATCCTTTAATTCTAGAGTTAAATTGATAAATAACGTGTACGAATTTGTTTAACGCATTTGTTTTGGTTACTCGACGTCTCCGTTCTCGTGTAGCCTACATATTGCGTTTTTTTTTTAATTTGCTTACCGGGCTAAAGGTTAGCATGTTTAAAATACGTAAGTCGTTTTGTTCATCAAATCTAAGTAGATAACTCATCAGTTGTTTGCATCAGAGCGATAATTTTTGAGATAGTTATTAAAACTGTTTAAAGGTTGTCAAACGTTGTTTCTCGTTGTATATCCTTTAATTCTAGAGTTAAATTGATAAATAACGTGTACGAATTTCTTTAACGCATTTGTTTTGGTTACTCGACGTCTCCGTTCTCGTGTAGCCTACATATTGCGTTTTTTTTTTTTAATTTGCTTACCGGGCTAAAGGTTAGCATGTTTAAAATACGTAAGTCGTTTTGTTCAACAAATTTAAGTAGATAACTCATCAGTTGTTTGCATCAGAGCGACAATTTTTGAGATAGTTATTAAAACTGTTTAAAGGTTGTCAAACGTTGTTTCTCGTTGTATATCCTTTAATTCTAGAGTTAAATTGATAAATAACGTGTACGAATTTGTTTAAGGCATTTGTTTTGGTTACTCGACGTCTCCGTTCTCGTGTAGCCTACATATTGCGTTTTTTTTTTAATTTGCTTACCGGGCTAAAGGTTAGAATGTTTAAAATACGTAAGTCGTTTTGTTCATCATATTTAAGTAGGTAACTCATCAGTTGTTTGCATCAGAGCGATAATTTTTGAGATAGTTATTAAAACTGTTTAAAGGTTGTCAAACGTTGTTTCTCGTTGTATATCCTTTAATTCTAGAGTTAAATTGATAAATAACGTGTACGAATTTGTTTAACGCATTTGTTTTGGTTACTCGACGTCTCCGTTCTCGTGTAGCCTACATATTGCGTTTTTTTTTTAATTTGCTTACCGGGCTAAAGGTTAGCATGTTTAAAATACGTAAGTCGTTTTGCTCAACAAATTTAAGTAGATAACTCATCAGTTGTTTGCATCAGAGCGACAATTTTTGAGATAGTTATTAAAACTGTTTAAAGGTTGTCAAACGTTGTTTCTCGTTGTATATCCTTTAATTCTAGAGTTAAATTGATAAATAACGTGTACGAATTTGTTTAACGCATTTGTTTTGGTTACTCGACGTCTCCGTTCTCGTGTTGCGTTTTTTTTTTTAATTTGCTTACCGGGCTAAAGGTTAGCATGTTTAAAATACGTAAGTCGTTTTGTTCATCAAATTTAAGTAGATAACTCATCAGTTGTTTGCATCAGAGCGATAATTTTTGAGATAGTTATTAAAACTGTTTAAAGGTTGTCAAACGTTGTTTCTCGTTGTATATCGTTTAATTCTAGAGTTAAATTGATAAATAACGTGTACGAATTTGTTTAACGCATTTGTTTTGGTTACTCGACGTCTCCGTTCTCGTGTAGCCTACATATTGCGTTTTTTTTTTAATTTGCTTACCGGGCTAAAGGTTAGCATGTTTAAAATACGTAAGTCGTTTTGTTCATCATATTTAAGTAGATAACTCATCAGTTGTTTGCATCAGAGCGATAATTTTTGAGATAGTTATTAAAACTGTTTAAAGGTTGTCAAACGTTGTTTCTCGTTGTATATCCTTTAATTCTAGAGTTAAATTGATAAATAACGTGTACGAATTTGTTTAACGCATTTGTTTTGGTTACTCGACGTCTCCGTTCTCGTGTAGCCTACATATTGCGTTTTTTTTTTAATTTGCTTACCGGGCTAAAGGTTAGCATGTTTAAAATACGTAAGTCGTTTTGTTCATCATATTTAAGTAGATAACTCATCAGTTGTTTGCATCAGAGCGATAATTTTTGAGATAGTTATTAAAACTGTTTAAAAGTTGTCAAACGTTGTTTCTCGTTGTATATCCTTTAATTCTAGAGTTAAATTGATAAATAACGTGGACGAATTTGTTTAACGCATTTGTTTTGGTTACTCGACGTCTCCGTTCTCGTGTAGCCTACATATTGCGTTTTTTTTTTAATTTGCTTACCGGGCTAAAGGTTAGCATGTTTAAAATACGTAAGTCGTTTTGTTCATCATATTTAAGTAGATAACTCATCAGTTGTTTGCATCAGAGCGATAATTTTTGAGATAGTTATTAAAACTGTTTAAAGGTTGTCAAACGTTGTTTCTCGTTGTATATCCTTTAATTCTAGAGTTAAATTGATAAATAACGTGGACGAATTTGTTTAACGCATTTGTTTTGGTTACTCGACGTCTCCGTTCTCGTGTAGCCTACATATTGCGTTTTTTTTTTAATTTGCTTACCGGGCTAAAGGTTAGCATGTTTAAAATACGTAAGTCGTTTTGTTCATCATATTTAAGTAGATAACTCATCAATTGTTTGCATCAGAGCGATAATTTTTGAGATAGTTATTAAAACTGTTTAAAAGTTGTCAAACGTTGTTTCTCGTTGTATATCCTTTAATTCTAGAGTTAAATTGATAAATAACGTGTACGAATTTGTTTAACGCATTTGTTTTGGTTACTCGACGTCTCCGTTCTCGTGTAGCCTACATATTGCGTTTTTTTTTTAATTTGCTTACCGGGCTGTTTAAAGGTTGTCAAACGTTGTTTCTCGTTGTATATCCTTTAATTCTAGAGTTAAATTGATAAATAACGTGTACGAATTTGTTTAACGCATTTGCCGGGCTAAAGGTTAGCATGTTTAAAATACGTAAGTCGTTTTGTTCATCATATTTAAGTAGATAACTCATCAGTTGTTTGCATCAGAGCGATAATTTTTGAGATAGTTATTAAAACTGTTTAAAGGTTGTCAAACGTTGTTTCTCGTTGTATATCCTTTAATTCTAGAGTTAAATTGATAAATAACGTGTACGAATTTGTTTAACGCATTTGTTTTGGTTACTCGCCGTCTCCGTTCTCGTGTAGCCTACATATTGCGTTTTTTTTTTAATTTGCTTACCGGGCCAAAGGTTAGCATGTTTAAAATGCGTAAGTCGTTTTGTTCATCATATTTAAGTAGATAACTCATCAGTTGTTTGCATCAGAGCGATAATTTTTGAGATAGTTATTAAAACTGTTTAAAGGTTGTCAAACGTTGTTTCTCGTTGTATATCCTTTAATTCTAGAGTTAAATTGATAAATAACGCGTACGAATTTGTTTAACGCATTTGTTTTGGTTACTCGACGTCTCCGTTCTCGTGTAGCCTACATATTGCGTTTTTTTTTTAATTTGCTTACCGGGCTAAAGGTTAGCATGTTTAAAATACGTAAGTCGTTTTGTTCAACAAATTTAAGTAGATAACTCATCAGTTGTTTGCATCAGAGCGATAATTTTTGAGATAGTTATTAAAACTGTTTAAAGGTTGTCAAACGTTGTTTCTCGTTGTATATCCTTTAATTCTAGAGTTAAATTGATAAATAACGTGTACGAATTTGTTTAACGCATTTGTTTTGATTACTCGACGTCTCCGTTCTCGTGTAGCCCACATATTGCGTTTTTTTTTTTAATTTGCTTACCGGGCTAAAGGTTAGCATGTTTAAAATACGTAAGTCGTTTTGTTCATCATATTTAAGTAGATAACTCATCAGTTGTTTGCATCAGAGCGATAATTTTTGAGATAGTTATTAAAACTGTTTAAAGGTTGTCAAACGTTGTTTCTCGTTGTATATCCTTTAATTCTAGAGTTAAATTGATAAATAACGTGTACGAATTTGTTTAACGCATTTGTTTTGGTTACTCGACGTCTCCGTTCTCGTGTAGCCTACATATTGCGTTTTTTTTTTAATTTGCTTACCGGGCTAAAGGTTAGCATGTTTAAAATACGTAAGTCGTTTTGTTCATCAAATCTAAGTAGATAACTCATCAGTTGTTTGCATCAGAGCGATAATTTTTGAGATAGTTATTAAAACTGTTTAAAGGTTGTCAAACGTTGTTTCTCGTTGTATATCCTTTAATTCTAGAGTTAAATTGATAAATAACGTGTACGAATTTCTTTAACGCATTTGTTTTGGTTACTCGACGTCTCCGTTCTCGTGTAGCCTACATATTGCGTTTTTTTTTTTTAATTTGCTTACCGGGCTAAAGGTTAGCATGTTTAAAATACGTAAGTCGTTTTGTTCAACAAATTTAAGTAGATAACTCATCAGTTGTTTGCATCAGAGCGACAATTTTTGAGATAGTTATTAAAACTGTTTAAAGGTTGTCAAACGTTGTTTCTCGTTGTATATCCTTTAATTCTAGAGTTAAATTGATAAATAACGTGTACGAATTTGTTTAAGGCATTTGTTTTGGTTACTCGACGTCTCCGTTCTCGTGTAGCCTACATATTGCGTTTTTTTTTTAATTTGCTTACCGGGCTAAAGGTTAGAATGTTTAAAATACGTAAGTCGTTTTGTTCATCATATTTAAGTAGGTAACTCATCAGTTGTTTGCATCAGAGCGATAATTTTTGAGATAGTTATTAAAACTGTTTAAAGGTTGTCAAACGTTGTTTCTCGTTGTATATCCTTTAATTCTAGAGTTAAATTGATAAATAACGTGTACGAATTTGTTTAACGCATTTGTTTTGGTTACTCGACGTCTCCGTTCTCGTGTAGCCTACATATTGCGTTTTTTTTTTAATTTGCTTACCGGGCTAAAGGTTAGCATGTTTAAAATACGTAAGTCGTTTTGCTCAACAAATTTAAGTAGATAACTCATCAGTTGTTTGCATCAGAGCGACAATTTTTGAGATAGTTATTAAAACTGTTTAAAGGTTGTCAAACGTTGTTTCTCGTTGTATATCCTTTAATTCTAGAGTTAAATTGATAAATAACGTGTACGAATTTGTTTAACGCATTTGTTTTGGTTACTCGACGTCTCCGTTCTCGTGTTGCGTTTTTTTTTTTTAATTTGCTTACCGGGCTAAAGGTTAGCATGTTTAAAATACGTAAGTCGTTTTGTTCATCAAATTTAAGTAGATAACTCATCAGTTGTTTGCATCAGAGCGATAATTTTTGAGATAGTTATTAAAACTGTTTAAAGGTTGTCAAACGTTGTTTCTCGTTGTATATCGTTTAATTCTAGAGTTAAATTGATAAATAACGTGTACGAATTTGTTTAACGCATTTGTTTTGGTTACTCGACGTCTCCGTTCTCGTGTAGCCTACATATTGCGTTTTTTTTTTAATTTGCTTACCGGGCTAAAGGTTAGCATGTTTAAAATACGTAAGTCGTTTTGTTCATCATATTTAAGTAGATAACTCATCAGTTGTTTGCATCAGAGCGATAATTTTTGAGATAGTTATTAAAACTGTTTAAAGGTTGTCAAACGTTGTTTCTCGTTGTATATCCTTTAATTCTAGAGTTAAATTGATAAATAACGTGTACGAATTTGTTTAACGCATTTGTTTTGGTTACTCGACGTCTCCGTTCTCGTGTAGCCTACATATTGCGTTTTTTTTTTAATTTGCTTACCGGGCTAAAGGTTAGCATGTTTAAAATACGTAAGTCGTTTTGTTCATCATATTTAAGTAGATAACTCATCAGTTGTTTGCATCAGAGCGATAATTTTTGAGATAGTTATTAAAACTGTTTAAAAGTTGTCAAACGTTGTTTCTCGTTGTATATCCTTTAATTCTAGAGTTAAATTGATAAATAACGTGGACGAATTTGTTTAACGCATTTGTTTTGGTTACTCGACGTCTCCGTTCTCGTGTAGCCTACATATTGCGTTTTTTTTTTAATTTGCTTACCGGGCTAAAGGTTAGCATGTTTAAAATACGTAAGTCGTTTTGTTCATCATATTTAAGTAGATAACTCATCAGTTGTTTGCATCAGAGCGATAATTTTTGAGATAGTTATTAAAACTGTTTAAAGGTTGTCAAACGTTGTTTCTCGTTGTATATCCTTTAATTCTAGAGTTAAATTGATAAATAACGTGGACGAATTTGTTTAACGCATTTGTTTTGGTTACTCGACGTCTCCGTTCTCGTGTAGCCTACATATTGCGTTTTTTTTTTAATTTGCTTACCGGGCTAAAGGTTAGCATGTTTAAAATACGTAAGTCGTTTTGTTCATCATATTTAAGTAGATAACTCATCAATTGTTTGCATCAGAGCGATAATTTTTGAGATAGTTATTAAAACTGTTTAAAAGTTGTCAAACGTTGTTTCTCGTTGTATATCCTTTAATTCTAGAGTTAAATTGATAAATAACGTGTACGAATTTGTTTAACGCATTTGTTTTGGTTACTCGACGTCTCCGTTCTCGTGTAGCCTACATATTGCGTTTTTTTTTTAATTTGCTTACCGGGCTGTTTAAAGGTTGTCAAACGTTGTTTCTCGTTGTATATCCTTTAATTCTAGAGTTAAATTGATAAATAACGTGTACGAATTTGTTTAACGCATTTGCCGGGCTAAAGGTTAGCATGTTTAAAATACGTAAGTCGTTTTGTTCATCATATTTAAGTAGATAACTCATCAGTTGTTTGCATCAGAGCGATAATTTTTGAGATAGTTATTAAAACTGTTTAAAGGTTGTCAAACGTTGTTTCTCGTTGTATATCCTTTAATTCTAGAGTTAAATTGATAAATAACGTGTACGAATTTGTTTAAACGCATTTGTTTTGGTTACTCGACGTCTCCGTTCTCGTGTAGCCTACATATTGCGTTTTTTTTTTAATTTGCTTACCGGGCTAAAGGTTAGCATGTTTAAAATACGTAAGTCGTTATGTTCATCAAATTTAAGTAGATAACTCATCAGTTGTTTGCATCAGAGCGATAATTTTTGAGATAGTTATTAAAACGGTTTAAAGGTTGTCAAACGTTGTTTCTCGTTGTATATCCTTTAATTCTAGAGTTAAATTGATAAATAACGTGTACGAATTTGTTTAACGCATTTGTTTTGGTTACTCGACGTCTCCGTTCTCGTGTAGCCTACATATTGCGTTTTTTTTTTAATTTGCTTACCGGGCTAAAGGTTAGCATGTTTAAAATACGCAAGTCGTTTTGTTCAACAAATTTAAGTAGATAACTCATCAGTTGTTTGCATCAGAGCGACAATTTTTGAGATAGTTATTAAAACTGTTTAAAGGTTGTCAAACGTTGTTTCTCGTTGTATATCCTTTAATTCTAGAGTTAAATTGATAAATAACGTGTACGAATTTGTTTAACGCATTTGTTTTGGTTACTCGACGTCTCCGTTCTCGTGTAGCCTACATATTGCGTTTTTTTTTTAATTTGCTTACCGGGCTAAAGGTTAGCATGTTTAAAATACGTAAGTCGTTTTGTTCATCATATTTAAGTAGATAACTCATCAGTTGTTTGCATCAGAGCGATAATTTTTGAGATAGTTATTAAAACTGTTTAAAGGTTGTCAAACGTTGTTTCTCGTTGTATATCCTTTAATTCTAGAGTTAAATTGATAAATAACGTGTACGAATTTGTTTAACGCATTTGTTTTGGTTACTCGACGTCTCCGTTCTCGTGTAGCCTACATATTGCGTTTTTTTTTTAATTTGCTTACCGGGCTAAAGGTTAGCATGTTTAAAATACGTAAGTCGTTTTGGTCAACAAATTTAAGTAGATAACTCATCAGTTGTTTGCATCAGAGCGACAATTTTTGAGATAGTTATTAAAACTGTTTAAAGGTTGTCAAACGTTGTTTCTCGTTGTATATCCTTTAATTCTAGAGTTAAATTGATAAATAACGTGTACGAATTTGTTTAACGCATTTGTTTTGGTTACTCGACGTCTCCGTTCTCGTGTAGCCTACATATTGCGTTTTTTTTTTAATTTGCTTACCGGGCTAAAGGTTAGCATGTTTAAAATACGTAAGTCGTTTTGTTCATCAAATTTAAGTAGATAACTCATCAGTTGTTTGCATCAGAGCGATAATTTTTGAGATAGTTATTAAAACTGTTTAAAGGTTGTCAAACGTTGTTTCTCGTTGTATATCCTTTAATTCTAGAGTTAAATTGATAAATAACGTGTACGAATTTGTTTAACGCATTTGTTTTGGTTACTCGACGTCTCCGTTCTCGTGAAGCCTACATATTGCGTTTTTTTTTTAATTTGCTTACCGGGCTAAAGGTTAGCATGTTTAAAATACGTAAGTCGTTTTGTTCATCATATTTAAGTAGATAACTCATCAGTTGTTTGCATCAGAGCGATAATTTTTGAGATAGTTATTAAAACTGTTTAAAGGTTGTCAAACGTTGTTTCTCGTTGTATATCCTTTAATTCTAGAGTTAAATTGATAAATAACGTGTACGAATTTGTTTAACGCATTTGTTTTGGTTACTCGACGTCTCCGTTCTCGTGAAGCCTACATATTGCGTTTTTTTTTTAATTTGCTTACCGGGCTAAAGGTTAGCATGTTTAAAATACGTAAGTCGTTTTGTTCAACAAATTTAAGTAGATAACTCATCAGTTGTTTGCATCAGAGCGACAATTTTTGAGATAGTTATTAAAACTGTTTAAAGGTTGTCAAACGTTGTTTCTCGTTGTATATCCTTTAATTCTAGAGTTAAATTGATAAATAACGTGTACGAATTTGTTTAACGCATTTGTTTTGGTTACTCGACGTCTCCGTTCTCGTGTAGCCTACATATTGGGTTTTTATTTAATTTGCTTACCGGGCTAAAGGTTAGCATGTTTAAAATACGTAAGTCGTTTTGTTCATCAAATTTAAGTAGATAACTCATCAGTTGTTCGCATCAGAGCGATAATTTTTGAGATAGTTATTAAAACTGTTTAAAGGTTGTCAAACGTTGTTTCTCGTTGTATATCCTTTAATTCTAGAGTTAAATTGATAAATAACGTGGACGAATTTGTTTAACGCATTTGTTTTGGTTACTCGACGTCTCCGTTCTCGTGTAGCCTACATTTTGCGTTTTTTTTTAATTTGCTTACCGGGCTAAAGGTTAGCATGTTTAAAATACGTAAGTCGTTTTGTTCATCATATTTAAGTAAATAACTCATCAGTTGTTTGCATCAGAGCGATAATCTTTGAGATAGTTATTAAAACTGTTTAAAGGTTGTCAAACGTTGTTTCTCGTTGTATATCCTTTAATTCTAGAGTTAAATTGATAAATAACGTGTACGAATTTGTTTAACGCATTTGTTTTGGTTACTCGACGT